>NC_092821.1:88019959-88387459 GCF_023375885.2 Dermacentor andersoni
GGCAATTTGTAGGTGATCATCCATGTTCTGCAAGATTTCATCGGTGAATTCAGAGAGCTGAGTTTCGCAGGATCATTGTTTTCTAAAACCATGCTGATATGAATAGAAGAAGTTAATTGATTCAAGGTAGTTCTTTAGATGGGTTGCTATGATATGTTGTAGCAGTTTAAACGGGATACTTGTTAGAGAAATTGGACGATAGTTACATGCTTTTGTTGGATCACCAGACTGATGGAGGGGAATGACTTGCGCCTTGTTCCGATCGCGGGGAACTTCACCAGTACTGACTGATTGTTGGAAAAGTAAGCGAAGTATTGAGCTTGACAGGGAAATGATGTCTTTATGTAATTTGCTGCTGATTTGATCTCAACCAGCCGAGGAGGATAATTTTAGAGCATGTATTAGCCCAGCTATTCCTTCAGCGTTAATCTGGATATCGGGCATTGTGGTCGGCGAGCGTTGTGGTGATTCGGTAGAAGTAAAATTTATAGCAGGGGAAAATAACTGATTTGAAGAAGTTGTTAAGGAATGTAGCACATTCTTCAGTTTCAATTAGTACGTTGTCGTCGTTTGATAGCTGGAACTGAGTTTGGCGCTTAGGGGGGGAGATAATCTGAAAGAATTTACGATGGTTAGACTGAAGGATTGATTGAGTGTTACATCCTTTTTGCTACAAAAAAAGACAGTGGGAAAAGTTGCAGGCACGAGCACAAGGAGCGTGCAACAGCCAATACAGTCTTTCGACCTCTCATCATATTTTAAATTTACAGCCAAGAATTTTTTCTAAGGGTTGCGGTTGCTCGGAAGCGCCTACTAAATACACAGAATGGTAAACTTCGGTAAATGCCATTCGTTTCTATGTATTACCTTTTCGAGGGTACAGAGATGCTGTTTAGACAATAAGAAACAGTTTAATTTCGTATGCATTCATGGGAGTATTGTTCTCCAACATATTTTATTCTTGGTCATCCACAGCTATTTTCCTTCACACATATGGTGAAAACGCCGCAGTTGAATTTAAGGTTGCCTATCAAGCCGTTTTGAGCGAGGCCATCCCGACTTGAATAAATATCCCTTGTACCGTGTTAACCCCGTCGGGATGATAAAATGTCCCGAATTTTGCGAAATTGGGAAATTGAAGTGATAGCCAGGGGAGCAGCTGTCATATAACAAATTGAACGAAAGAAACCTGAAACTTGGTTTTCATACTACTTGCAACCCAAACTGTGGTAAATGCGATTCTTTTCGATTTATAATCAGTTCAAAGGTACCAACTTGCTGCTTAAATGTTAACACTCACTTTCATTTTTCATGCATTCATAAGAATACTGTCCTCCAACATGTGGTCCTCTTGGTCAACTACAGTTGTTTTCGTTCACATATACAGTCAAAATGAAGCTACAGTTGAATTTAGCGCTGCCGACCACCCCTATTTCAGCGAGGTAGTCCTTGCGTTTCAATAAATGTCCTTTGTGCCGTCTTAATCGAGTCGGGACGATTAAATGTCCCGAATTTTGCTTTTGTTTCATTGTTATATTTACTGACAAGTCATTTGTAGATTTTTCTCTTTTTCATCTTCTTGCGTTGTCGCAAACATAAATGTCGTTGATTACTGCTGTGGTTCTAGCTATGTTGTAGGCTCTTGCCTTTCTTAGTAGAGGCTATTTGCTTTAGCTGTAGCTTTAGTTATGTTCTGGGACCTTGCCTTTTATATTACCTCTATCTAAATCTATTGGTAGCTGTGTTAGTCGCATTGCTACTGGAGCTTTCTTGTTGTGCATAGTGACATACTAAGACTAGACAAATTCGTGCAACATTGTTTACATACAACCTGGGGACTCCTGGAACGGGCAAGGCCAATAGTTTATCGCCCGGCCCTATTTTCTTCTCCCCTTACCCCTTTCCGACTTCTCTACTCAAGATTTCCAACTCTAGTTAGGTTGTAAGTGATTTCAAAGTTTTTACACATGCAGTGAAAATCTAAACCTTGAGAATGTATTAATACGGAAATGTTTTTCAGGAGAAACTTCTTGACTATAGGCATGACACGAGGAGCTCAAATATATTGTCGAGCTTTCTCTGTATGCAGGACGCTTCATGACGGCATTTAATAAACAGTGCCTCTTTTTCATTTTGATACATGTTTCTAAAAACAAATAAGTCTTCTTTAGAAGTGCGATATACGCTTGAAAAGCTAGTTCATTAGGTAGAAATTTCAGTAACAAAGGGGAGACTTTAATGCGCATGAAAAATAGGCGGCGAATAGCGGCAATTGATTATTTAGCTCGGAAGGGAAAGCTTTGAGCCTTAAAGTCCAAAAGAGTTCAACTACGTAGCTTAGAAGGCTTCACAAATTGTCTACAGCGTTCGAGGTGACCACCCCTCTTGTTAAATCTTTGTACCGTTGGCTGCATGCAGCCGCAGGTCAATGGTGCCTCCTGGCTGGACGTTTCCACTTGGCATGTAAAAATGTGCCAGAGTACAGGGCTGGAAAGAGGGAGGGGCGCGCCGCCAAAGCAGCGCTGAACGCGCACCGCCCGTGTATACAAGCGCTGTCAGCTCGCTGATACCGCCGACGCGAGTTGGCACCAACTGCAGGGTTCCACTCTGGTATCGCATTTCTTGTTTGTAGAGTGCAACCCCATTGCAAGAACAGTGACTAGCGTCACCAACAGAGGAGCGTCCACAATGCAGCAGGGGAGTTTGCGTGGTAGCACTCGGCTACGCAGTGGCAGTCCGGCGCCGTCTAGTTGTGTCCCGTAGCACTAAATCCTTGCGGGTGAAAGTGTCAGGAGCTGCCTCTAACGCATTACATGAACAGGACGACAGAATGCACGGGGTCGTGGATGCCATCTATGACATACACCTTGGTCGCTCTGGAAGCCCAGGCAAGGTTGTAGGTGCCAAGAAGACACAGCTTTTCGAACATTTATTCGGCTATGCGTTCGCCTGGAGCGTGGGAGCGCGACCGAAACTTCATAAGGCGAGCTTCATAGGCGCTTGGTAGGTTCTCGGAAGAGCAATGCCGTAGTCCAGCTGGGCCTAGTTGGATAGGCCCGCCCTTCGAACAGATCGCAAGCCTGAGCTGCAGCTCGCAGATGCCCTTCTGCTATACACCTCATCTCGGTGTCTGCCCACGCGTGGCAAATTACGACTGACTTGATGGAGGGCACCCACCTTACGGGTCCTCTTCGAAACTATATGAATTCAAGAAGAATCGTCGCTGCTTGCGGTGATTGCGCGGTTTGTCCGATGACTGAAGCAAACACGTCGGCCATTCGGCGAAGTCGTCGCGAGATAGAAGAGCTCGCTTGAGCAAATTCACTCGCGCCGCAGTCCGCGATAGCCACTGAGGGGGCCTGGACGGAGTCCATGGATGATGAGGAGAATATGTGCGGTGATGCGTGCGGCCCCAGTAGTGGCCATTTGCTTAGAAGTGTGATGCTTGGGGCCACTCTTGAAAAATTCCACTATAAGTCGACTGCGGCATTTTAAAAGAAAGACAGTGAACGCCAGACAACGCGAGCCAATTCCTGTTCGCTTTCACTTCTTTTTCCTTTACCTTTGTCTAGTGTTACTGAAATTGTGCCTCAACTTCATTAGTATATATATATATATATATATATATATATATATATATATTGTTGTTGTTACTAATCAGCCATCTTAACCCCATTGGCTCTGCTTGTATATACATTGTAACTACAGTCTGTCTATACCTCCAACATCCCCGTAACAATATATTTACATATAGTTATGCTCTTTGGACTGTGCAACACCTCCGCAATCTTCAAACGCATGATGGACTCGCTCCTTCGTGGTTACAAATGGTCCATCTGTCTCTGCTACCTAGACGACTTCATTGTGTTTCCCCCAACGTTTGAAAGTCACCTTGCTCGTTTGGCGACCATTCTAGCTGTCTTCCGTCAGGTGGTACTGCAGTTAAACTCCAAAGAGTGTAATTTCGGCAGGCAGCAAATCACTGCGCTTGGTCATCTTGTAAATGCTACAGGTGTCCAACTTGGCCGTGACAAGATTAGCGCTGTGAAGACAGATGCCCTCGTCTACTAAAGATGTTCAGAGTTTTGTGGGAGTATGTTCGTATTTCCGCCGTTTTATACGCAATTTCGCCATCCTAGGCCGACCCCTAGCATAACTTTTCAAGAAGCATGTCCCATGCTCGTGGGGCCGCGACCAGACCATTGTATTATCGGCACTGACCAACTTGCTCACTTCACCGCCTATATTGTTTCACTTTGGCCCATCGGCGAGTACTGAAGTTCGCACAGACGCTAGTGGACATGGAATCGGCGCCGTCCTCGCTCAGCACCTGCACGACCAAACACGTGTTACTGCATACGCCAGCCACCTTCTCTCCGCGGCTGGACGGAACTATTCGATCAAAGAACGCCAGTGCCTTTGTTTGGGCTGTAGCGAAAATTCGCCCGTATTTGTGCTGCCGCACATTCTCTATTCTTACCAATGACCACGTGTTACGGTTACCGGCATACTAAACATGAATCTGGACCGACACACCAAACAAATTTATCATGCATCACACCGATAAGTCCCCGTCAAATCTACATACATCCGCAACATGAATGACACTGGGTTTGACCCCTCTCCTTCCCACTGATATCTTTCCCGAGTTCCTAAATTGGTTCACAAGTTGTCACAACGTCCTAACAAGTCACGCGCGGTGTGGCGCTTACATGTCTGAGTCGGTGTAGTTCTGTCTCATTGCTCGGTGGACTACTGGCATTTCTGCTGAGGGTTGTCTCTTTAGAATAGGCCTGGCTTGTCGAGCCGTGTCGTCGGTGAGGGCGAGGTTGTCCCCGTAGCATAGGACGGGGCCATTGTGCTCGGACCAAGCCTTTGCTGGCGACCACGGTGCACAGCCGCGGGCGTGGAGGATCAAACGCGACTGGTGCAGAGCCACCGGTGTCCTCCTCCTGTTCGACCCTTCAATCTCGACCTGCTTGGTACAGCGCCTTCTTCGCCCAGTGTTCTAGCAGACTTCTTCCTTCTTCTCCTCTGGCGGCGTTCTGCCATTTTACACCTCGCTCCTTCCAGGCCACCGTCAGCCTTCTTCCTCTTCCTTCTTATCTTGCTTCTTTTTCTTCTTCTACTTCAGCTCGTGACACCACGCTTTTTGTTGCCTGTCATCTCCAAATCACCCAACTGGTCGCTTTCGTCGCTAGGCTCTCAGACTACAGAAATATACATTTGAGACAATTTATAAATCTGACGGGCTACATCAAGATGCCGATTGTCTTTCGCGACAATGCTTCATGTGTACTCTCCATATCTGATTTACCCGACATATACATCCCAATATATTGCGGTGAGATGCTCTCCGATGGTGTTACACTTCTTTATAGCATAAGTTTTCACCATCTAATGCTTACTTCCGATTGATAGTTCGCAGATTCAGCGCTTCACTCGTTCATTAATGTCTTCCGACACGGTTGTCTCCGTGCCGGAAGTACATGCCACCTCTGTGATCAAATCACTGGCAGGTGCATTGACCCAAGTAGCACAGCCTTCTCGATTCTCTACAGAAGTGACCTTTGCAGATCGTGACCGCGTGGGGCGCGTTGGTCGGATGCACATCCTGTCAGCGAAAAAAAAAAGAATGATAAAAGAGACCTTCTCGATAGCTGCAGCAACAGACGACCCTAGGAAGGCAGCGGTGTGTTCTTAGCGTGCGTGGCCAGTGACTCTAGGGTAAGCTCGTAAATCAATTTTTTCCCTTTTCCTCTTTCTTTCGTTTCGTTTTCTCGTCTTGGAATTCTCAAATAGTTAAAATTTCTAGCTACAACGGTATGGAGCGCTGGAGAATAATCTCTGTCTAGTCGGCGCTAAGACTGAAAACTAAGAAATCTTTCGCTTTGCGTGTGAGTGCTGTTGAGTGTGGTTTTAGACTTGTCCATCGCGGATAATTGAAGTGTCTTTTTAGCCTTGTAGGATTATGTGGGCTCCGCTTCTCCGCCATATGGTGGCCTGGCCACCTGCAGCGTTATCTGGTCTATCATGGTTCCTCAGTTGCCTAAGTCAGCACTTCGGATCAGCGTTTTTTTTATGTGAAGGTGGTAAGCTCGAATCCACTTCCTGCAGTACACTACATTTCCTGGCTTGTAGTGATGCCTGACACTCTCAAAAATGCCGAACGCCAGAGTGGCTTTACTAATACAGGTACAACCAAATTAGGAAGACCCCCTAAGCACCACAAAAGACACTCGCCCACCAGATCAGAAATTAGCCTCCCTGGTGCAGTATTCGGCCACTGACTCTCAAATGACTCATTCGATCAATCAGTGGCCCCCCGACCCCAGCAGCTGCGGAGCACCCGAACAAGGCGGCGGTCAGACCTCCAGCGAAGCAGAGGGTGCTAAGAATCTCTGGACCTGGACAGGCAAAGTTTAACACCCATACTCTCTAGTGAAGCTAGCTTCGCAGGACTCTTTGGGGAGCCATCAGGAATTGTTTATGATATCATTGGCCTTAGTGAGGTTAGAAGAACTAGTGAGGCTTATGCAGTGCTGATTAAGGACCAAGTCCTCTGCTGTAGAGGACTCGGAGATAAGAAGCAGTAGGGGGTAGGATTCCTAATCCATAAGGACATAGCGGGCAACACTGATGAATTCTACAGCATTATTGAGAGGGTAACAATGGTCGTAATGAAACTTAATAGTAGGTATAGAATAAACGTATTGCAAGCCTACGCTCCAGCGTCAAGTCATGATGATGAATCGCAACACTTTTATGGAGATGTTGAATTAGAGATTATGCAAGTACAAACTCAGTATACTAGATTCACGCGCGACTTCAATGCAAAAGACTTCACTGCAATCAAGCACTTGGCAACTACAGCGTCGATTCTAGGAATAGTAGAGGAGAGATGTTGGTAGGATTCGCGGAAAGGAATAAGCTGCGAATACTGAACACCTTCTTCACGAAGCATACCAACAGAAAGTGAACCTACACAAGCCCCAATGGTCAAACAATAAATAAAATAGATTTCATAATTTCTGCGACCTAAGCATAGTGCAGGATGTAGAAGTGTTAGGTAGGATAAAGTGCAGTAATCATAGGTTATTAAGGTCTAGGATTCACCTCAATTTGAAGAGAGAAAGAGTAAAATTAGTCGAGAAGAAGCAGGTTAACCTAGACGCATTAAGGGTAAAAGTAGACCAGTTCAGGCTAGTAACTGCAAACAAATATGCAGCCTTAGAACAGAGAGACGAAGATGACATGGAGGTAATAAAACCGCAACTAGACTCCCTTCAGAAACAGCAATTAAAGCAGTAGGTAAGGTACCAAGGCAACCAGTAGGTAAGTTCTCCGAACGAACTGAAGGCCTAAAAAGAAACGACAAAGAATGAATGTGTAAAACTCAACAGATGAGATAGAATTCACGGAACTGTCACAATTGATCAACTAGGAGAAAAAAGGGATATTTGAAATTCTAACATGGGAATGAGCGAGCAAGCCGCAATGGACGCAGCCTGAAATCAGTGAGAAGAAAACTTTGCATAGGACAACCCATGATGTATGCACTTAAAGATACGCAGGGTAATTAGCAATTTCGAAGATAAAGTAACAGTAGCGGAAGAATTTATACTGTCATGTACAGTACCCAGAGCAGCCACGATAGCTTCATTCGAGGTAATAACAAACAGGTTGCAGAAGCTCCTTATATAACTAGTGAAGTTAGCAGGGCCTTACAAGACATGAAACGTAGAAAAACGACACGAGAAGATGGCATACCAGTTGATTTAATCAAAGGTGGAGAAGATATGCTCGAAAAACTGACGGCTCTATATAAGAACTGTCTCACGACTTCAAGGGTCCCATAGAATTGGAAGAATGCAAGCGTTATACTAATCCACAAAAATGGAGACCTTAAAGAATTCAAAAATTATAGGCCCAATAGCTTACTTCCAGTATTGTATAAAATATTCACCAAGATAATTTCGAATAGAATAAGGGCAACACTGGACTGCAGTCAACCAAAAGAACAGGCTGGCTTCAGGAAGGGATATTCTACAATGTATCACATCCATGTCGTTAATCATGCTATAGAGAAATCCTCAAAGTACAACCAACCTCTCTATATGACTTTCGTAGATTACGGAAAGGCATTTGGTTCAGTTGAGATATCAGCAGTCATAGAGACATTAGGCAATGAAAGAGCACAGGAGTAGGGTTAGGAAATATCCTGGAAAATATCTACAGAGACTCTACAGCTACCTTGATTCTCCACAAGAAATACAGAGATACCCATAAAGAAAGCAGTCAGACAATAACACATAATCTCTCTAATGTTATTGACTGCATGCTAGGAAGAAATATACAAGCTATTAAGCTGGGAAGGCTCAGGAGCAATTATTAGCGGCAAATATCTCCGTAACCTTCAGTTTGCGGATTACATTGTCCTGTTCAGCAACACCGAGGAGAGTTACAACAAATGATTGAGGGCCTCTACAGAGAGTGCAAGGGTGGGGTTGAAGATTCCCATGGATACGACGAAGATAATCAATAGCCTGGCAAGAGAACAAAAATTCATGAGCGCCAGTCAGCCTCTAGATTCTCTGAAGGAGTATGTTTACCTAGGTAAATTACGCACAGGGAGCCCTGATCACGAGAAAAAAATTTACAAAAGAATAAAAGTGGGTTGGAGCGCATACGGCCGACATTGTCAGATCCTGACTGGAAGCCCATTACCATTGAAAAGAATATTGTACAATCAGTGCGATCTACCGGTGCTAACATATGGGGAAGAAACTTGGAGATTGACAAAGAAGCTCGAGAAGAAGTTAAGGACCGCCCTAAGAGTGCTGGAGCGGAAAATGCTAGGTGTGACGTTAAGAGACGGGAAGATAGCGGTGTGTATCAAAGAGCAAACGGGAATAACCGACATTCTGGTTGACATTAAGAGCAAAAGTAGAGCTGGGCAGGCCGTGTAAAGCGTAGGTCAGATAACCGGTGGGCCATAAGGGGGATAGAATGGATTCCTAGAAAAGGGAAGCGCAGTCGAGGACGGCACAAGACTAGGTGGGATCATGAAATTAAGAACTTCGCAGGCACCAGTTGGAATCGATTGACGCAGGATAGGGGTAACTGGAAATCGCAGGGCGAGGCCCTCGTCCTGTAGCAAACATAAAATAGGCTGATGATGATGATTGTGGTAAGTTTCCATAGATCTTTTTTTTTCGTCTTGAATTGAAATAATACACTCTCTGTTGATTTCGGTAATTGAAAGAAATATTTATGGCAGCCAGACACCCCGCACTTCTCACTCTAGAGCTGCATATCGCTGCAGTACCCAGCGCCTTCCATGCGGCGCCTGTCCAGCACTTCAGCATGCAGCGCGCCACACTGGGCCCATAATCCGGCACGCAGCCGCACGCAGGATGTTGGCATTCACAATTGGGCAGTTAAGATTTCCCTTATAAATAATTTCAAGGCGCCTAACTTCTTCCACTGGTGCAATAATTGAGTGACGGCATGCAAAGGATATATTACTGGGCCTTGTAGAGAAAATACAAGAACAACGTTCTTATTTCCAGTGAGGGAAAGGTGCATACCAGCCACCCATTGTTCTACATCGCATAAGTATAACTAACAGGAAACACTCGTTGAGAGACTGATAATCGTTTTGAAACGCGAAAAAACGCTGCATCATCAACGCAAACGTACGTGCTTACATTCTGGTGACAAGGAACGCAGCTGATCAACGCATTAAACAACATCGGATAGATAACTGCGCCTTTCAAAATACCGCCAGTTCGTCTGAATTTTCCTGGTGAAATTCCACTTCGTGCACAGTAAAACTCTCTTTGCCCTGCAAGAATTCACTGCAGCACGTTACAAAGTATTTAAGATGCTTCAATACCCAGCATCGTCTCTAATAAAATGGGGTATTCTACCTATCGTATGCTTCAGAAACGTCTAGTGCAACTAGAGCCGCACATTGTTTGTGGTAACGTATGCCGAATAAATTCAGCTTTCTAGATAGACATGTGTGCAATACATTGATATCTCTGGCCGATATCCAATTTCGCAGGGGCTCAGTAACTATCTTGTGGTCGCCAATGTAATCATACTTGCGTGTAATATTGCTACTGGGATGTTGGCAGTATAGACAGACTGTATTTCCAATATATATACAAAATGAGTCAGAGTAGTTAAGCTCGCTGACCATCAAGAACACACAGCATCCTGCGTCGCACGATATTCTTCCCCTCTCTTCTTTCATCCTTCCGTAGCAGGATCCCCGGGTGGTGAAGCGCCGTCTCGGCCCAAGGTAGACGAAGAATTGCGAGCAAAATATGACTTCAGCCGCGAAACGTGGACGCGGTCAACAGGCGTCCTACATGAGGATGCATCAAAGCGTAGCGGTGAAATCTTGTAATTTACGTCGTTAACTTGACGTAGGACTTCATAAGGCCACCTGTAGCAAGAGAGAAAGTTCTTCGATAGGCAAACCCGACGACATGGGGACCAAAGGAGCACCCATGCAATTAGCGCGAAGTTAACATCGCGATGGCACCGGTCATAACGCTCTTTTTGTATACGCTGCGAGGCTAATAAATGAGATCGGGCGAATTGACTTGCCATGTCAGCGTGATCGTTGACTTCACGAGCGTACTCAGTTGAAATACTTGGCACAGAAGGGAGGGTGTTGTCAAATGGCAATATGAGGTCGCGACCACACAAAAGAGAAAAGGGTGAGTATCCTGCGGTGTCATGTCGGGACGAGATGTACGCGAACTTCACGTAGGCCAGAGTCGCGTCGCAGTCGCGGTGATCTTTGGAGACGTACATCGACAGCATGTCTGTGATTGTTCGGTTGAGATGTTCTGTAAGACCGTTCTTTTGTGGGTGGTAGGCAGTGGAGAGCTTGTGCTCAGTGGCACAAGAGCGTTGGAGGTCGTCAACTCGAGACAAGAACGAGCGGCCGCGGTCTTTAACTGTCGAGGTGCACCATGGCGAAGAACGAAGTTGTGAAGGAGAAAATCGGCGACGTCTGTTGCCCAACTAGTCGGCAATGCCTTTGTTATCGCGTAGCGTGTCGCGTAATCAGTAGCGCCGGTGATTCACTTATTCCCTCTAGTCGTCGTCGGAAAAGGGCCAAGCAGGTCAAGGCCTACGCGAAAGAACGGTTACGAGGGAATTTCAATTGGATGGAGTCGGCTGACGGGTGGCAGGGGAGCCGGCGCTGACACAATTCGCAAGTTGCGGTATAACGACGCACAAAGCGGTAGAAGCACGGCCAGAAGAACCGGCGTCGTACGCGGTCATATGTACGCTAAACTCCAAGGAGTCCCGCCGTCGGTGCATCGCGAAGTTGTTCGAGAGCGATGGATCGCAGATGACGAGGAAGGACAAGGAGCAACTCAGGACCGTCAGGGTTAATATTGCGGCGGTAGAGAATGCCGTCGCGCAGCACGAACATGCGGCACGTGCCGTCAGTGCAGCTCGATTGCACTCCGGCGATGATGTACTTAAGGATTCGCCGCGTTGTTCCACGCGCATGTCGGTCGTGTCAGTAAACGCCATCAAGCAGGTCACCGGATCCTGCCCAGCAGGATCACGGAGGATTCACGGGGTGACAAGAGAGGCAGATTCCTTGTGCAGGCGCCCAATCTTGTAAGTGACAATAAATGAAAATTCCGGGAGCCGTAAAGCCCAGCGACCAAGCCGTCCTATCGGGTGCCGGAGGGAAGACAGCCAGCAGAATGCGTGGTGGTCTGTAATGACGGAAAACGTGCGGCCGTACAAATATGGCCGGAACTTGGCGACAGCCCATACAAAAGCCAAACACTCCTGCTTGGTGATGGAGTAATTTCTGTCAGCAGGGGAAAGCAGGCGGCTGCTGTAAACGGACCCGGTACCATTTTGTTTTTGGGCGAGAACAGCGCTGATGTCATGGCCGCTTGCGTCAGTGTGGAGCAAAGTGTGCAAGTACCATAGGAGTGGTCAGAAATCCGATGAGAGCGGCAAACGCATCAGCCTGCTCCGGGCCCCATGAGAATGGCGTGTTCTTCTTTAGAAGATCTGTCAAGGGCCGAGCAACATTGGCAAAGTTTTCGACGAAACGGCGAAAGTAAGAACACAGGCCGACGAAGCAGCGCACGTCAGAAGCAGAGCGGGGCACAGCGAAACTGCGTACGGCGCGAACATTTTCCGGATCTGGTTGGACACCTGATGCGTCAAAAAGTGTCCCAACGCGGTAATCTGACTGCACCCGAATTGACACTTCATGGAATTCATTTGGAAGCCGGCTTTTCGCAAGACCGCAAGAATGGCAACGAGTCGGGTAAGGTGGCTGCCGAACGTGGCAGAAATAAAAATAACGTCGTGAAGTTAACAGAGACAGGTGGTCCATTTGTAGCCTCGCAGGACAGTGTTCGTCATACGTTCCAATGTCTCAAAAGCATTGCATAAACCATAGGGCATGACTTTGAACGGATATAAGTCTTCCGGCGTGATGAAGGCTGTCTTCTAGCAGTCCATTTCATCAAGTGAAATCTGCCAGTAGTCGTATCGAAGATCGATATATATATATATATATATATATAGCACCGCGGTTTTATAAGTGTACGTTATTTCGGGTAAAAACTTGGGCATTACGTTTTCTTTGAAACCATTGAATATCACAACCTGTGACGTTAGAAGGTTTGCACGCTTATGGTTACTTACGAATCGATAATATATAATGTAGGCATTGTTTAGTGATTTCATGCTTTATTACGTACAAGAGACAGGCATTCATTATTTCACCTGTGTGGGTCAGAAGGCCTTTTAATACAATCAGGCTTGCAAGAGCAATATGATCATGGTGATTGTCATCTTAAGCGTTCACGAGGCCGGCGCGGTAACCTAAGGACAAGATAAAATCAATTACAAAAAAGGTCGTTGTAACGGTAACCTTACGTACGGGTGTAGTCGTAAAAGCGGACCTGAACTGTTCTTCCTGTAATATTGTCTTCTTGTATTGGCGGTGAAAAGTGAGATCACGACACAACTAAGAATCACGTAAAGAACTCTTTATTAGGCTAATTTGTGCCCAGAAAAACAAGTTAGACTCACACAACGGTAGCGGCAATCGTTGATCGCCGCAAGATGATCTATGGGTTTGACGCATTGGCTATTTAAACATGACTCATCGAACGTTCCAACGTAACCATTGGTTATCGCAGAAGTTCTAGAATGCACACCACCATTCGCTTTGCGCTCGCACTCTGACTACACAACGTTAGCTGAATAAATAGCGATTACTGAGTGTATAATTTTTGTGCAACAAATACGCATGCAACACACTTTATTAAATATATAAAAACTAACACCCTCAGGGAGACAACGACTGGTGCCTAAAATTGTAAGAGCTCCCGTCCCTGAAAAAGTTTGCTTAGCTAGGGACGTTCTTCAAGTGTACAATCTGTTGATCAAACTGCACGTTCTGATAAAGAAGGTTCTCATCCCCGTGTTCGCACACCTACGTTTCGTTTTACACAGCATAGTAAGAGGAATGTAACTGTAACATATATTCAACAGGTTTTAATGCGACAATTCTTTTTTTTTTCAGCCTATACAGCCGTCATCTCTTCAAGAAAATGACAAAGTTTCTTGCAATTATTGTTGCATTTCTGTTTGCCACCGTCTTGTCATGCAATATGATAAACGGTGAGTCACATATTCTTGTATATTGTAGATTCGAAATGTTTCCCAAAGGTAACGTAACTCTTGAATAGTTTGTATGAATAGGGAAGCCAGACAACCACGTCGATACCTGTGCTAGAAGCGCTGGCAGCGTGAATATGAAGTAAAAATGGCTGACCAGGCTTTTTCTTCGATCCATCGCAAGCATTGGGAACGCGAAATCTAGTTTGATCCATGCGTTGTTCTCGGTCGGAAAAGCGATGAAATAGCTCCGAAAGAAAATCCCGTAGACAGCCACAATCCGAACGGTATGCCATCGTTTGCTAGTCTTCCAGAGATTACTTCTCAAAAGCTAGCAAAGTTCCTGCCTGTAGGAAAACGCACCCGACTCGTCACTGTCACTGTCTTTGGCATGGAGTGCGACAGCACCTGCTCTTCGTTCGTGGCAGCTTGCATAACCAAACAATTTAAAGCTAGTTCGATGTACGCGAACGCACAAATCCACAGAAAGCCAAATTACAATAGATATAATGCTGATAAATGAACAATCATGTCACTGTGAACGTCCCGCGTTTTACATGTCTCAGAAGTATTGCGAAAGGCTTAAAAATGCACCCGTGGAACCACAACGAAACTACAACGGTCTACAAAATTGCACTCCGGTTTAAAACTGTTTGCAGATGGGTTGCAGCCCTTCTCCACGATATGGTCGCTGAAAATCTCTCGCACACGTGCTCAGTCAGAAGAAAGGGCCTTCAAATTCCCAGTCAGCGATTCGTGATCGAGAGTCTAGATCATCACGGTGGTTTTCGGCCATGTAGACTTTTGTAAGATGGAAAGGGAGATATTGAACAGAACAACATTGTTTTTCGGCTGTCATTTATTTGCAGGAGGTCTCGTCTATAGAGACGAATGAAATGCTCATTGACGTTTACAAATGCACCAACCAGCCCGAGCGCCTACGACTGAACGCCCCAGCGCAATCAAACCTGATGACGTGGGAGCTAGGTCTCTAAGCCTAGATTTCTAGGCTAGAGCTGCGGAAGCCGCAGAAAAGTAGAATCGTTACTGAGCGGTGTTTCATGACAACGCGCCATAAATACGTCGTGCGAAGTCGCTCCATTACCATCAAGGAATTCAACCAGTCCACTCAGCTAACCTGCCCACTGTGGTTGAAATCATGTGTGCTATCCCGGCTGCTGTGCTAGCATGCAGATGTAAGCTCGTAGCATGGCTAGTGACAAGCTATCAGCAGCGTAAAAAAACATGGAGGACGCTTAAGCTTCGCCTTCAAGAGTGGAACGCGATAGCGTTATCGCACCCGGTTCGCACCGCCCACTCATTCGCTCGGCATGCTCTTGAGTCCCACAAAGACGAAACTTGCGCCTGAGCAAGCGGAACGAGCCAAAGTACTCGTTGTCTCGGAGGGAGAAACGATGCTACGCGAGCCAAACGTCGTCATCGGCACGGACAGCCGGGCCGCGACGCGCCATGAAGATGTATGCGATCATGGGGCTCACGCCTCGATGGGATCGTCCTCTATCTCGCTTGGGAGCAACACGCAGACGCATGACTACTCGCCAGCAGCACGGCACACATCGCAGGGGACGCTTTCCCACCAGACGCGCTACGGCGCAGCGATCACACCAGAGGCGTCCCGCATTAGACGCTGCACCTAGAAATCGCGCTGTGAGCGAAAAGAGCAGCCGCGTCGCCTAAACACGAGGGTTCGAGTGACGCACGCTGGAAGTTGGAAGGGGAGAGAGCGAGAAAACTTATTAATTTCAAGGGTATTGGGGCATCCTCGCACCGGTCCACACACGGCCCCAATGCGCTCAAACGAGACGAGCGGAGAAGCGGGCGAGTGGCGAGCCATCTGCGGGGCAGCGCAGTACATTGTGAAGAGGGTGTCTTCTGTGTTTGCCGCAAGATGGCTCTGCGTGTGCGCCAAGCGCAGAAGAAAAGTAGCGGAAACGTACTTCGCTACTCGTGAAACTGCGACTTCTGTAATTTACATGGTCATAATTACCGATATACGCCGCAGTATAACGTTCTACGGCACGTTTCTAAGGCAGCACCGCTTTCACTAGAGGCGATTTTGTCCCGCTTTGAACTATCAAACTCATGGCTGAGTGATAGCGTCTCCGTCTCACACTCTGGAGACCCTGGTTCGATGCCCACCCAGTCCATCGTGCAAGTTGTTTTATTTATGTATTGCCTTCCGCCATTTTTCGCTTACGACTAACGCCGACGACACCGGCTTTTCTGCGACACGAGCTCCTTAACGTTGTCGCGTTAGAAATGACCGCTGTGTAGGCAATCAGGCAGGATTCATTCTATATGACTAATTTGTTTCTGAAGTTTGTTTAATAACTATGTAAGCTGTCACTATCAATTTCATTGGGTGAATTGTCTCTACTTGGACTATACGCCGCCGCGCTCTGGCAATACAATGTGAGCCAGCTATGTGAAAAAAAAACCTGCGTGTTGATAGTATCACACGAAATAAACTAATGCTTATATCCAGGTCTTCGTCACCTATTCCTTCAACGGTAAGTATGACTAAGGTCACGCAGAACTGCACCACTTATATTTGTCCAGGAGCTGAGAATTCGCTGAATTTCAACAACGTGATTTATGTCGGAGCGTTTAGTGACTTGTCTACGCCACGTGAGTTGCTAGGTGGAATGCGTGGTAATAAGTAATAATTGTACGTGTATATATATATATATATATATATATATATATATATATATATATATATATATATATGTATTTGCGTGTGTGTGTGCGTGCGTGTTTGTGTGTGTGCCTTTCTGCAAAGGGTTGGAAGTGCCGTACGAAAAAGAAAGGCTTCGAGTACTCCCCCTCTGCTTGGGATCGCTTGTAAGATCTCAACGCTTTCATCAGATTGGTAACAATACAGGCGCTGATTGCATGTGTGGCGATCTTCACTTTTCGTTCAGGCAAACTGGTGGAACATTCTTAGGCTGAGGTGGAATTGTCATACTAGAAAGTTGTAGCCTATGGTCGCTTTGCTCCGCTTCATTTATAATTCAAGGAGTCGTGCACTGCAGAAAGACTTCGCAGTTTTCGTAACTGTGGCCCCCAGAGATATGAGCGATGTGCCTGTTACATTGACTCTAAACAATCATAGAAGCCGCGCGCAAGTTTGTTCAATTCAATCGGTGAGTCAGATCAGCCAGGAACGAGTATTTCTTACCGCTATGACGATGACCAGTGCGCACACACGCACTAGCGTTCCCACTGATAGTCTGTATGCACCTTGTTGCTAAAAGCTGGTCCGAGTCCACTGAACAGTGTACGCAACACTAAGACTTTCGGGCAGCGACGCCTGTGTCGCTTTCGCAAAGGCATTTGTTTACTCATCGTAGCAGCGTAGACCCTCGTTTTTGATGTGTGAGGACGTTGTGGCTAGTTCTTTCTATTTCGATTTCCTGCGTAACATCTTGCATTCATCTGGACATCATGAAATCGACAGGCCATCCTAAGCCTAATGAGGTTAATGATGTTACCTGTAGAACTGTTTAGTAAACGTTCTGATTGGGGACATAATTCGAGTGCGTTTACGATTTAAACATCCTACCTATGTCTGTTTTTTGGCTGCAAGAAGAGGTAAACCTGAGATTATTGCTCTCCACACTTTCCAACCCTGGGATATTTTTATGGCTTCCATATTCTTATATTCTATATTCTTCTCGGTATTGCACACACAGGGTAATATAAATAAAGTTACACTGAGCTAGTGGTTTGTGCCACCCATTTTCCCCGTATGTATTTATCTGTTTTACCTTCAGTTCGAAACCCACGAGCACTTTGAACAAGCACTGAGGGCACATAAGCTCCAAGCAATTATTTTTGCTTATGCATCCGTATGTCCAATTACGCAAGTCTTGAATGCCCTTGGTTGGTCATTAATATTCTTTCTTTTTCGCCACCAGCTCACTTCTCCCATCCAAGCTGCAGCTGTTCCCAGACCTTGTTTGAACTAACAGAGGAGGAGGTGCACCAGCATCTTTCAGATGCATCATATTCATACCGTTATAAACATAAGTTTCCAACTGTGTCCCTCCATAGTTGTCCCATTCAATACGAAGCGGTATCACACAATCAGATATGTACCCCACATGTGTAACAGCTTATCACGGAGACACGACGCATCTGATAATGTAACCGCCTCCCCTGAAACAGCCACTGCAGAGCCTGAGGGAGGTGCTCAAGTTCGCCAGACTCGAAGGGAAACGCATCACCGTCGTTGTATCAGGGGGCTGCGTCATTCCTTCGCCGGCGAGTCAGAACGGCTTCGTATCACCGGTGCGCTCTCATGCCGACAAATATTTTTTTTAAATCTCGTCGACCAGCACATGCAATACCGCATAATTGGCGGTGGCACCTATTTCACGAAAGCTGAAACATTTCGAAATTACACCATGTGAGCCAATGCCCTCGCCATTTGTTTCCCTTTGGCCGCACATTACCATACATCAATTGAATACATCGTGAAGCTAATTACTTCTTAGTCCACGTGGTGGCCAAGGTAGGCTAACATGTCGTTGCAGTTTCGGTCGCGGAGGCTTCCATTGGAGCGGGTGCTGGAGCAACGTGGATGCAGACACGTTCGATGACCGGAACTTGCATTGTACCTTCGAGTTCGAGGGCAAGCGGTCAATGCCCACCTGTGGCGGCGTCATTTCGATGGGGGCGAAATCCAAAAAACGCCCGCGTACGGTGTATTGGGTGCACGTTAAACATCACAGGTGGTCAAACTTATTACGGAGTCGAACATCGCGCCTTGCCTCATATTGATATTGTCGGTTTGGCATGTAAAACTCTAGAATTTAGTTAACCCTGTTTGAGGGACAGGGAGAAACAAGACCTCGCTCTCTCGTTTCACCGGCACCAGATCACAACGCTACGACAAAGGCTTTTCGTGTTGCCAATACTATTAGCACATTTATCAAGGCACCGCCTGATGACAAGAGGACGCACAAAGTAGCTGTCCGAATCAACTGCCTAATTTGTCGCAACAACCTGACGAGTCACGCTACAACGTATCAATGTCACGTTGTTGTCAAACAATAAAGAGCAGAGCGTACACGTGTGGTTAAGATTAGAAGTATGTCTTTGGGCTTAATGCGTTTTCCGAACTGGGATTTGTTTTGGAAAATGAGGTTAGTTAAGGCCTAGAAAAGCTGGGATGATAGCAAACAGGCTGACAGCGGAGCGGTCATTGGAGGCGCCAAAAGTATTTTTACCTGTTTATAGGTAACGTAGGTGAACGAATTGTCCTTATTAACTTAGTCGTCGACGCGCAGCGCACTACTGCGCTAACTGTGGCCTAGTGGTAGTGCAGTTAGGTTATTTGCGAAAGTAAAGAAATAGAACTGCACACATCACCTGTCTGTGTCTTTCGCTTCACAGGGGAATGTTGGTTTAACTTCACGAAGATTGAAGATGGAGACTATTATGGGTTGGAAAGGCCATGCATCGGAATCGTCTGTAACAGCAGTATGCTACAAATTCAAGAGTAAGGCATCAGTTTTGTTACGGCTTATTGAACATTTTTAAGAAAAAATCCTTGCTCTGTACAGGTACTTTATAAATTTGTCCTGGCACGATGAAACTAGGTTCTTCAATTATTACTAATTTTATAGCAGGCTGACTCCGAGTGCATTGTAAATACAAGACTGTTGCTTGATGCTCGCGTGCTGAAGTCTTGTTGCCGTTTAGAATACCAGTGAGTGAGCCTTGCGATTGCTTACCTTAAGTATTTGGCGCTGACTCCAAGGACTTGTGTTGGAAAAATTACATCCGCGAATCTCCCAGCCTAATGCAGAGTCAACTTATTTTTGTAGTGCATCTGAAATAACTGTCGTACAGGCAGAAGACAAAGTAGCTCTCTTGCCATATATTTTATTGAATTGTGAACGCGTGCGCACTATGCACCGCATCGCAAACATGTGGATGACAATCACAGAGCAAGATAACATCTCTGTCGTATGCACAGGTAAATGTTTTCAGAAATTAACAATATATAAATGGAAAATAACTATAACGAAGGTATTAATACATGGACTTGCCCAATGTTAGTTCAAACAACTTGGAAATAATAATTTATAGCGCAATAACTGCTCCGCTAATCGAAAGCATGGCTCGTGTCACCTGCTTGGTCTAAAGGCCAGATGCTGCCATTTGGCAGCTTGGTCGTGTAAATAACAGCAGATGGCAACCAGTTAGAGTCAGATGTACAGCCTAGCAAATGTACGCACTACTTTAAGCATTCTTCGTGTGCAAAACAGCACATTGAGAGATGCTACGAGTGATTAGCTGCGGCTTACGCATTATAAACCAGTTATTTCAAAATATACGGTTTACTGGGCAACGGCGCATTTTAAAATTGTGTCATAGAAATTGTGCAGGGTGCACAAAATATTTGTTCTCGTCGCAATTTCGAAAGTTAAATTAGCTTCCAGATATTCATATGAGGAATAGGAAGAACAGCATATAGCTGTACGTATATTATTTTTCCTGATTTTCGGCGACAACTTTGCTAAATATAATAGGTGCAACACACGTGCGCTGGCACTGCTTTCTGACTCAAATCACAAAAGAAACACAATATCACTTCTTTTTATAATTTAGTTTATGACTAGATTGCTTCAGCAGCTGCATGACCACGCTATTCCGAAGAGTCGATTTTCCTCCTGCCGCACTACTTAGGTGCACAGTAAAGTGAGTCTTTGAGGAGTCTCAGAGTAGTGAAAATGTAAGTGAAACGTGGATTCATTTTCTCGGAATCAGGAGGTTCACACTTGCACGTTGCTAATCTTGTACGTAAAATGCGCTGTCATATATTCGTGGATTCATGGTAGAGTGAGATTTTTGACGCGCACCTTAGCGATGACCGCAAAAGCAATCCTACTGCAACCAGTATTATCCAGGATATTCGCCTGGGTAATATCTGATTTCACAGGAATATGCATCAGACTACAAGAAAATATCGTCACAAGCACAAGTGTGTGTAAGAAAACTAATAGCTTATTTTTTTCTATGCACAGCTGCGATATAAAGAAGCCGATAGACAATAATTGCTTGCATCGAGCTCCTGGACGTTGGCCAGCATGCTGCAAACTCGGTTATGCTTGTTAAAACAAGTACGCACAGCACCCTTCTTGGTGTATTGAATAAAGTGAGTTTTTAAGGTCAGCATCCTCTCACAATTTCTTGGACGAATAAAAGAAGGAATGTTTGTACACTACATCGTGGTATTTACATACAGGAGGCAAATCATACGCCCTTAGGTCAGCGTAGTTCCGCACGTTCACCTCCAAAAATAAAAAAAAAACACAATGATTCCGCATGGTTCGTAAGAGAAGCGTGTAACAACCAGGGGCGTTTTGAGTACTTTATTTCCTGCTAAGCGCAAATATATTCGACAATCTTTAAAATTTTGGTGCATCGTATTCTCAATAAAAAAAATATTAATTTGGTGACTGACTTGGTTTAGCGGCAACCAGTAAACGCAAAATGTAAGAGCTGTAAATTGCTCTGAGCGACTGCATATGTTATTTGTCAAAGTGTGTAGTTAGCTTAGAATTTTTAAACTTTGTCCTCAGGAAAATATCCGCAACATCGAAATTCGGGCGTATGTAGAAGCGTCAAGCTAAGAAAGCACTGAGCATCATGTGAAAAACTGTCTAGAGCACACTACAAGCAATCGTTAGCGTATGTAACGAAGCAGCCAAACCGGTTCCCAGATAAGAAATTTATCCTACGCAGACCAAGTCATCAACGCCTTATAAAAGCGGTTCCACATGTATCGCGAGGTAGCTATATAGCCGCCATCGAAAACCTCAGCGTGTCGAAAAATAAGTTGCTATTCTCTCCCCTAGCGTGGGACTCCTATATATCTTCAAAAGAGTGCCGGCTCTCCCATAACAGTGACTATATAGAGGCTGCCAAGCTACAAGACGAAAACCGGCTGAAAAAGGGACGACAGGCAGCGAAAGATGCCAAGAAGACCAAGCGCACTGCAGAGGTAGAAGAAGAAAAGCGCCTGATGGAAGCGTGACTAAACGTCTCAGCAAATCTTGATTCTTCCTCCGTTATCGGGATGCAACAGGTCACGTGTTGGGCTGCCACTGAGGAAAGGGTTCGCTTCACGGATTGTTCACTAGTCAAGCCTGGCTGCGTGATGTAATGCTGTCTCCCATCTTTTTCGTTCCTCCATGAAGGCAAAGCAGCACTTCCAGAGGCATGCGGCGCCACGGTGCCACGCAGCTCGGTGTGCGCATTGGATTCTTAACAAATTCCTTTTCCAAAAATTGAAGTGTATGGTGTCCTGTATCTTCCTCTTGAACGTCGCTATTGGAAATGACAAAATAAAACTTCACCCTGCTAGAAGTTACAGCTTGAGTGATATTGTGAACGAACATTAGGAAGAACTGCGAAGCAATATTTTTTGTACCTCGCTTCGGAGTGAGTAGTGTTTGTCGTCGTTTTGTTGTCGCAACTTGCCCTGATGTCCTCGTTTGAGCACCCAGATAGCAGCTGTGGCTTTTGACTCAAGGTCACGTGAAATTCGCCGACAAAGGGAACTAAAAGCACTTCATGCTTAAAATGGCGCAGTGAAACACCGTATTTCGTTTTATGCATGAAATAAATAGAGTTTTACCTGCCCTAGCTCGAAATTATTTATGGATGAAATGCCCCTTTTTTTGCAGCAAGGAATAGGCCTTCAGAACAGGACGCCCAATTAAAATTGCACTAGATGTGCATAGCATCTCGCAGCCAAAGACTGCACAATGCTATCCATGAACATTTTGTCACCGAACACGTCACCATATGGAAAAAACAAATAATCTTTATATGAACTCGAGCTGGACGAGCAACTCGAACTCATCTTAGTGAAACAGGCAGAGCTGGTCGAGTTCCACAGCACGCTGTAAGAACCTCACTGAGGCTGGCCCTGAGGCAGACTAGAACCACGGCCTTTGAGTACGAGGAAAACACCAGTTTATTAAGACAGTTGTGCGCCTCAGCACCATGCCGCGTCCGCCAGCCCTTATAGTCTCCATTGACTCTGCCGCAAATCCTAAATCATCGCTTCCATCAACGCTACACCCAGCTGCTGTATTTGCCGAACGCGATTTGCCCGGGGCGTGCTCTTCTGTGATCTTCTATGAAGCGTTCTCAAGAAAGCCTTATCCTTTGCCTTTGTGATAAAGCTTTCAATACACTAAACAGACCACCTCCGGAAGGACTGCGACAAGGAGTATTTGCTGCTTTTGACTGAACTGCTACCTGGTCGTGAGCACATAGCGTAAGCGTACTGCTTGAGTCTTGCGTCGGATTTTGTGGTAAGGCTTCCTGTTCAGAAAGTTAACTTTCTAGATGCCGGCATCCTTTTGCGCTTCTTTTTGCATTCTGTTCAATTCCAAATTGAACATAATGTTTCTGGACGCAGAGTTTGAGCGGAGATGCTCGGTCTGCGATCGCCACTTTCGCACAATGGTGCATGATTATGACCGCCAATGGATCCTGCACACACTGCGTCGCTTCCTCGGTCATCATGGTGCAAATAACCTGCCGTCCGCTCCAGAGACCCAGTTCCAGGTGTTGTAGCCAGCCTACACCGCACCTTCACTAAATATACTACTGGAATAAACCACAACCTGTGATTAATAAACACCATGAAAGAATTGCTGGCGTGCGGTGTAGCTGGTAATACTGGCTATCGATGAGGTCAACGAAGCCCGGGCTCACTCAGTCGTTCACGAAGTCGTACCGATGAAGATCTACCGTTGTCCTAAAGTACAGTTGACAAGACGTGATGTAATGTGTAGTGCAACGACGCTTTTATGGGTGAAGCAGTGCAGCGACAAAGAGTGAAATTGTGTTTTAAGGGAGGCCAAATGACTGTAAGGTCATGCTAAGCCACGTACATGGAAATTGATTTATGAAAAATATGTGGACGAGTGGTACAAGCATTTCTGCAAAGGTCGAGACACCATGAAAGACGTGCAATGGCCAGGCACATTCGTGATATTATGAGTGCCCCTGCCCCTCAGAAAAACGAGAAAATTCGCGAACTTTTGGCCGAAGATTGTCGATGAACGATGTATACCCCTTTTACATGGCAAGTTCAAAACGCTGCATCAGTGGTAGGGCTAGCACGTGCCCGCCAGTGCTAGCTACCCCATCGCCATCACCATACATGCAAGGACCATCGAATCGCCAGCGTATTACAAATCATGAACACCCGTGGCAATATATTGCTGCAGTGTCAATTCTACATTGCATAATCTGTGAACTATAAAAGCAAGATATTTTGCTACTGATCTTCAATACATATTCCACAATATTGGTGTACCGTACAGGGGTTCCACAGAATGCCTAACTCTTCTTTATTATCTGAAGCCAATTTTGCAAAGATAACGTGCTCATATCGTCAAGAATATGAATAAAAAATTTTTATTCAATACTACTGATATTATTGCACAGCCTCAATAAATGCAAGAACCTATGTCGAATTTTACCACAGAATCATTAATAACCCAATTAAGGAGACACCTGATCAAATTAATCCTTAAAACGCGCATTTACGGGAATTAATCATGGCAACAAAAATTAAAAGCTTTCTGTGCGTACTAATCTCGTACAGTTCGCATTTCTTGATTTAGCAGCCAGCGAATGGCGTTGACGGCCAGGGTTTATTGCGGAAAGTACACACTATTACTCCTTTAGTGTTGCACTTCAAGATGCTTCGAAGAAACATATATTGTAAAAAAAGAAAGAAAAAGGCCCTTTTGTTATTCATGCTGTCATGAGTTCTCAGGCCTTCGCTTTTCTTCTTTTTTGTTATTTCAATATGTTTCGTGTTTTATCTTTGATCTTGGATGTACTCCTAACGAGGAGGCCCACCGGAGAGCGCGCGATTTCACGCACCGCGCTGTCGCGTGTAGCCAGGCTTAGAACGAGGTCAACATCCACAAAGATCCATTATGTACATTCCACGAAATTGTTTCCCATTATCGACTAGGCAGGAGGACATTTCCACCCCCTCACCCCAAATTGAACAAACCTCAGGCTCCTACACTACACTAAGACTCCTGCAAACCCGTTTGTATCCCACTCCTCGGTCCCTTAACTAGATCCTGAACACTCACAGTCGTGCCCCAAATGTGGTCATGACTCATGCTCCTTTGATCACATGCTCTGGCTGTGCCCAGCCCTTAACGCATCTCAACCCATCACAAAAGAACAATGGCAGAAATCTCTCAAGAGCAGCAATCTCCACATTCAACTCCAGGCTGTACAGAGGGCCCACGACATTGCGGCGGGACTTGATCTCCCGGTTCCATCGTGGGCGGAGCCACCGACTTGATCTTCGGGAGCTTTCGGTTTTGGCTCCCCGAGGGGTCAGTCCCTCAGGACTCAAATAAAGTTCTTGTCATGTCATGTCAATGTGTGTGCGTACCTTTGCCCTTGCCTAACTTGTGTTGATCTTAAAAAATATTTTCTGTTAGCGTTTTTACGTGCTCTTTCATATTGTATATTGTTGTGTAATAAAGTATTTTTGTATGTTCTTATGCACTATGTATCAAACTAATGTTATATTATATTCCTCTCGGGGTACAGTCGTTCGATCTCTAATTATGATTTTGTACTCCCCCAATGGTATGGCCTGGGAAGGGACCTGAAGTGTAAGTAAATGAAAAAAAGTTTCTGACGTCAGCCACTCAGATAAAGGATCAGGTAAATTGTTGTTATTCAACTCCCAAGATATTTGAAAATCAGTGAGGGTTCCTGCTTAAGATAACGCTATTTTCTACGTTGTCTACGTTCTCTGGTCGGTGAGGAGCACAGATAGCTTACCGGCTGCGTCTTTGGCCTTAATTGCCATTGCGACGGCGGCTCTCTCCCCCATGCCTGCGTAGTTGAGCCTGGTTGTGGCGCTAATTTGGACTTTCGATCGGTCCGTTGGGTTTGCGGCCACTATTATGTGGCCACATGGCCCATGAGCTGCATCCATTTCCAAATCTTTTTTTAAGTCGGTGTGCCCGAGCCTAGCGCCGGCCTCTGTGGTGAAAAAGCTCACGTTTTGGGGAATCGGGGCCATGATTAGGTTTTCACGTATCTTTCAACACAGAGCTACGTCTTCGTCGCAGCAGTGAGGTCGTACGTGGTTGTTAAATGTTTCTAGCAGCTTTATCCTGGATGAGGATTAGTTTAAGTGCTCTGTTTGCCTTCAGTTCTTCGAAGCTGTTCCACACCCCCACTGCACTTAGTTTTGCCATAGAAGTGCTTATAGGGTGTCTGATCACAGCTTTGTAGGTCGTTCATATAAGGGCGTCTATCTGCTCCAATTCCAATTCACACAACTACTGTTAAGCGAGGCTGTATCTATTGCACTTGATGACGAAGGCATGAACAAGTCTCAAAGTTTCGGTCCCGCTAAAGCCACTACGATGCTTCAGCCATCTTCCTATAATTCTAGAGAGTTGCTTAACTGCAGTTCGGAGAGTTCTTATTGTTTTGTCTGCGCGTATGCTACTTCGAAGCCGAATGCCCAAAATGTGTATTGTTTGTGCTTTTTGAGATCTTGTCCGTCGAGCCCGAGCGAGAGTTTTGGTTTCCTGCATCCTCTGCCACGAATTCTTATGAATTCATGGCAGAGGATGCAGTGCGCAAGCTATACAGCCTTCTACTGCAAGATAGTCTACTGTTTGTATTGCCTCTTGCAGCATGCTTTCCTTGTGCCCCAGGGATCTCTCAGCTACCCAAAGCGTGATGTCACCTGCGCATAGTGAGAATTTTAGGTCCGGTATTTCTTCCAGTTTTTTAGCTAGGCTGTCCAAGGAACAGTATTGATACCTGTGAGCTTGCACCATAGGGAATCTCGAGAGTTATAGATGGAACTTCTCCTAGTCTTATTGTAACTTTTCGACCTGTCAGGAAGGAGCGAATGCAGTTGTCGATTTGTTCTTCGCACGCCGTACTACTTAGTTATTGCATAATTAAGTCATGTGTCATAGATTCGAAGGCACTTATCAAATCTAGTGCCACTACTACGTGTTCTGCTCCTGTTGGGATTTTGATCACCTCGTCATGCAGTCTTAGGAGTATGCCTTTCGTGGATAAATGCTTGTCTAAAACCACACATGCTGTCAGATAGGTGGTCGTTTTCTTCTAGGTAGTTAGTTGATCTAGTCAGTAAGACTTTTTCAAATAGTTTTCCTAGTCTCGAAGTGACAGATATGGGCCGCAGGTTTTGCAGGCTGCGGCTTTTCCCGGCCTTTAGTATAAGAACTATAGACCCTTTCTTTCAGTGCGTTGGTAGCGTTCCCGCGTCCCAAACCTGCCGGTTGAAGTAGTCTGTGAGCTTTTCGAGATGCTCGACGCGAAGCTTTTGTAGCGTTGCGTAAGTTACTTTGTCTGGACCGGAGACGGTGTACAGTCGCGTGGATTGGGCCGCTGCGATAAATTCAGCCTTTGAGATCAGTACGTCTAGCGTCCCATTTGCGGCTCCATTGTACTTCCGCATGACTGGAACAATGGCTTCCGAGCCTGTGTACTTCTCCCGAAGCATGTCTATGAGGCCTTCGAGCCTTGAACTCTGCGGCAAGTGAAATTAGGGTCCTGTTGGTGACAATTTTTGTACTTTCCGGCTTCAGGAGGCTTTGCAGTATTGCCCGTGTTTTGGCTGTCGTTAGTGTGCCCCTAATGGAGTCGTAAAACCGAAGTTTTCGGCTTCCAATTTCCTAGCATAGTTGTCCTTCTTTTGAGTTATTTTAGTTATTTTGATTATAAGCTTTCCATTCACTATCTGCTTTTTTCACTGTCTGGTGAACTCCCTCCTGCAATCCCATAGGGGCAGGACATGGTCGTCAATTATGAAGTTTTCTATGGTTAGGGCGATTTGCTTAGAAATGCTGCCATGGGCGTCCCGGATGTGAGCAAGCCAGTATTCCGCGTTATCGAGACGGTTGTTGAAGGGAATATTTAGGTATACCGTCGAAACTGGCATTGTTACTTTCCCGATCGTGCGTCTGATTTTTGGGGAGTTCATTGATAGGCTGATAACGTAGTCGCCACTCCCTAGGGTTACGTCGACTTTTTGCCAGATCACATTGTCTTAATTGAGGGTACATGTCTAATCGGGCAAAGTGTCCACGCGGGCGCTGTATCCTATGCGTCTTGGAGTTGCTAGAAACCTTTCTATCTGCAAATCGTGTCTTTCGGTAACGTTTAATAGTAGCGCTCCTTTGGGAGCATCCCGTTTATAGTCCCAGGTGGAAGTCACCTTATGAGACTAATCGGTCTTTCGGTTCTAGTGAGGATATCTTTTCTGCGAAGATATTTGCGAAGTCCACTGCTCTCTCTTTTGGGGGGTTATATATGTTTACTGTGATGATTGTGGCCATACCTCGTTTGTTGGCATGCATTTTTATAATTTGGCGCTGCAAATACACAGCCTTGTGCGTAGTGGGTACTCTGTGGGACGTGCCTGACCACCAGTGTTGCCCCCGCGTTTAATGGGGGCTAAAACTGCCTAGTATACGCGTACGTTAACTGGTCTGGTACCGATTTCTTGTAAACATATGATGACCGATTTGGTTGAAGCCGCGTTTATAAACTGCTGCATGGCCGCCGTTTGCTTATTGAAAGTGAAAGTGTTGTGAAAGTGTTGAAGGTCTGCTATGCATGTTGGGCTACTCGCCATTGTCCTCGCTTTCTGTTGTGTTCAGTTGACGCTGCCGTCTATCAGATGGAGCGCCCGGGCTTCCAACCGTACGTGTACGTACGCTTTGTTTGAAGCTTAAGATTGATTCGCTTACATAGCTTTTAAGGTTTTGAAATTCTAGGTATAATTTCTGTTAGAAATTCTGCATACTTTGTATTTGTTGCGAGATTTGCGCCAGCACGTTTTCTAACGTAGTCTCAGCTTTTGATGCCGGTGCCGTTGATGTCGTTGCCCCTGATGTCGGTGCTTTGGGAACTAGCAAAATTTAGTTTTATGGACACAAACTTTCGTTTGATTTGTTGCAGGCTCTCAGGAGTTTCTTCTGGCTATGATCTTTTGATATTCTGGGTTATCCGTTATGGTAGCTGCCGGCGTTACCACCATTGCCCAGCTTAGCCTTGGTTTGACGAATTTTTGGTAGTCCCCCAACCTGTGTTCGAGATTCCGAGGTTGCAGGGCCTTAGGGGAGGGGCAGTGGGAGATGGAAGGGTCTCGGTGTTGTCTTCTTCTTTAACTTGATCTGGACATAAATCATGATCGCGATCAGCACCTGGGTAAATGTCTCTTCTGGGAGCCTGGTTGTGTCTCCGTCAGTGTCGGCCGGAAGTTTTCGTTGTCGCATATGTCGATGTCGCATACAGAACATAAAAGTCAAAAACGGAAGCACACGGTATTAAAGGAAAAATAACAGGCCAGCACAGACATAAATTACCAGAGATTGTGCGCACCGGTAAGGCAGCTTCAGGCACTCTACTTGATCAACTTCAGGTGAATAGCTCACAGCGTCACTGTGATTCCGTGACGACGTCGGTAACTACCTCATATTCCCGTGGACCAACATGTCGAAATACCTCATCGGCGCTTTAGCTCATTGCTTTCGGCTGAAGTTGAGGCAGTTTGCAGGAATTATAACAAATGATGCCGGGCTCGACACCTTTTGAGGCTGTGACGCCGGAAGCATTTTGGCCGTTGGTTACGTCCAATTACCTTTACGGTGTCTAGGAGGTGATCGGAGAGAGAGCGTGAAACAAACAAGAAAATGCAGGGAGTTTAACCAGACGGACGTCCGTTTGGACATTCTGGATGGGAGGGAGGAGCTGAGCGATTAGAAAAAAAAAGCTGAAGGTGATAAAAATAAATAGTTAGCACGCGAAGTATTAGTGTGTCTATACAGGGTTATTTTTAGAAAACGTCTTGAGATTATGCATAGTTTACTGGTTTGATGACGGGCAAATACAAACCACGGAATCGTTGGTTCTATATAGGGTCGACGATCGAGTTGGCTGAGTGCACTGGAAAGGCTGACGTTACACGTTAAAGCGGCTGGAAGACGTCGTCACTTGCTAGTGCTTGGTCTTTCAACAGCGGCTTAAGCAGTTGGCGGTTGTATTCCCAGTGCACATTTTCATGGCCATTTTAATGGTCGTAACTTTCGGAAAAAATTCTGCAGCGGACTTGCGGATTGCAGCGGAGGTTGCAGATCAATCGGACCAAGAGTTTTTGCTTTGAGCCCCTCATCAGAAAACGAGCTGTCGTCTCTTCTGAAATTCTGGGGCCAGCTTGGTGGCATGGGTGAGTCAGCTCTTCTGTGAAAACGATGTTCTCTTTGAGCAGCTGTAATTGGGCTTCTAATTGAAGTTCCGCACTTTCTTTGCATACATTTGTGAAAGTCTTCAGAAAGTTATGCAAAAATATGCCCCACACCATTCTGACCAAGCACGTGTGGCATCTGTCTGCTTTACAGACATATCGCATAGTTACTATTTGCATTGACTGTGTTCAAACCCCAACACTCTCCACGCCAAAGGAGCACCCCAAGGAGCAAGTCTTACACCAACATTGTTCAACAGAGTAAAGACGGGGCTTCCCGACCAATTCCACACAATCACTGGCTTACGGCACAAACTCTACGCCCATGATGTCACCGTTTGGGCTACACAGGGTTCTGTTGGAGAACAACAGGACGCCCTCCAACAGGCTGTAGAGGTTGTTCAACAAGACGTCATTGAGAGTGACCTCCAATTCTTCTAAGAATGTGGACCCTATGTTTTTATACATAAAGGCAAACGAAAGAACACGAACACCCACCCATTTCATTCTTCCTGAAATGACGGATCAGCCTTCAACGAAGGAAAAAGAGAGGTGGTACCCACACTATGCTATTCCTTAAACCGACTCTTTCGCAAATACTGCGGTGATCGGCCGTGCCGTATCTTGCCCTCACAACCTAAACAAAGCAGATATAATAACACTCATCCAAGCTCTCGGTATCAGCTGTGTGGCCTGTGGGGCCTGTGTGACCTTATACATACCTCTCATCTCGCGAGAACTCGATAAACATGACACCGCTCTTCTTAAGGTGTATAAACGGACCATTCAACTACCGCCAAGCACGGCTAACTTTCGACTGGAGGCTATCAGCATTCAAGACACTACACTATATATATATGGAGCATATCTGACCAATCAAAGACAGCGCCTAGCCCTTCACGCCACAATAAGACGAATTCTCCAACGCTTGCGATGCCCAAAGACGCTGACGGGAACACGAACCGACCCACACCCTGGCGCCTCACGTCCTAGAACATGTCCGATTTACTCCTACCTCCCAGAGCACCCATTTAGAACATCCATATTTTCACCACCAAGGGCGGGCCTAAAGTCTGCAGAAATGTAATGGCACTCTGCCGACAACGTCCTATACAGCTGCTGTACCCTGCCCATATATGTCTGCCTCAACAGACTGCGTGGTAGACACGGAGCTGCAGCAGATGGTGTCGGCTGCGGCTTGCGCGACCAGCATCCTCAATGCCGAAGAAATGGCCATTGCCCTGGTTATTTGCTCTAGCGCAAGTCTTGAACATGCCACAATCCTCAACGATTCTGAAGTATTCTACAGGAAATACTCCAAAGGACGCATCTCCGTTACCGTCTTTGCAAAAGTACAACACGCGAAGACATTACTGAATGTAGACATCGTACGCACACCAGGACACGAGTACCTTCACGGAAATCAGATAGCACCTTAGGCCCACAACAAGGTCAATAAACTCTACTGGCACAAGCGGTACGCCTACAGTGCATCTTTTCGCAACACTACAATCTCAGTGGGCGCGTATACACAGCCTCGGGCTCACCGCTCTCGAGAGAAGTTATGGCATGGCACCACCTTCAGGCAAATGTCCACACCTAAGCCTCATTCATGCCATGTACAGCACCCTTTATTCGTGTAAATCTCATCATGGTGGCCACTGCACTTCCCATTACGGCATTAAGTGGCAATGTTCCCATACTAGAACATCCCCCTCCCCCGCAATCAGGAACCCTAACGCTCAAAAATAGGCGGTTGTACTGTCCATGTCGGGCCCGCAAGACCAGTAGCAGCTGGTGTGGCGAGCCGGACAGGCAGCTAAGGCCTTTGGTGCCCTGGAATGAGGGCCCCTCCCAGGCAAGCTGGTCATCCAGCTTACTTGCGTGTTTATTGCGATTCACATCCTTAGGCTACTTAAAGCACTTATAACGCATTATAACGTTCGACAGTGACCATGGTCGCAATGTAGTTAACCCTTGATCACAATGCACCTCGAGTGTCGTCTCGTTGCTCCAGCAAATGCAAGTGGAGTCGCTTGAACAGTCCAATGGTATGTGTATTGCGAGGGCAGCTTTTTCGGAGAAAGGCGTTGATCGTAATGTGCTGCGCGAGCATAGATGAGCAAAGGGTTCGTACCAAAATCTCTCATCCAAAGAGAAAACTCTGTAAACCCTTAACAGCTTGATAAGGTCACCTGCACATGCATAAAGATATCATGAAATATCGTAGCAACTCCCATCCTAAAGCAATGTTAGCCATTGATTTGAAGAAAGCCCCCGAAAACGTGGCCCAGGATGCCATGCTCTCTTCCACCAACTGGGGCACCAAGATATACGACTATATTCAGGACTTCCTGTAACGCCGTACGTACACCCTCAAAATTGGTAGTAGGACATCTCACCCCCACCCACACCCGCGCTAGGGCATACCACAAGGTTCAGGTAGTGCTCTCCACAACACTGTTCAACTTAGCAATGTGTGACTTACTCGGAGCTCTACTCCCCATACCAGACATACGTTACACACTGTACGCCTAAGACATAACCACATGGATCAACAAAGCATCTCCTGAGAAAATACAGGACATCTGCAAGGCGCACTAGATGCAGCTCAAGGGGGGAACTGCGAGGAGTGCTCTCTGGAAAAAGTCAGAGGTGCTGCTGGTTGTTGTGCACACCACGCGCAGGAGACCCCCACCCATTGCCCTACACAACAACGGACAATACATTCTTTAAAGACATAATAGGAAATTACTACACCTATGCATTCAGAAAGATGGAGTGCGTGCGCCCACTGTCCATCATTTCCTTAAGCAGGGTGAACAAGTCTTGGAATATGATGTGGCGTATTTGCAATCGCCACCAACGGCTTCGGGAAACAGACATGCTACGGCTGCGTGATGCCTTACCCTTGTCTTGCCTTTGCTATCATGCGCCATACATTAACTTCACAAAGGCGCAGCACAACAAGCTCGAAACTCTCATGCGCGAAACCTCCAAACTTGCAGTCTTAGTGCCGACCAACAGGAGTACGGACCTGTTAAACGAGGCAAGTAACCATGAAATCCTAGAAAATGCTATCTGCTTACACAAACACATGAAGCAAATTAGACTGAACCATACCACATTAGCCAGAAGAATCTTGCAAACGCGGGGTTTTAAACTCAAAGACAACCCGCCACCTGATACAAGCTGCTCGGCGAAAATTCCCGAGCACTACTCACAATAACACCCGTACCACAGCAGATGGACCCCCAGTACATTCACTAAGCCAACACCCACAAATACCTGTTCATCCATGCTACCGTAAACAACTGTGCAGCAGTCCTACCCTCTACAACCGAGTGGCTCACGGAAGTCACGACCAAGTAATCCTGGTTGCTTACATAGCCCTTGGACTGAGGGGCGCAGTCCATCAAAGAATTTTTTTCTCTAAATGTAGTTAGGTACTGCTAAGGTGCAATTAAGTACTGTTACTTGCAGGAGGCATAAACATGGTAGAGCTGTTGCGGATTGCAGGAAGACATCTGTTGAATGAAACGTTAGGAGGGTAATGAACCTCGCCTTTATTGTCTCATTCGAACGCTCTCTTTGTTTAAAAGTACCAGCTTTACGCGTAGCTCGCAGACTCAGCTTCTCTCTGCACAGACCACCAGAGCATCGAAATTAATCTCGACGGCAACAAACACTTGACTTTTGTAAGGTTGAAAAAGTACAAGGTGGCTTTGTGCGTATTCTGAGCTGGTTATAGTGTGTGTGCATTACGGAATCAGGGTGTAGACGAGCCATATGCAAAAATCCTGAAAGATATCTACAGCGGCTCCACAGCCACCGTAGTACTCCATAAAGAAAGCAACAAAATCCCAATAAAGAAAGGCGTCAATCAGGGAGATAAGATCTCTCCAATGCTATTCACAGCGTGTTTACAGGAGGTATTCAGCGACCTGGAGTGGGAAGAATTGGGGATAAAAGTTGATGGAGAATAGCTTAGTAACTTGCGATTCGCTGATGATATTGCCTTGCTTAGTAACTCAGGAGACCAATTGCAATGCATGCTCACTGACCTGGAGAGGAAAAGCAGAAGGGTGGGTCTAAAAATTAATCTGCAGAAAACTAAAGTAATGTTTAACAGTCTCCGAAGAGAACAGCATCTTACGATAGGTAGCGAGGCACTGGAAGTGGTAAGGGAATACATCTACTTAGGGTAGGTAGTGATAACGAATCCCGATCCTGAGACTGAAATAATCAGAAGAATAAGAATGGGCTGGGGTGCGTTTGGCAGGCACTCTCAAATCATGAACAGCAGGTTGCCACTATCCCTCAAGAGAAAAGTGTATTACAGTACTCACGTATGGGGCATAAACCTGGAGGCTTACGAAAAGGGTTCTGCTTAAATTGAGGACAACGCAACGAGCTATGGAAAGAAGAATGATGGGTGTAACGTTAAGGGATAAGAAAAGAGCAGATTGGGTGAGAGAACAAACGCGGTTAAATGACGTCTTAGTTGAAATCAAGAAAAAGAAATGGGCATGGGCAGTAGATGTAAGGAGGAGGGAAGATAACCGGTGGTCATTAAGGGTTACGAACTGGATTTAAACGGAGGGGAAGCGTAGCAGGAGGCGGCAGAAAGTTAGGTGGGCGGATGACATTAAGAAGTTTGCAGGGACAACATGGCCACAATTAGTACATGACCGGGCTTGTTGGAGAAGTATGGGAGAGGCCTTTGCCCGGCAGTGAGCGTGACCAGGCTAATGATGATGATGATGATGATGATGATGATGATGATAGTGTGTGAGTGTTGACGTTTTGATTTCGTGACGTCTTGATTCTGCGCTTCATGGGCTTGAACAACGGCGTAGCGTTCTCAATTTCGCTAGTATTTTGCTGCTCGAGTGACGTAACTTTTTCCTTTGTGCTCATGGTGGGATCAATCAGCATATTCGTGCTGAAGATATCACACATGCTTTAATCGCAATGTGTTTGTAGTAGATAAAATAAATGTGCAGGTTTACTGTTCGCATTTAGTCGAAGAAGTGGCTCATACCACTTGTATGCGTGCTTTCCGAACATTTCATGTGTTGACAATGATTACTCCCTCTTGGTAGCTTCTGTTCATTAGTGCACTGTGAAAATCGCAAAATTAGTACTTGCAATGCATATAAGCCCTCCACTAGTAGTCGCCGTGAAAAACAAGGCTGTGACTTGTTGCGACGCTTCATTCATTGGGGCACTGTGCTCGAATCGATAAATCGTTGCACTGTTATTGGCAATAGCGCCCTGTTCAAAGCAGTTTCAATGGCACCAGCCAACCTTGCCTATCAGGTAGCTAGCAAAAGAGCCAGCTTAAAGAATCCCTAGCGATATGTCCCAACTCCTGCTTTGTGCTTTAGGATTTCAAAAGGGGTAGCTAGTGAACCGCTTCCACTGGATTACCATTGTATGAGTAAAAATACAAAAGGATAAGCAAAAAATGAGAAGAAAGGGTGTTAACCGAGGGGCCCGATTTTTATGTCATATCGTAAGAAGCCAACAAACACTGATACCAAGGAAAACATAGGGGAAATTACTTGTGCTTAATAAATGAAATAAAGAAAGGATAAATTAATGAAAATTAAAGTGCATAAAAAAACAACTTGCCGCAGGTGGGAACCGAACCCACAACCTTCGCATTTCGCGTGCGATGCTCTACCAATTGAGCTACCGCGGCGTCGTTTTCCCATCCACTTTCTTGGGTATTTACGTGTCCTAGTAGAACCCTGGACGTTCTCGTGACGCCTGAGGCAAAAAGGACGTTCCACGTCCGCCGCCAAGGTCTCTGAGTGGTGGTTCTGGCTAACACTCCCAGGGTTCTACTAGGACACATAAATACCCAAGAAAGTGGATAGGAAAAAGACGCCGCGGTAGGTCAATTGGTGGAGCATCGCACGCGAAATGCGCAGGTTGTGGGTTCAGTTCCCACCTGCGGCAGGTTCTTTTTTCATCCACTTTAATTTCCATTAATTTATCGTTTCTTTAGTTCATTTATTAAGCACAAGTAATTTCCCCTATGTTGTTCTTGGTGTCATTGTTTGTTGGCTTTTTATGAAAAGGAGAAGAGGCAAGATGAAATATATAGGCTGTAACGTTAATACCTCCACATTACAGCACATACATTTTGACTCATTCAGCACAGTTTGCGGTTTCGTGTACTTGACAAGGTACAGAGTCGCAAGTGCTTGTAGTTGCTCGCTCGGATAAGTGGAAGCAAAATTTGTGCTCACACAAAGTCAATCTTCCTGCATATTGTGATCATGAGTTGTGTTCAAAGCTAACAGTTGCAAATGTTTTCGCAGATAGCATCAATCGGTGGGATTTCCCGGGCGGTCTAATGATGACAGCAACCATCCGGTGTTCAACCAGTACAAACAAAACGGCGCCGCTACAGTTGAGGTGGAAGTGCGAGCAGAAAAACCGGCTGACCCGCAACCGGCTGTCCCGCAACTGGCTTCCCCATTACCGGCTGCCCCATCACAGGCTACCCCGCGAGGCTCGAATTGTGTGCAACGCAGAATTCATACAACTAAGAGTGCAGCTGTTGAATCAGAGTTTATGACCAACTTCAAGGTGTTGAAGAAGACAAGCGAAAAAAGAGGGATCACCTGCTGAAGACGAAGCGCATGAGAGCTGAGCATGCGCTTCATATGAAGTAGTCAAAACAAATAGACGAGCTAGAATGTGCAAGCAAGAAAGTCAAGGTCGAGCTCATCCAGCTGAAAGTAGCTGCTGTGAAAAAAGAATGCTAATTAAAATGGGACAAACACTTTTATTCTGAACATGCACTGTTTTTTTCTCTGCATTATTTTAGCAAAAATATTGCTGAATAATACGTGCTCGGGTTCCGAAGCCACAAGCCGAGTCAACGGGCTGTGGTCCTTGAGCTTGTGAAGCTGGGGAGGCTTGCTGAAGGTTGCATGTGTCAGGAGGCAGTTCATCACTGGGTCGGTTCTGGCCAGAGCTGTGAAAAGCTGCACACGCCATGACGATAATGACAGATGTTTTTGTTCGTATCTGTAGTTTCATATCAAGACATGGGAATCGTTTACAAATTCCGAAAGCCTTTTCGACGGTGTTCCTCGTCTGTATTTGGGACTTGTACCTAAATAAAATCGTGTTACATATTTTTGTGTATTGCTTTATATAATTCTGACCAATCATACACACCTGCACTTTGGGCCGTTTGTTCCTCCAGGATTTATTTAGTGGCGTCATAAGGTACTGTCGGCAAGCATACCCCATGTCTCCAAGGGGTACGCCAGGTACAGTTCCTTCTTCCAAACGAGCTCTTGCATTACTGTTATCAAAAGTTCTGCTGTCGTGTGCTGAACCCACCCAGCTTCGAAATAAATAAAGAAATTGAAGTTGAGGTCCTATGATAGCCAGGAAACATGCCAAAAGGAATGAACATGATTTTTTGCTGGTGCCCTTCATTACCTGCAGATGATTTTTCAAGTTTATATGCAGAGCTGCAGCAATTTGCATATTAAACCAGCGGTCAAGTGCCTCTTAAACCTCGTATATTGAAGGTTGAAGGTTGAAGGTTTGAAGGTTTATTTCCGCAACTGGTGTTGCGAGGACAGCCAGGGAAAAAGCTGTATAGACAGCTTGAGAGGTCCTGGCTTCCTCTTACAGTGCAGCATTGACGGCGGCGGAGTACAACAACAGACGAAACGTGAGGAGAAAAACAAAAAAGCAAAAAAAAACACGTACGTTCGGTACAGAGAATGAGACATACACTTTCAGTACGCAGTACATTGTACTTGTACAGTACAAAACTACACGAACATTTGGGGCAATTCTTTCAGAGAAATATTAGATAAATCAATATTCTCGTAGCAGTACAAATGGTTCAGAAGTGTCGGTAAGGTATGCTGCAACATTTGTTTGCCATAGTTTGTGCGGCATTTCTTAACATTCCAAGGTTCTGTTGTGCGGGTATCATACACAGTTCTGCTCTGCTCTAACCCAGCAAGTCTAAGCAAGGAGTCATCATTTTTCATCATGGCGAGTTTATATTTACAGCACAGTCTGTAGTTATACATGGACTTCATCTGTATAATGTTGTGTTGATGGAAAAGGCCAGCAGTGTGGAAGAAATACGGCACTTTACATGCAATGCGTATAATACGTTTTTGTAAGACAGTGAGTTTGTTTCCAGCTGTTGTTGTTGCCCACACCATACATCCGTAGTTGGCTATGGAAGAGAACAAAGAGTGGTAAAGTAACAAGTTAACTGATGTAGGAAAATTAAAGCAATTGCGGCGCATGATACCAACTGTTCTGGAAAGTTTCTGAACTACGTAATTAATATGATCATTCCACGACATATCTGCTGCAAAGTAAACGCCCAGAGTTTTCACAGACTGCACAAATTCTATTCTGGTATTGTTTAATTCAATTAGAGGAGGTTCAAAGTGTTTGTGACGTGGGTGAAACATGACTGCTGCAGTTTTGCTAACGTTAATTCTTAAGTGATTATCAGCCGCCCAAGTATTTATTTCTTTTAAGGTTTTATTAGCTCGATTTGCGAGATCAGCAGTTGAAGTACCCGAAAAAAACAAGCTGGTGTCATCTGCGTAAATTATGTACTTAGCAGTGCTGTCGATGTGGACAATATCATTGACATAAAGAACAAAAAGAAACGGACCCAAAATGCTCCCTTGCGGAACGCCGGAAGCTACCGCTTTCAACTGGGAGCATTCACCGGCAATACTAACAAACTGAGACCTATGTCGCAAGTATGAGGCAATCAGCATATGGGCTATGCCTCTAATACCGTAATGATCCAATTTTTTAAGCAGCACAGAGTGATTAACAAGGTCGAACGCCTTTGAAAAATCTAGAAATAATCCTAGTACCATGTTTTTTTATTCAAAATTTTTTAGTATGAATTCTTTTTGAGCAAGGAGAGCTAACTCAGTAGATCTGTTTTTACGAAAGCCATATTGAGCTGTAGTGATAATGTTGTATCTTTCACTAAAACAAGATAGCCGTTTAAGAACAACTTTTTCGAGGCCTTTAGAAAACACAGGTAAGATGGATATCGGGCGATAGTTTCCCACTACATTTTTGTTCCCTTTTTTATATATTACTATAACTTTTGTCCTTTGCATAAAACGCGAGAAAACGCCGGAAACTAAAGATAAGTTGAAGATATGGGCAAGGCAAGGTACAAGAATGTCAATAGTAAATTTTATGGGCTGTATCTGGAAACCTGACGCATCTGTAGCTTTACTATTATTGAGTGATAAAAATTCTGTAATTACTTCATTTACTGTAACCGGCATTAGAAATATTGTTTAACTAATTAACGTTAATGTGTTGCTACAATTTTCTATCAGGGAAAATTCAGGGAAGCAGAGATTGATTATTATGGAGCTCGCGACCTAATACACCCGTGAAGTCACGCAGATTGTTTCGCATTTGTGCCCCATGGCTACTCTTGCGCTAGTCACTTCAGCAATAGAATACCAACTAGCCCGGTCCCACACTCTGCTTGAGTGCTTAGCGCCTGCTTCACCTCCACCGCGGATTGGGCCAGTATTGCAGAATCCCTGGAATCGACCCACTTATGCGCAGTGTTTTGATTACGACATGAAAATTTCCTTGGGCGGTAGAGGTATACAGCTTCGGTGTAATAACACGAAAGGTCGTGGAATTTATGCCCCACGTGGAAGTCCTTTATTAAGCACAATGCCCTAGACAAAGTGATGCTGGCTAACATTATAGTAAATAAACGTACGGACATCCTTCATGCCGGATGATATCACTTTTATGAAGGCATGACAATTTCATTGGACTGCGTTAATTCTCAGCGGCGTCTTTTCAAGCATTTATCTGTACTCGAGGGCAATTAGCACAGCAGCGAGGCCATTCTCTTGGATCAATACTTGGCCCCCCCGGGGCGTCCGAGCAGTTTCCAGCGGTTTCTTGGCACCTGCATTCCAATGATCAGTTACTTCCAGACACTTAGATCGCAACAATTAGGAGTAAATGGTATCTCTTGATGGTAAAATTAGAGGCAAGACACATCCCTGATGTCTATCTATATAAGCTAAGCTTTAATGGAGCACAGCGCACTGCAATACAACAGATAGTGTGTAGCAGGCACTGACCCCTTCCCGTTACAGTTGCCAGCCGTCTCCTTGCTTCCGTTTTACTCTCCTTGAAGTGTTTATGTATTTACGCACCAAACGATATTATGCTGAGGATACGTTTTAGCGCGGATCTTAATCTTCCGTTGCACGCCGGCGCGATTTTCAATCAGCCACCGCAAGCTAAGCCATGGCAAGCTCTTCATCCAATTATATATTTTCAACGCGCTGGCTCGGCTCCATCGAAACCCTCACACTTGAGCGTACTCCTCGCCTCGTGTCAACGAATTAGATAAGAAAAACTGCTCAATGTAGGCAATGCTATTCACTTTGAAAGTAAAAGGAAGTGACCTCCTTTAAACGAGGAGTGCATCTGATTGGGCTTTCGAAACAATGCTGCGCGTAAACTCCCGATGCTTGCGTCACTGGTTACGTAAATATGACGTCAGGAGATTGGAATAAAAATATATTAGAATAGTTTTACGTTATAGCGCCCCAGGATGCGAGTGCATCTTCGTATCTTCAATAACTACTTTGAGCTAAACCTGCGTAAACTGAATCATCTTGCCAGATGTGTTCAATAATCGTCGCTCTAAGGACTAGTGGCCGGAAGCTATTTCGAAACAAAAGCTAGAGCCGCTTTATCTCTAAAATACTACTAAATGACGTGCACCACCAGCTGAATGCTTGGCGACTAATTGGCTTTATGGCTTTTTCGCCACACTGCCCAGATATGCTGCGATCAGGCGACGCTCTCCCCACAGCTTGGGTATCTGCATACCCCGGGTCGGCTAGTCTTCGTTTAGAGGTACAAATACCGCTCTGTACAAGAATAGACTGTAGAGTCGGCATAAAAATATTGATCTTCGCCGCGCATGTAGAACTAGCAGCAGGATCAGTACATCTTGGTAATTACTGGCGAATATGTAATTGTAGCCTCTTTTTTGATCGCAGACATGTCTTACGTAAGTTTAGGTTACAACCTAACAGATTAATTTTTCAGGCATTTGCCTCGACGCATTGAGACAAAAAAGAAGGTGATAACTGCATTAGCACAACTTTTGTTGGTATCACACAATAAGAAATGGACTACCTTAGTCAGGGCACGGGCGGCACGGGTGCGCGGTAAAATTTTCTACGCTTTGTAGTTCTTGCTTGTGCAACCTTCGGTTAAGGAAATTCCAGTTATAAGCCAGCAATGTGGTGTGTGCGTCTCCTGTTTGAGTCCCGTCTCTGTCACGCTGATAACCCGAATCAAGAATTACATGAAGAGGCTCGGTCGTCAGAGCGGTACCATAGAGAAAGAAATTCAACAACAGGGGACACTCAGCCAAAATTGGCAACCGGAAACACGTCACACCCAGTGTGAATCCCATCCGTTAGTTGACGCGATCATCAGAAAAAAAAAATGTGAAATTAACTAACAGACAACGTTTTATTCTTTTTTTATTATTTCTCACTAAAAGTAAAATGTTTTGCGTATAAATGCACTTAGACTTTGCGACTTATTTTTCTTGAGTTACCTAGCAACAGGCGAACGGCACGCCAGACGGGCCAGGCAAGGTCGATTCAAATAGGTCGCGAAGCTTCGGGCGAAAAGCGGTTCAGTACAGATTGTCACCGACATCAGCATGGGGGGTTATGGGAGCAGCGAGTGAAGCGCGACTATGTTTGGAGGGAACAAACATTGGGAAAGAAAAACGCGTTTTTTCATTCAAACGAGACAGAGTTAGATTCATTCAACGAAAATAAAATTCCTAGTCTATTTTATATACTTATAAATTACTTTTATATCTTGTATTTTATAAGAAAATACAAGATATTTAATTTTATTATTATTAATAAATGCATTTCTTTTCAGCGCCCATCGCTACAGGGGGCGTTGACGCCGCTATCACTCGCAATGCAATGCACGCCTTGAAATGTGCAGAAAGGCACGCTCGTAAATTCACCTGTTGAAATACGCCCCCCCCTCACACGTTGTGCTTTTTTGCTTGTCGAAGTTTCTCTGAATTTGGTGACACGGGTAGCTTCACCGCTTCTTAATCTGTTAAGTCAAAAGTGCTGAGTTACGACCGCCAGATAATTGTGTAGTTGTTTTCGTGCGACTGCTGGCCAGCAGGCTTGGCATCCGACAATAGGATCAGCACTCTACACCTAAAGCTTTCGTCGGCCTCCAAAGAAAGTATGTTCTGCGCAGGGATGCGATTTCAACAACCGTACGGCTGGCCTTTTCCTGCATCGCTTTCCACGCTGAAAGCTCGAAACGCCCATCAAGTCGAATGGCGGGGCATTTGAATATATAGCTCCAAAGGCAGGACAACACAATAAATTTCGCGCCTTCGAAAACAAAATGACGTCACTTCTGCCTTTAACGGACATGGCGTCACATTATTTTTTCTCCCGCCGGAAGTGTTCCCACCACATACAGATGGCGCTAAGCCCCATGAACCGCCGATGGACCGCCATGTTTTGAACGTATGGGCTCCTATGGGAGCTTCACTACTAGGTATATTTATTTACCTTGGGCCAGGTGCATTCGTCAAGCGCCAGACACGCCGCCGAAGCCAGCGAGGTCGGTTGCGTATGTGAAGTTCGGCTATTCGGTGACCCGTCTGTTTTGGATATAGCGTGTTTGCTGGGTTCCCGGAGTATTCTAACGTTCCTTCTGCACTTAGACACGGCCCCACTTCACTATTGGACTACGGCAAAGCAAGAAGTTTTGTTTGACAGTCTGCGACGGCACTCCGAGCAATTTATCTCTTACGGCACGGAACCGAGACTTATGACGCAGTTAGCAAAAAACAGCTAGGTGGTCCTGGTGTAGTTAATTTCAGTTAGTGACTCGCACTGGGATGTGTTTGCGACACTTTCTAAGAGTCCCATTATTATTATAACTTATTTCGGTAGTTTTTGGGCACGCTCGGCGCACCCGGCTTTGTGACGCAGTTAAAAAGAAGCAGCTCGGTCGCGTGCTGCAGTTAGTTTCTCGTGTACTGAATCTTACTGGGACAAGTTCCTGCTGCATGTCGCAGAAGAAAAAAGGAAAGATGCAGTAGTATCGTATGCACAATTTGGCGCATGGGCTTAAGAACTTCGGTTTAAGGTACAGCGTCGATGTTCGTTTTTCTGTGAAACATCATATAGGTCGCATATGCCCGTTAGTTCACAAATTTGCTGAAGGATAAGCAAATAAAGGGAAAGGTGCTGTCAACCGTGGGAACGCGTACATAACTTGTGTTCAGTATGTTGCATGTTCCGTTCCATTATCTTGTGGTAGATAGTACGTGGGACAAATGAAGCGCTGTGTGAATGTCCGACTTAGCAAGCATGCGCTATCTCTTTAAGGGGTTGCGCCACTTCATCTCCCAGAGCATTGCAAATTGTGCGGTTGTCACGCCTATTTAAAAAAAAGCTAGTGTCATTTATAAGCACGCTAGCCAATTGACAAGAGAAATCGCTGAGGCTTACAGTACAGAGATCAGGGACACGGCATGTATCAGCGAACTGTCTATTGCGCTTCATGACAAGGAACTGCGTTACCTTTGTCACTTTTGATTATGCGTCAGTTGGTCACAGTTGCCTTCACGTATCTCTGTGTCTCATGCATGTCATGGTTTTTGAACTGCCACCTATATGTATGTTAGACATATCTTCAATAAAATATCAGATGAGAGTCAGCGCTATGTGGTCGTTTTTACCTTGCTTTTGTCCGTGTCTTGTGTTGCTCTGTTACGAACCTTACAATGAGAGGACTCATTTTCATGATGGGAAAACTATTCAATATCGCACTCACCCTGTCAGTGTAAGTCTGTGCCCATTGCTGCTGCATTGAGCATGTACACAGGGACGATGCAAGTTCCTGCTTTGTGTCGCAGGAATAATGTAACCCCTATATATGCAGCCTCCTGTTAACGAAAAAGGAAAATCAGAAAAACTAGTCATTCCCGTTCTATACATGGCATTGAAGAAATAAAGATGAATACAGCTGTAGCAAAGTGCCCCCTGTTCTATATGATGCGGGGTATTTCTATGTACGATATCTATAATACGCAAGACGGCTGTTTCATTTATCAATGCTTTCTTTGCCTACCTACCCGCGAATAGGCGGTGTTCGAAATACAGTAATGTGGCAACACTGACCGCGTCCACCATCATCACCGAGTGGCAGTGTAGCTAATGAAGACTGTAGAATGAATCAGTAGCCTTCATTGTTCAGAAGTAAACGAAGGGCGAACTTCACTGCGCCCCCGCGAATCAACGGAGCTACGTCAGCTGGTTCGTGCACTGTCAGCTGGTTCGTTCCAGAGCGCGCGTAGTGCCGGTAGCTTCGTAAGCGCTTTGCTCAAGACTTCTCGTTCGCATTGAGGCGAGAGATGCACGAAAGTCAATTCGATAGCTGCTGCTGCCGTGATTCCTCACTCCAGCATTTTGACAACGAGTTTCCGCGGCGCTCGTCGAGCGAGGTGTGCTCATGTTTACCTGTGCGCGCTCGACACCACGCTTGTTAATTTAGTTAAAACTGCGTTGGCGGGCATTTTGGCTTGAACTCATGATAGAATGTGTAAGCGCGACTGAACTAGCACGCAGAAAGAAACAGGCACACAGTGAAAGCGCCGTCTCTGTGTGTTTATTTCTTTCGACGTCCTCGTGCAGTGATGCTTAGACATTATATCATTGTTGATTTATTTAGTGAGCGAATGCTTACAAGCTTATAGAGCCGATCAAACTAGTATCCTTGCTTCGTATAGCTATATACTAATTTGCTATCACAATCGGTGCTTCGCCTTTCGGGTGAAACTGCGACTTTTATACTTCTGCGCGATTTGTAGCATATTGTCCCGGTGTCCTCGGCGAAGTAAACAAGGCACCTTGTTTATGTGTGGTTAATATTAGTTGCATGTAATGCTGTATGCGCAGGCGAAGTTCAATATATGTGGACTAATACGGCATTCAAGCGATCTGGGGCGTTGCAGCTGCATTTTGCGACCAACGCAAAACTTATCTCGTTGCCCTAGACGAACAGAGGTAAGATCACGCAAGCGTCTCGCTTTTCGAAGGTTCGCTTTGGCTTTTCATCGAGTAAGCGGTATTCAACTGGCGCTCCACCTCGCCGAGCAGACGACTGTTGACGAAAGTGTGGCGCCAGGGAACCACAAGAGTTTTTCGCGATAGGCGAGAACGCAATCAGGATAAGATGTTGCGGAAGTAAGGGAGGAAAGAGGCAGAGTTAGTAACGTGTGTCGATAACTTACATCATTTGTAAAAACTTCTTAACAGCTCCCCGAAAACCTTATATGCAGTCAAGGTTTCACACGGGCCACTCATGAGTCATCTCCGAGCGACACATTAAGGTTCGTTATTTATTTACTGTCAACCAAATTTCTTATTGCTTCAAATTTCAGTTGCGTTTCTGCAATCTCAAACAATTGCGTGAGTGTGGCATAGTATTTTCACATGCTTTGTCACACTTTGTTGGATTCTAATTTCACACACAGTAAAACACAAAGTATGTACAGTGAGGCCACAAGCAATGTCGATGACTTGTAGTATTAGAAGGTGTTTCTAGAAAGAAATGGAGTCCATGTGAATGGCAAAGTAGTATATTCTTGTCAAATACTGTATAATAGTTTAATCGTGCTTGGTACAGCAAAACTGCGGTTATGGTGTTGACGATTAATATAGCGCCTGTGCATATCCATATGTCATGGTCAGAGATCATTTGAATAATTTCTTATTTCGGTTGCTTTATAGGAAAGAAATGGCTGAGCAAATATTAAGGATATATTGGGCCATTAGTTGCACGTTTACAGGATTTGACGCATACTTAAGTTGACCTATAAGTGAAACAGGCTGTGAAATTTGCTATCTATAAATCATTTAATTTACTAGCCAAAAGTGATTGAGTCTATGGTGTCAGTTGGAAGCCATATGTCTACGCTGTGAAAAAAAAAATTATTGGTTCTGCTTGTACGCGTAATCTAGTATTTACAACACTGGCAGGTTGCACTTGCGGCAGTGGCACCGAGTGTGGAATATTTGATAGGCCCAATACTATTCGTGTAACGTAATCGTGCTGGAGACGACTGACCAATGTCACACACGAAATCTCATAGAACGAACTGCTTCACGCAGTTAAAAAAAACTTCCTGAAAGCCAGGAATACTTACGACGGCTGCTCCTCAAGGGGCAGTCCTCCTGAAGATCAGTTGCTACAAGTGCAATGTGCGCTGCCAACAAAATTCCCACTGCTGAAACGTTGATAAGCGCTAGAATACCCACCGCTGGTCTCGGTACCTGTTAGAAAAAAAAGAGTTCATAACTGCAGAGTAACTACTTGGAAGGGAACAAAGCAAACGCGCTACTATGTAATACTAGTTTTTCGCTTGGGCTTATTTCCATTCGACGAAAATTGTAGCTATAGATTCAGTTGGTGACCATTAGAGGGTCCACCTAAAACATAAAATATCTGCATACCATATTCACCCAAATTCGTCCTGAAGAAAATATAAAAATGACGAAAGCGCACAGACCTTAGTGTTCCGACGCCGTATCCTTGTTTCTCGTGGCTTGCCGTCCGGTGTTTGAAAAGGTAGTATTGCCTAAATGCTTCGGGCTAGACGATCGCCATGGGCATCAGGAGACAAGGCAATGGGATAGAAATGAAGAATCGCTGTAAAAGTTTCAACTATTTATAAGAATATAGTGAAAGACTGAGATGGAAAGAGAGAATAAAAGATATACATGTCTGGCCTCCTTAGGTTGCGCCTACGTCACAATAAATGCAGTCAGGTGACCCGAATAGGACGAAGGCGCACAAAGCTTATTGTTCCGACGCCGGATTCTCATTCATCATGCCTTTCCCTCCGGTGTTACGAAATGGTAACGTTGATTAAAGGCTTCGAACTACACGAGCCATGGGCATCAGGAGACCAAGTGACGGGCAAGATATGATGACCGATCTAGTAAAAACTCCAAAGATTTATTAGAATATGGTGAACTATTGAGATGGAAGGAATAAAGTTGACAGTCAGTTTAGCATACGCTAAAGAGGATTAAGGGGATAGCCGCCGCGCTCACAAGACATTCATTACATTAATTGACATTTTTTATTCTAATGCGTTGTTACTTCCTATTGTTTGCTCCCACCAAAGGTCATGGGTTCCAGTGCCTTAATTAACTCTATCTCAATTACCTATGTCTTAATTAAATTTCTCTTAACACCACAGGTCTTGCTGGGGCCTCTTATCCTTAGCCTCGGCTTCACATTTTGTTATGAGCAATTGATGGCACAATTCGGCAATTAACACCAAAGGTCGTCGATCATAATTACCTTCTCCCTAATTGATGCACCAGGTAACTGAATAGACTCTCACCAGAGGTTCTCACCAGACTTATGGGGTTCAACTCCCTATGAATTTTGGTGACATAATGCCGGAAATCGGATTTCTCGACCCAGCAATCATCTAAGGCTTCCGTCTTAATATTTAGAGATACATGGTGGGCTCCTTAAGTCTTTCCGACGTAACAATGAATGCCGTCAGGTTATCTGGGGCGGTTGAGGGACTTGAAAAGAGGCGTGGTGTTCCCCCTGACCGGTCGCAGGTCACATGGCATTCACAAGTATCTTTAGATTGGCCGTCTAGACGCTGGGCCAAGATCCCGCCTTTTCTGGCGAGGGGGTCATTCCCTTGCCGCAGGTTCGTAGAAATTTTCTTTCTTCGCGCTGATGACTTAAGGAGGCATTGTATTCGGTGCCCGAAGAGTTATTGATGTCACCATTGCTTCACGAGGCTGCTGCGTGGCACGCTACGCGTTAACGCGTGATGTGATCTATCCTTTAGTATGCGCAAAGGAAACAAACTCACCGACTCTCTTTTCTGCTTCAAGTGCAATGCTTTACGAACAGGTTACCTGGGGCTGAAATTGTCTGCAGCACATGCGGAAGTTCCTGAGGGCAGTTTTCTTTGTCCTAGCCCTTTGGCGACGTGAAGCAGCGCCTTACACAATGGCCTGGCGACAACACGATAACGAGGTCTGTTTGATCGTAATACCTACAACCGACCACGCTGTCATTTCAGTAAAGGGTGCAACTGAAGAACCGGCGGACGTACGGATACAGGAAACCCATAATTGCGTTTCTAGCTGATGTCGCAATAAAATTACGTGCAGGTGCCGTGAGGTCCAAAAGAAATATTTCGCTACTATTTCCGACACGACAAGTCAAGTCTGCGGTCTTCAAGAGGCAGGTGGGACAAAATATGGACACTTTATGTCCATATCTGTGTGCCCAGCAACTGAAGTGAGAGAAAAAATGCGCAAGTTACGGAAATTTCGCAACTGTCTCTCACTGGTCATATAGCACAACATTTTTTTCAGACATTCTCACTTAATTTTGAAGTAACACACGCAAATTACACTCTACATTGTGTGCAACGCGTTAAACAAATAATTTCAATAAAAAAATAAATACGCTACACATTCGGTAGCAAATTTGACACATGACTGCACAACCATGTTTACGGCAGCGCCGTGTGTCCGGCGTGCGTATGTGCGAGATTGTGGCTTTTGTATCTGCCGGCCTACAATGAAATCTGGTGGGCACCAAGCACTAATCTCTTTTTTAGGAGGCGTCTAATAAAGATACATAAATTTACAGATACCGTTTGAGTCTAAGGTTGAAACGTGAAAATCGTAGAATCGTGGCATGATCTTGGACAATTACATCCTCGGGAATCACTTCACTCAGCAAGAAATGCTCAAGTCTGGACTGTACCTACACCTCGTTTGAAGTTAGGTAGGGAAGGTTTGAATTATACTCTTAATGCTCCATTCAACAGACATGAGCGTAATAAGTTTGACCTGTTTAGTTGACCAAGCAGTCATCTGCGTTCCTTTTATGTTACCGACTGCGAACACCATTTTATTGTGTCTAGAGAGTTTGTATAACGTTTCATTCTTTTGTTATGCTTGTTTAAAACTGCTACATAACTTGTATATTATTTGACTGCTATGTATATGTGTTATGGTAAACTTGTATAATGTTTGATTGTTATGTACCTGTATTATGTAAAACTGTGCCGCTTACCAGCTGCCAAGCTAAAAGGGGCCGCGGTGTTGTCTGGTCGTGCACTACGACTTTTTTCCGTAGCTCCTCTGTATCTTTTTGGGCTAGGCAGAAATAAGTGAATTCGAAGTTGAACAATACCTGTGACCGTTCTGGTTTGTATTAGCTACAGTAAGAAGTAATTTATCGTGTTCCAGTAGATGAAGATGTACAACGCAGTCGACGCGTCATGTATGGAGTGTGATTCAAACGCCTTTTAGTTCTACTAAATAGAAAGAATGTTAAGAACATTTCACATACAGCAACAATGTTTATCAGCGAGTGATAAGATAACACCTTCTAAGGATCATCGAGGAAATGTAGTCAAACCTCATCTGGAATATGATGCATAAGTGAAAGCAAGTAATTTAAGATAATTCTCGCAACAGTATCAATAGTGCCCTATTCCCTTCACTTACATTTCACTTTCCGTCATTTCTTTTCTAGATACAGTATTTTTTAGGTTGATAAATACACTGCTTCTGTTATAGCACGAACCACCGCAATGTAGTTTTCTATATGAGTCAAAAACGTTAAATTGCTTTACTGCAAGGAAACTGACATGATATCTCAGGCTATTCATTTTTTGTTGCGGCAGTGGCGCAAGAACTTTAATCCGCTCGAATAATAGTATCAGCTTCTGAAAGTCATAAATAATTTCTTATAAGCGAACTTTCATAGACATACTTCGTTTCCTTTCCCAGGAGAAAACTGTGTTTCGACATCACGACACAGTATGTTGTTACGTCGCAGCAGGACATTGCGACATTTTGACACTCGATCCGGCAAAATTGGTCGTCACAATGCAGCTACTTATGACGGCTCATGTCGCAGCACAATAGATGACCGATTTAGTTGGAGCGAATGTCGAAATGTCGCAATGTCGTGCACTCGCGTGCGCAGATACAACGTCATGATGTCACGACTAAGTAAAAAAGAAAGTGACCGTAAAAAATGTAATATAAAAAATTATCTAGCACGTTGTTTCGCATGACAGCATTTTTTCTGCTGCTTAGAGGTACCACACCTTCAATAAAAGCAAAAAAAGAAAGGCGCTAAAATACCCTGTCTGCAAGCCACAATGCCCACCATTTCACTACTGCACAAAAAGTACCTTGTAAATGCACCGGAGCGTCCATCGATGTTTTTGTACAAAATGCGATTCTTTCTGTTTCGTTGGGAACCTTGTGACAACAGTGCTAATTCCGTCATTACTAAGCCGTCGTGGCAGATGCTATCCTACTCGTATCTCTTCTTTGCAGGAAAGCGCTAAGACAATAATAAAATTTCAGTACTGAGATGGTATTTTCGAAATATGAGGCCCAGAATTAGACGATGTCCTGACAAAAACAAATATTTTCTAGAAAATGAACCAAATATATTCTTTATAACGGCTGTCATCTTTTTTTTTTTTTTTCAGAACTACAATGTTGGATTCCACGGCGAGGAAGCTTTCATTTATGGAAATGTGTTTCACAACGTATGGCAAAGACACAAATGCGCCGCCGAGTATTTCCCTTGTCCTATACTCGCCTTTTAATGTCCACGATAAACAATACATAGCGTGCATGATTCCAGTGTTGTACATTCAAGGCAGGAAATGGGGTCAAGGAACACGAGAGCCAACGAAGCCGAGACAATCGAAAGGCCGTTATGTATTCAAGTTTCGCAGAAACGACGTATTTTATTCCTGTGTGATGGAGGCTGCTCAGTGTTGCCCGCAGAGAAGCAGAAACAGCGATTGTTGCCTGTGTCTCACCTTTGTATCTCTGGCTGCGGAGCCAAGCCATATGTGTGCCCCTTGCACACCACTTGACAGCGAGCGCGTTCTTCTAATATTGCGACAGCAACTGTAAAGACGACTGTGGCGCGTTCGCAGCGTCGGCGCCGTTGTCATGCTCTCACAACAATAACGCCGCCAGCGCAACTCGTGCGCCTAGAATCAGGAGGCTTTGAGACACGTTCAGTGCGTTTTGCTCGAAAAACGACATGGCAAGGCTGACCCATATTCGGACTCCGTTCAAGCGGCTCAGCCGTTGAGCCGGGACAGTGTACTGCCGCAAAGAAATACATTCAACAAGAGAGGACACGGGGCGCAGTCGGTAAAAACCGGCAACAGGATACCCATGACGCCTAGTGTTCGCCCCTTCTGTTTGGTGAGGCGAACATCTGAAAGAAAAAATCTGAAATGAATTTACAGACAATTGTTATATATATTTCTTTCATTCTTTCCCACTAAAACAAAAAATGCTATGGGTATATGTCTGCACTTTGAGAGTTATTTGTGTTGTGTTACGTAGCAACAAGATAATGGGACACCAGAGGCACCAGATGGATGCGTCGTGCGCCGCACACGCCACCGAAGCGAGCGCGGTCGGCAGCGCATGTCAAGTTCGCCTCTTCGGCGATCCGAGTGCCTTTGTTTTATATTATTTTTAATGAAGCATCGTTTGTTGGGCTCAAAATAAACATTCGTTTATTTACAAGGCCTCTTACGTATATTTTACGAAATTTCACGTGACACATATCCGATGGAAACTTCTAATGGCCGTTCGCGATCATTTTGACTCAATGATAATAACAATTCCGCACTAAGGTCGCGCGTGGTTCAGCAATAGAAGAAAAACGAAAGAAATTGCCGCGCCGGTTAGCACAGCCGGCGTAACGCGTGATAGCTAGCGTTCAAAACGCGCGCACCCATAACCAAAACCGAATTTTTTTATTTATTTATTTATTATACCCTCAGGGCCAAAGGCATTACAGAGGGGAGTGGGTAATATAGGTTACAAAGACAATAAATACAATACAGTGAATTTTGTTAGAACATAATTTCAACATTCTCCAAAACAAACAAAGGTTGTTAGTGCATCACGAAATCTTTGATTATCCTCAATGGCTGCAATATCGGGAGGGAGGTGGTTCCATTCGACAGATGTCTGGGGAAGGTATGACTGAAAACAAGCTTTAGTTTTGCACTTTTGGATGCAAACCTTGTGCCGATGATCAGTGCGATGGGAGATGTATTCCGGTGGTGAAATAAAATCGTCGAGTAGCGTGACGTGATGATATACCTTGTGGAATAAAGTGAGGCGACTGATTTTCCGACGAGATTTTAAAGATGGGAGAGAGAGGTTAGTTTTCATGGCTGTGATACTTGTAGTACGGTTGTAATTTGAAAAAACGAAGCGAACGGAGTTATTTTGTATAAGTTCAAGAGAATATATAAGATTTTCATGCCCAGGGTCCCATATAGATGATGCGTATTCAAGTTTAGGTCGTATTAGTGATTTATAGAGTAGGAGTTTTAAGGACGAAGGAGCAGCAGAGAAGTTGCGACGTAAATACCCTAACATGCGATTAGCGTTATTGGTAACGTATTCAGTATGGGCGTTCCATGTTAAGTTTCGTGATATATGTACGCCTAGATATTTATATGATGCCACGGAATCAAGAGGAATGCCATTAAGACAATAAGAAGGGGGAGTGTTAGAGCAGCGAGAAACACGCATGAACTTACATTTGTTAATATTTAATTCCATTTTCCAAGTTTTACACCAGTTAGAGACCAAATTAAGATCGGTCTGGAGAGTATTAATATCGTTGAGATTACGTATTTCACGGAAAATGACACAGTCGTCAGCAAAAAGGTGGCTGGCAGAAGATAGGGTGGACGGAAGGTCATTAATATAAAGTAAGAATAGAAGGGGTCCGAGGACGTATCCTTGTGGTACACCAGATAGTACGTTAGTAAGCGGTGAGGTTGTGCCATTAGTGAAAACAAACTGCCAGCGGTTGAGAAGGAAAGATTGAATCCATCTAAAGACATGTGGATCAAGATTAAGATTAATTAAGACTTAATTTATAAACCAACAATTGATGGCATACTTTGTCAAAAGCTTTCGCGAAATCTAAAAAGATGCAATCGGCGCAAGATGACTGGTCAAGAATGCAATGCAATTTATCAGTGAATGAGAGTAGCTGCGTTTCGCAGGAGTATGTTTGACGGAAACCATGTTGCGCAGAAGAAAAAACACAGTTATCATCAAGAAAGGTGGTGATGTGGTTAAAAATTATATGTTCTAGTAATTTGCAGCATGTGCTAGTGAGTGAAATGGGACGATAATTTTGAGGCAAGTGCTTATTACCGGATTTGTGGAGTGGGACCACCTTCCCGATTTTCCAGTCGTTAGGGAGGCTTGATGAATCGAGCGACTGCTGGAACAGTTTTGTTAGTATAATAGAACTATAAGCGCAGGTACTTTTTAGGAATTTACAACTAATTTCATCACACCCCGGAGATGAATCGTGCTTCAAAGACTCGATTAATTTAGCAATGCCAGGAGCATCGATAGTTATTGGTGACATAATGTAAAATCTGTGATGCGGCATATCTGGAAGATCAACTGTCGTGATAGAGGAAAAGCTTTCAGTGAATGTTCTATTCAATATGGTAGCACAAAGGTTATTTGGGATTATGTTGCCGAGGGTATCTTGCAATGTAATTAAGGGGTCGTGTGCAGGGTGTATAATGCGCCAGAACTTTTTAACATTTGTTTTCAAAATAGATGGTAAAGTAGAAGACAAGAAATTGTTTTTTGCAAGTTTCAGGCTTCCTACGTATGTGTCGGAAGCAGTCTTGTATGTCGACCATCGCTCAATAGTAGGTGAAAGTTTCGCAAGACGGAACAGACGTTTCTTTTTGTTAGATAGTCGCCTGATGTATGAATTGTACCAGGGTGCTTGAGGGTTAGAGGTGACGACGCGCTTAGGAATATATTTTTCTGATAGTTGGTGTACCTTCGTTTTGAACAGTAGCCAATTTTCTTCGACAGAGCGGGTATCGAATTTAAAAAGAAAATGATCAAGAAATGTAGATAGTTGATTATTAATAGCGGCAAAGTTAGCCCATTTGTAGTCTAGGATGGTTTTCTTTATTTTATTCGTTTTAGGACGTGGCGTATTAATGACGAAATTGAGCAGAAGATGATCACTGATACCTGGCAGATATGTTAGATCTGTAGCTAGCTCTGGATTTGTGGTTATGATTAAATCTAGAGTATTTGCACTACTTGTTGCAGTCCAAGTGGCTTGCGTTACCAACTGTGTTAGCGAAAACAATGTACATAGATCTAAGAATTCTTTAGCTTGGGACAAGGGCGGCGATGAATAAGGTGGTTGAGCAGTCCACAAGATACTTGGAAAGTTAAAGTATCCGAGTATAAAGAGTGGTGATGTAGGATAGCGTATGCGAACCAAGTTTAAAGCATCATGGAGTTCGTTAGTAAATGTGGACGAATAGGATGGAGGGCGGTAGCACACACCAATGATTATTTTCAGATGACTGATGACTACCAAAGCGAAAACTAGCTCCAACTCGCTGCAGATTTGAATGCATGTAGAAGGAATATCTTTTGAAATGGCAAGCAGAACACCACCGCCACGTCTTGCCGTCCTATCGGAACGATACATGGAGTAAAGATGAGCGTCGTGAAAGATTTCGAAATCAGACACGTGCGTTGGGAAAATCAGACACGTGCGTTGGGAGCCAGGTTTCTGTTAGTGCAATAATGTGAGGTCTACATGTATCAATGACGGAAGATAAGTTAGTGTGTTTATTAAGAACGCTTCTGACGTTGGTATAAAGGACAGACACATTAGTAACTTCCCAACGCCCCTCGCGATTCCCTATGATACAACTTGCGATGCAGACTCGGTATGTAATCCACTGGCTTCGCCACGGGTGACAATCCCATTGGCAGTGTCACCGGTCACTGTCCCCTGCACACCATGTTCGCCACGTGTCACGACCTCGTCGACAGTACCAGTGATTGCGTTATACATAAAGCATCTCTTATTGAAGCAAAGCTTGTTGTATCGCAGTTTAAAAGAGCGAGGGCCAGCGTGGGTGCTACCGAATTCAAACAGTTTTTGTCGAGCCAAGCGTGTTGCAGGCGAGAAATCTTCACTGATAGTGATGCCTTTTGATTTGAATTCATTACGCAAGGAGAGTATCTTTTCTTTCATTTTTGATTCGGTGAATTTGGCTATGACAGGACGACACTTATCATGTGAGAAAATGCCCAGGCGGTGTGCACGCTGGATTAAAGTACCAGAGTACGAGTCGACGACCTCAGTCAATGCTTCCAATAGCTTAGATTCGGTATCCGCCCAGGACTCCTTAGCATCTGATATACCCCGAAAGATTAAGTTGTCACGGCGTGATCTATCTTCAGCTTCGTCAAGACGAGACTGCAGAGAATCATTTCGATTGCGCTGCTGATCCATTGATTTCTTTAAGCATGAAAGTTCTTGACTAATGCTGTCAAATTTCATGGCCCTCTCCTCGAGTTCATCCAGCCTCTTGTGCATGCCAGCTAACTTTGATTCGATGTTCTTTTGACTATTTTTAATGGTTTTTATGTCCGCAGTTATTTCAGCCTGACCTTTCGAGGTTTGCAGCATACGAGAGTGTACCTCTTTCAGGAGCTGAAACATAACCTTCATTTGATCAGATGGATCGTCTGGTAGGCTATCTACATCTAGGAGGACCTCGGAGCGAGTTGTAGGACCCGGGTTCGACTCAATGTCACCCGAGCGCAATAGCAAGAGAACCATCGAAAAACAATCACAAGCAATATCACAGCGAACCCGTGGGCACGGGAACAGTAACAAATAGCGATCGTCGCTCCTTTTTGTGTGTAAAGAATACTGCGTACACACCTGCACGATGAAAAAACGAAGTATAGGAGCCATGCCGTTGTCACTGCTCCCATGCCCACTGAAGGGAAAGCAGGCGCGTCGGCTTCTTAAATCCGGTGCTGGTGGTGATGGCATTGTCGATGACGCTGGATGGCTGTGGACGAGCCACTCGGCGAGCGGATAACCACAGCCAGACGTGCAGAAGCTGTCGGTGTTGGAAGTTCCGGGAAATTCAGCCGCCGGGCCAAGATCAATCGGCGAGCCACAGGGTACAGCCGAGGATGACGTCACGATGTTCGACAGCACTGCCTGCGCGATGAAAAAACGAAGTATAGGAGCCATGCCGTTGTCACTGCTCCCATGCCCACTGAAGAGAAAGCAGGCGCGTCGGCTTCTTAAATCCGGTGCTGGTGGTGATGGCATTGTCGATGACGCTGGATGGCTGTGGACGAGCCACTCGGCGAGCGGATAACCACAGCCAGACGTGCAGAAGCTGTCGGTGTTGGAAGTTCCGGGAAATTCAGCCGCCGGGCCAAGATCAATCGGCGAGCCACAGGGTGCAGCCGTGGATGACGTCACGATGTTCGACAGCACTGCCTGCACGATGAAAAAACGAAGTATAGGAGCCATGCCGTTGTCACTGCTCCCATGCCCACTCATGTGTGGTTCACGTGTTAATCCCATCCGCCTGCTGCGCTACTGTCAATTCGGCCGCACCTCGCACCATCGAGGTTAGCAACGTTGGTACTGCAGGTGGCGCTGACAGTGCAGGCAGCGACGATCGCTATCATTCCCACAATCACGCTGTGTTCGAAAACATCTGATAGACAACTGGGTGTTCTTTGTGCTGGGCAGCAGAGGCCAAGTCGTGTGCTGCGTACCCAGGCATAGTAGACATTTTTTTTTTTATTATGGGGTTTTACGTGCCAAAACCACTTTCTGATTATGAGGCACGCCGTAGTGGAGGACTCCGGAAATTTCGACCCCCTGGGGTTCTTTAACGTGCACCTAAATCTAAGTACACGGGTGTTTTCGCATTTCGCCCCCATCGAAATGCGGCCGCCGTGGCCGGGATTCGATCCCGCGACCTCGTGCTCAGCAGCCCAACACCATAGCCACTGAGCAACCACGGCGGGTATCGTAGACATCGGTCCTACGCCATCCGGTGCAACTTCGCGGAAGTGCACAAGTCTAACCGATCGAAGGAATGAATTATGGGTTTTACGTGCCAAACCCACGATTTGATATATGAGACACGCTGCATTCGGGGACTCCGGATTAGTTGCGACCACCATGACATCGTTGACGTGACAACCAATGAATGGGACACGAGTGTTTTTGCATTTCGTCCCCATCAAAATGCGGCCGTCGCGGCCGGCATTGGATGCCGCAAGAAGGAGCGTAACTGAATTGACCTAGGAGAAATGTTGAGAAAATTATTTTTATATGTATATCGGCCAAGTATCAACAAATTTCAACTAATGGTGCCGAGAGTGTAGCCCCTTCTAACTACATACACACGTATGACAATTAGTCGGAACATTGCTGCTGCATTAAACCAGTGTTTGTAACAGAGATGGGCCGTGAAGTCACACGCTAGAAGCAAATTCTTTTGCGCCCTCCAGGCAGAGTGCACATTGACTTGAAGAAGAGCCAAATTTCAACTGTAAGGCGATTTATTACAGCTGACGTTCGAACGGTAATGAATGAGCGAATGTTGTTCACTCTGCATGCGAAGGTTTTTGAGAGGCAGCAAGGAGAGAAAGGGAGTGAATATACCCGTGCCCTTATTGAGCGTGTGTGCGTGTGTACTTGCATTTACTTGTGTGCGCATATTTGTCGCCGTATTTGCATCTGCGTGTGCGCGAATACGTGTATGGATGCGGTAGTATAGGCGCGTTTCTGTATGCGTGCAGTTTCGTGTGCCTGTGTGCGTGTGTACATAAGTGGGCCAGCTTAAATGCGTAAGTGGGCAAACATGTCTGTTATCTATGAGTAGTGTGTGCATGCGTGTGTGTGTGTGTGTGTGTGTGTGTGTGTGTGTGTGTGTGTGTGTGTGTGTGTGTGTGTGTGTGTGTGTGTGTGTGTGTGTGTGTGTGTGTGTGTGTGTGTGTGTGTGTGTGTGTGCGTGCGTGCGTGCGTGCGTGCGTGCGTGTGCGTGCGTGCGTGCGTGCGTGCGTGCGTGCGTGCGTGCGTGCGTGCGTGCGTGCGTGCGTGCGTGCGTGCGTGCGTGCGTGCGTGCGTGCGTGTGTGTGTGTGTGTGTGTGTGTGTGTGTGTGTGTGTGTGTGTGTGTGTGTGTGTGTGTGTGTGTGTGTGTGTGTGTGTGTGTGTGTGTGTGTGTGTGTGTGTGTGTGTGTGTGTGTGTGTGTGTGTGTGTGTGTGTGTGTGTGTGTGTGTGTGTGTGTGTGTGTGTGTGTGTGTGTGTGTGTGTGTGTGTGTGTGTGTGTGTGTGTGTGTGTGTGTGTGTGTGTGTGTGTGTGTGTGTGTGTGTGTGTGTGTGTGTGTGTGTGTGTGTGTGTGTGTGTGTGTGTGTGTGTGTGTGTGTGTGTGTGTGTGTGTGTGTGTGTGTGTGTGTGTGTGTGTGTGTGTGTGTGTGTGTGTGTGTGTGTGTGTGTGTGTGTGTGTGTGTGTGTGTGTGTGTGTGTGTGTGTGTGTGTGTGTGTGTGTGTGTGTGTGTGTGTGTGTGTGTGTGTGTGTGTGTGTGTGTGTGTGTGTGTGTGTGTGTGTGTGTGTGTGTGTGTGTGTGTGTGTGTGTGTGTGTGTGTGTGTGTGTGTGTGTGTGTGTGTGTGTGTGTGTGTGTGTGTGTGTGTGTGTGTGTGTGTGTGTGTGTGTGTGTGTGTGTGTGTGTGTGTGTGTGTGTGTGTGTGTGTGTGTGTGTGTGTGTGTGTGTGTGTGTGTGTGTGTGTGTGTGTGTGTGTGTGTGTGTGTGTGTGTGTGTGTGTGTGTGTGTGTGTGTGTGTGTGTGTGTGTGTGTGTGTGTGTGTGTGTGTGTGTGTGTGTGTGTGTGTGTGTGTGTGTGTGTGTGTGTGTGTGTGTGTGTGTGTGTGTGTGTGTGTGTGTGTGTGTGTGTGTGTGTGTGTGTGTGTGTGTGTGTGTGTGTGTGTGTGTGTGTGTGTGTGTGTGTGTGTGTGTGTGTGTGGCGAAGCCGACGCAATAAAAAAGCACCTTTGACCTCTTTATCGCTGCCCCGGATTTCGTCACGATGGCACCATCAGCCGGACACGGACCCGTGCAAAGGCGCTATGCATAAGTTAGCCTTGATTATCCTCCTTCCCAAGGAGGCAGCGCAACGTCTTGAGACCACTGATGCGCTAAATCGGCGCCATCCTTCCGTCGGGCATCGCTACTGCGACCGAGCCAGCTTTCAACGGCGCACCTTCGCTGCTATATTGTCAGTAAACGGCTTCACTCCCGAAAAAGCAACGCGAATAAATATCGAGAGCTGACTGAACAGAAGGAACATGCTCGCGCGGCGAATACCCTTGATGGCAATAACCGAAATGGCTGGGCGCAGTCAGGTGTACCTTACTGGAGTTCTTTTTCTGTGTCAGTTACGCTTTCAGACGGCGTTTGATAGCAAAACATTTGTTCGCATAGCTTTTACAGAATTCTGCCTGATAAGCAATTCTTCCTTCAGCTAGATAAACTCGACGACTGACTTCAAACTACTCTTTTGCTTTAGCCATCTAAGATCAAATATTGAAAGTTCATTAATTAATACAGCTACGTTTGATACGCCAAACTCTTTAACTCGCTCCGAATTTGGGGGTTACCAATCTGAGCGCTCCAATCATAAAATGTAACCAAGATTTGTATTGTTCTATGTGTAAAAATCCGAATTTGGTGTGGTTAACAAATACAGCCGGAATATTCAAAGTAGACTTCGCTTCTGATAAAGCAGGTGAGAACGGTCGGACACGTTTCCTCGAACCAAAAGAAAGTCCATCAACTTGAACACATGTGTGCTACAATGCGCTTCTTCCTTTACAATGCACTTTCCTACATTATACAAGAAACGCATCAGCTCTACGGTACATCACACAAGGTGGGCGAGAGCTTTGTGTGCTGAGAGCTGGTGACATCAAATTTGGTTTCCTGATGTCATCAAGAATGAAAGCGGTAAAAAGCGCCTAGGGGAAAGCAAGGCATATATTTTCCAGTAATTCGTAATAGATGGGGCAGCATGGACATGTGCGTTATAACGAAAATACTGAAATTTTAAGATGAGTGTTTCACGGCATATATTTTTGCCTGCCTAATGTTAAGACTACAAAAAAAAATACCGTGTTTTTGTAAAAATTATCGCTGGTGTACGTGCAGTCGCGTGAAGTATGAGCCCCGACACAGAGTCCGCGGGGAAGCGGTTCTTGACAGCACAGCTACACCGGCGCATCAAATACTGGTTTATTAAATACCAAAAATGAAAAAAAAATTATTTTCTTCGATTTCTTGCCTGTTGGCGCCGCTCTGCAATCTTGGGAGGCTGTTGTACCCAACGCACTATGTCTCAGCTAATATTTAAAGCGACTGTTCTACATTTGTGTTCTTTTTTGGATGAGCTTTCTTCAGCAGCTAAGCACTGTTCGAAGGTTATCGCTTACGCAAAGACGACACTGCATGCATTTAAAATTTCTGTTATGGTGTCACAGAATGTATTGCGAAAGAGTGTTATCTAATGCACCCAGATCATAGTCGCGGTAGAAGGAGGGAAGGGCGGCCAACCTCCTTAGGCATGTGCACAGTGATCAGCGACAAATAAGCTTTGTCGATGCCGCCTCTTGTAAGGGACGTCGGGCGTTCACCATCATCAACGTCTATCAGTGTTGCGGAGTTACCAATCAAGAATTGGAATGTCTCCGGAATCATTCCACATTTTCGCCACTCCACCACTAAAGAATTGAAATGACTCCGGAATCATTCCACATTTTCGCCACTCCACCACTAAAGAATTGGAATGACTCCGGAATCATTCCACATTTTCGTGACCCCAGAACGGAACGGTAATGGAATTAAGCACCTCTTACCCGGAATAGAATGTGAATAGAATTAGGTCTTTTTCCGAAAATAAAGCACTTTTACGTCTACGCGCTCTTTTCTGTCAAAACATGCCGAAGAACCAACCAGCCCACGTTAAACATTATTAAGCCAGAGCCTCGACATTAACAATAAGGCAGTATTTTTAATATAGCTTGGCTGAGTACAAGCACGGTACTTTTAGTAGCAACGCGCCTACTACAATTTTGCCCTTATAGATTGAATTGCTCCGCAGTTTGCCTCGATTCCCAGTGTGACCGCGGTTCTGTTCCTTTGGTATCCGTCGTGCGGAACTACGGTGGCGGTATACTCTCCCCCTTCCCCCCTTTACGCCGTCTAATTTCTTTCTTTACCTCGACGGCGCCTTCGCTTTGGCCGGCTGCTGTCTCCCCACCCCTGACTTCTTTGTTTTTGCTTCTCTCGCCATCGCTGGTTCGGACGCATATTCGAAAAAGCGCTTTTATGAGTTGTGATGCGTATTGACGCTTGCGCTACGCATCTATTCACTGGAAGCTTTCGCCTCGCAGCTTGCGCGCCGTCTCACCTCGTACTCTTCCCCCTCTCGACCCTTTACCAATACTGTTCCCCGTGTCGAGACTTACGGGGAACAGTGCGCCTTTGCCCGAAGCTCTGTCAACAAAAGTCTGCAGGTCCGCGCAGCGCGAATTCGTAGGCAATGAGCTGTGCGCCCTTTCCCTCCATAGAGAGAGAGAGATAGCGAATAAACCCTTGAAACCATTCGTTCGGGAACCTATCCCAAGCAGGAGAGCACACGTAATTTCGCCCACGGCGGCTCCTCCCTGAGCCCCGACGCAACCATTCTCGCCGAAAAAAAAAAAAAAACATACTTTCACTCTGTTTCTAGGGCGATGTGGCCAAGGGTGGGGGGAGGGTATAAGGGGCGAGGTTCTTCTAAAGGGGAGATGGCGTAAGGCGGGTGGGTACGGCAACGAACGAAGGTGTTAGCGGCGAATGTGTCGAAGGGAGAATAAAGGAGTGCTGGGGCGCTATAACGTAAAAGTATTCCAAACTTTTCTACTCCAATTCTGCAATCAGCCCACGGCGATTGGTCAAAAACTTTTCTGGACCACCCCCACTTCACCGGTCTGTCACGCGACGTCACGAAAACCGCGATTGCTCCCCATCTGATATGACGTGTATACAATGAGTATGCATAATTCGACCGAACTAAACAAAAAGTTATTTCTGATTCGACGCCTTTTTCACGTTAGCCCTCGGCTAATGGTCAAAAGTTTTCGGGTTGCACCAACTTCAGCTGCCGCTCACTCGACGTCATAAAACCGCAAAAAGTGACGCGTACGCGTTAAAGCTGCATTAATATACCGACCAAAACTGAATTTTCTTGTGAATAGGCGCAGGCTGCCCCGTTCCGAAAGGAATAAAAGATGACTGCCGCCGATCGCTCCGCCACTGGCTACTCGCCCCTGCCGGAGAACATCAGTTTATTTGCATGTAATATTTACGTGTAGGAATAGACGCAGGAGCAGATCGTTTACGCTTCGTCAAGCAGAGTAAGCAGGCACCGCCAAGAAAGGCACCGACACCTGAGAAGCTGCAGGCTGTCGCAAGTGAGTATCTTAAGCCTGGTCAATTCTGCTATAAAAGTTGATTTGATAGATGAGCAATTGACTTAAATATTTAAACTTGTTGCGTGGCCGTGTAATGTTTTCGAGAACTTTCGGCACGTTTACGACCTCGTTCTGCCGACTCTTCTTTGCTGAGAATCCGCTTTAGCGTCATTCTTAAGCTTCCGTTGCATGCCGCCACGATTGTCGACAAGCCATCGCAGCTAAGTAAGAGAAAGCGGACCAATCGCAGGCGCTGGCACCGCCCTCTTCATCCGGTTATCGATATTCAGTGCAGTGGCTCAGCCCCATCAAAATCCTCTCCACTTGAGCATGCTCCTCGCCTCTTGTGAGCCAATTAGATAAGACAAGCCGCTCAGTGCAGGCAATGTTATTCATTTTTCAAGCAAACAAAAGTGACCTCCTATGAACGACGGGACCATTTGATTGGTTTGTGCAGACAACCCTGCGGGCGACCACACGATGCTTGCGTCGGCGGTTACGCAAATTTGACGTCAGGAGATCGGAATAAAAACATATCGGAATAGTTTTACGTTATACGGGCCCTGTTCACAAAGCCAGGGACACGGTCGTCTGTCAATCACGTGTCAACGCCCGTGTGTCAGCCGGCGTGTCAACGGCGTGCACAGCAGCCCTTTATTACCTCTTTCGCTGGTGGTCGTGGGCTATCGTGACTCTGAAAGAGATGATAGAAGGAACGGCAGAAGCCGGTGCTCGTACAAAAAAAGATACTGAAATGGCATAAATATATAAATGAAAAAAAGAAACGGAAAGAAGAAGGGAAAAAAAGAAGAAAAGAAAAGAGAGAAGGAGAAAATACAAAACAACAACGCTAGGAAACCAAACTAAGTGTTGTGGCCCATAGCTAAAATTTAGCATACACGAATAGATTCTGAAGCTCCCTTTGAGTCGTTTATGCTCATTGGTTGCAATGTATTGAACTTATGGATAAGGTATGATTCTCGGTCTTTTCTTTCTCGTCAAAATGGAAATTTGACTGTAACATGTATAAGTTCATCAAAGTTATGACCTGGTTGGTTAAAATGCTCGGCGACGGCTTTGGGAAGCATTTTAGCTGTGTCAGCGCGATGTCCGTTTAATCTGACATTCATTGATTGTCCAATCAATGAAATATACAAGCGTTCCCTTTCTATAACAATTTTTTCGTTCGGAAACAAGCGTTTTCCAACTTGAGCACTTATGTGACGAAGCTGACGTTGCAAAGCATCCAATTATATTTTTTCAGGGGCAGGGTAGAAGGAGAGGAAAGAATTGGGAACCATCTGCTCTAGAAAAACATACACGACAGAACGACAATAAAAACAATGTACTGACCCTTGTTTAGCATGGGGATTGTGTTTTATTAAGCAAATCGTGATACCTATTGCTATTAAAACAATTATAGCTTGTTGCTGGCGTTCTCACGAAATACTTACTTTGCTTGTAGCAATAAACAACTGTCAGAGAGCATCACAAAACAAGGGTGAAATTATGCGTGTCGCTGTGCTGTTAAGCGAGCTGTGGCTTAAGCGAGATCCCTAATGCAGCTTTGCTGCAACTCGACGGATGGTGTTTCACATTTCGAATATCCCATATCAGCAAATCGAAACGTTGCACCGGATTGCACAGGCACAAGTGTTGGTTGCGGCTGATGTCATGACAGCAAAAAAATATGGGGAGTTCCAGCCTATTTTTCGGCTCCCCAGCACAGCACCCCGATGCTCTAACCATTAAGGCGCAATCGCAAGTGTACTTCTTCCCTTCCACCACCAATGCACTCTTTGAGATGACCACCCCATGAATCGCACTGCCTAGCTTAGATGGTGTGATGCCCAATTGGAGACAAAGGTTCGTGCACTCAAATGTTCTGACGGTTCTCTTAGGCGGAGCCTCCGAGAACCCAAATGAGGACAAAGCCGTTGGTTTCCAACACAGATACAAACTTTTAATGGAACTAAAAAGGGCTTTAAATAAATGATAGAAATGAATAGAAATAATAAAATAAACACTCAAATAGACATCACGGCGGTGAGACACATTTGGGGCTAGTGTGAAGCTAATTAGTGCGCGAGTCCGGGCTTGCCACGACGGCAGGGACGCATAACAGTCTCGATGCGGAGACGCGGCGACAAGTTGGCGCAAAAAGCAGGCGGTTTGGGGGCACGAGCAGATGGCGGCGGCGTTCTGGCCGGGCAGCTGGGTGTAGAGATCGGGCCCGTAGCCCGACTGCTCTTGTCCTGCCCACGGGCACAGAAGCTCGAACGCCGGCCTCATGCAGCCGGCGGCACGACAGACGGGGGCGGCGTTCTGGCCGGGCAGCTGGCGTAGAACTCGGGCCCGTAGCCCGACTGTTCTCGTCCTGCCCACGGGCGCAGAATCTCACCGGCCTTGAGGAGCTGACGGCACGCTCGGGTAGACGGGCGACGCATAGGATCGGGCTGGCAGGAGGCCCCAGTCGGGTGAAGTCCTGGTGGCTCGGGTCCGGAACCCGACAGCCCGTCTTCAACTCCCGGTGGTTGACCTCCTCCTGGCGTCGCTTCCTGGAACTCTCCCGGCGTCCTCTTCTGCCAGCGCACCACGCTTTTTCTTCTCTCGGGCCGATTAGGCATTCTCCGATTGCCTGCCTGACGCCCCGTGGTCTTTCCTAATTGGTTTGCTTTTCTTCTTTTAGTTGTTTTTCTTGCGCCCCGCGTTCACGTGCCGGACGCTCTTCGGCGTTGTCGTTTTTCACCTTCCAGCACGGAATTTGCCTCGGCGCGCGCACTCCTTGTCGTCTGCTCCAGACCGTCCCGATCACCGCACCATGTCGCGCACCACACATCACAGATGGGCCAGAGCACATGCATGCGCAGCCGAGCAGGTGCAGGCACGCTGCGTTTGGACAGCTTGATACACGGATGATGCGCTTTGAACGAGGGCCTTCGAAATGGCCTGGCACTGAAATTCGAGTAAGAAAGAAACTCACACAGATTTCGCGCTGTTTAAGCTTTTAAAAAAATTCTCGCTATATGTAGAAATCAAGTTTCGTTGGATCTTCCACCATATTTCTTAAATTTTATTGTGGTATCGTCTCCAACCGATCAGAATTGCTTTTGTGACGTCATAACATTTTCCGACGGCGTTCCGACTCGTAATTTCCGTGATATAACTCTGTTCGCATATCGCTTTTCTTTCAGTTGTGCGGTGCCGATGTGATGGACTGACAGACTGTCTGCTCACTATAAAAAGTGCAGCGCAAATTGTGAATTGCTATTTAAAGTGAAGTTCTTAAATTTAGCTGTATGTGGGTGTTCAGCGGCAAGCAAAAAGCCGTTGCTGTATGATTATTTAGCCCTGGAATACAAGGCTATAAGGAACCCATCTGAGATTCGGCATTTTTTGCGTGTGCTTTTGGTGGTGTATTGTAGCTTGTCCACAGGAAAATAGACATTTTATGCTATGCAATTTACTATAAATGTTTCCCTAGTTTGCACACGCAAAATACACAACGTACTACATGACAATGTTTACTATGAAACCCCTGATATAACTGTTGTGGGGATGCATTATTCTCCACGAGGTAATTTTAAAAATATTGCCAGCTTTCTTTTTTCAGGGGGAGGCTATGCAAGCCCTATGTTGCTTTAAAGGCTGTTATCAGTTATTTCTCGATGACCTCTACATCATATACATAAGGACTTTATTAACTTAATAAAAGTTAGATAATTAAACTTAAACATTATTTGTACAACAAAAGAAAAAGCTCATGAGCCTATCAACATAAAGCTGCTGCCATTCATGTAAAGCATTTTGTTATTACTTCTTTTAGGCGATATTTATTTAATACGATAATTTTTAGAATCTAGGATTTAAAAAAAAATAATAAACTAATTAGTTTGGTCTGAACATTACTCTTCCATGCAGGTGCACGTTGGCAAAGGAGTGTTTGTTAAAGTGGAGCAGTAGACGTGACTGTTGTCACGCCCAAAAGACTCCTTATTTTTCAAGGGAGCCACAGAGCTTCTGTGGTGTGTGCCTAACTTGAGGAATACACGCAGGAGCAGCTCGTTGACGCTTGGTCAAGCAGGGTAAGCAGGCACCGCCAAGAAAGGCACCGACGCCTCGGAAGCTGCAGGCTGTCGCGAGTGAGTATCTTAAGCCTGGTCAATTTTGCTATAGAAGTTTATTTGATATATGAGCAACTGACTTAAATTTTGAAAACGTGCTACACGTTCCTATTTCTCAACAGATGGCTTTGCTGCCTACGTCGACAACAAAACGTCAGAAGTGCCAGCAGCGGACCGACTGCGAATGATGAACCGACTTATCGCAGAGGTGCTGAATGATTTAAATAGCTATTACTCAGGGGGAAATAATTCAGGCCTCATTTTTCCTCTAGATGGTGTACAATTCTCTTTGCACACATCTACACGGTATTATTTACTCATGAAACACATGATTAGAACACACACTACTGCATATTCCACGTCGCCCAGAACCCCTCCCCCAAAAAAAACGCATTTCCATATTTCTCGCATGTCACCCATATGACCCTCTCTCCCTTATATGCCCCTATATCACCAATATGCCCCCATATCGACTCTATGACACATACCCCATATCCAAGAGCATCGTATGTACAGGTCATATGTATATATATACATATATATATATATATATATATATATATATATATATATATATATATATATATATATATATAGATATATATATATATATATATATATATATATATATATATATATATATATGTGTGTGTGTGTGTGTGTGTGTGTGTGTGTGTGTGATGGCGCTTATGAAGCGCATATGATGGCGCTTGAGAATTGACTGATTGTACACTTTTCAACGACTGCGGTCAGCTCCCGGCACTAAAACCAAGTCAAACGTTTCATTTCCAACAAAACGTGTTGGGGGTCCTCTTGGAGAAATGCTGTGACATACAGCTTGAATGTGCCGGATGTAGTAATGCCAGTCGTTCGCCAATACGACCCATTTTCATTCTGCTGCAAATTTCCGTCTCATGATTACTGTTCCCTCAGAGTAATTGACCTGGGTAACCTTACTCTTGTACCAATGATAGAAGCTGACTGCCGATCATGAATTCTGGTCGACTTGACTGGTTATTCAGCCTTACCTTTGTATTCTGCATATTACCCTTCTGCATATTATTCTTCAACTTACTCATACACTTCCTCGGTTAAGCTCCTCAATCAATAGTTGCAATGGGTCACCAGCATTGCTGAACAGGACCATTTTATCGGCAATCTGAAGATCGTTGAGATATTCACCGTTGATCAACGCCTTAATCCTTTCCAGTTTAATAGCTTGAATACTTCTAAGCATGCAATTAATATAAATGCAGATATTGTGTCTCCTTGCGTGACCGCTTTCTCGATAAGTGTTTTTCCACCTTTCTTTGCGGGTAAAAAAAAAAACCCCATCAAGTCGGAACTATCACTGAAGCAGATTTGAAGCCTGAGAAGTTGCAGATACGTGCACTGTGGCTGAGCGCAAATATGAAAGTTACACATAAATTAAAGAATTATTGAGTAGCCAGCCGTACGCTGCAAGCACCGTAGCCTTCAGCAAAATCCATACAATACCCACTTACCCCGATAATTGCACACAAATATTGTATCTTCGTCTGGACGCACCAAATTAAGAGATCGAACTGCGTGCCACAGGGAGAGTGCGCAAGAATAATTCGAGCGACCTAAATGCTCATCTTGCTGCTAAGTCGTGTTTTAGTGGCCGTCCTTAGTGCCGTGCACGCTTCGCATTTATAATTTCGTCATGCCAGGTCACTGTGATCGGTCTTTTTATGCCGTTATATTGACGTGACTACTGAGCCGCAGGCGCGCGTCACGGTAAGACAGTCTTCGGCTGTAAGAAAATTCTTGCGCTGAACTCATAAACGCCTGTGAAAGGTTCATTAAGTAAGAGTAAGAATCTATGGAAAGACCATCGTACGAAGCGACTGAAAAACGTAAGTAACGCCATTTCACCCAGGACTAATGTCAGTATGGGGTTTCGAATAAGCATGTTCAGCCAATAATAAGCGAGGAGCTGGAAGTGGTAAGGGAATACATCTACTTAGGGCAGGTAGTGACCGCGGATTCGGATCATCAGACGGAAATAATCAGAAGAATAAGCATGGACTGGGGTGCGTTTGGCAGGCATTCTGAGATTATGAACAGCAGGTTGCCATTATCCCTCAGGAAAAAAGTGTCTAATAGCTGTGTCTTACCAGTACTCAACTACGGGGCAGAAACCTGGAGGCTTATAAAAAGGGTTCTACTTAAATTCAGGACGACGCAACGAGCTATGGAAAGAAGAATGATGGGTGTAACGTTAAGGAATAAGAAAAGAGCAGAGTGGGTGAGAGAACAAACGCGAGTTAATGACATCTTAGTTCAAATCAAGAAAAAGAAATGGGCATGGGCAGGACATGGAAAGAGGAGGGAAGATAACCGATGGTCGTTAAGGGTTACGGACTGGATTACAAGGGAAGGGAAACGTAGCAGGGGGTGGCAGAAAGTTAGGTGGGCGGATGAGATTAAGAAGCTTGCAGAGACCACATGGTCACAATTATTAAATGACCAGGGTAGTTGGAGAAGTATGGGAGAGGCCTTTGCCCTGCAGTGGGCTTAACCAGGCTGATGATGATGATGACTGTCGTCTGTTGTCGCTTTTTTCGTCGTCTGGTCTGCCCATGATCTGTTCCCTGTTAGTGGCTTCGTGCGTGTAAAAGAAGAAAAAAATTATCGGCGTCTGTATGAGCGTTATTTACCAAAAACGAAGTGTCGCCAGTTATACTCGTCACAGTGGTTATAGAAATATAAACCTGCGTATGTACGTGTGTGCGTGTATGCGTGCGCGCGTGGGTGTGTGTGTGTGTGCTCGTGCGACAATTCGCTTGTTTCGTGAGTTGTATCTTATTTCACAGTATCACTCTTATTCAAGCAGTCCACATCATTTCCGTATGGATGCCAGTACATGACTTTATTCGTCATTTCTTTTTATCATGTGCCCTCGTATTGACAATACACCTACAAGCTCGCATAACCACTTACAATACTATTCAGCCATCACCAAAGTTAATTTGCATTAGTAACACCAGAAGATAGCTGTCAGTAGCAGCTATTTTATTGTTGTCTCGGTACTCGGCTACAGCGTGAACAGCAGGCGGGATGAGCACCGGCTGCTGGTACCGCTGCTCCTGGAGGATGCAGGTCGGTCCCTTGGCCGTCTGGGCATCTGTGTAAAGCAAGCGGATAAGTACATGAGACGTTGTTCACAAAATATGCAGCCAAATCATGCCACTTTTTAAAACAATCATAATAATGATTTTTTTAGTTTCCATCTTAAATAATGATTCAAGTGCGGAAGAATTCCCGCTGTAATATATTTGGTCATGAATTCAATAATAGAGCAAAGATTCTGCGTATTTACGACGTGGATTTACTAGGTTTAGTATCCACTTTTCTGAATATCGAGCATATAGAGCTCATATTTTACGACGCAGTGACTGCAATGCATAATTGAAAGCTTATGAACACCAGATGCACATATTTAAATCTATGTGATCGAAGCTTGAGTCATAAAAAAGAAATGCTATAAATTTCCTCTTTTCACTCTTGCAACATAGGCGCAAAGCAAACGCGTGCTCTTGCACCATTGCGCTCCGGTCCTGCGCATTGTAGCTACTCTTATAATACCTCGCATTTCTTCATCAATATTGGTTTATTAGGAACGTACCACCGACTTCATAACCCATCCTATTTTGTGGGTATGTACCATACAGGCAAACCATCATCGGTATGAACAGGTGGCGATCATCTCAAAAACGCTAGTTGGCGTTAATACAATATGTACCACCCACTTTTCGCTTAATCCCCCAACGTGAGTATGTCCCAGATATTGAAATCATCATCATTATAAACACACGGGCATCATTTCAAAAAGTTAGTCGTTCTTGGCTAGATAAAATTATACGAGCAATTGTTAGGGCATCAGTCTTTTAAGGCCGCTTCCCTCGGAACAGCAACCCGATGCTCAACTTATTTGACCATGAACTAAACCAGCCAGTGACCCGTTGTGGACTATTCGACAAGACAGCAGCAGAATTCAGGCAGCGGCCATGGTCAGGACGGCCCGGCAAGGCTCGCAAGAAAATTGTTTTAACATTATAGTCCGTTAGCATTGTTAGGGTACTTGACGCAATTTCCCGGGGGCTAGCGATCTATGTAGGTAGGTTTGCGTTGATCCACTCTTCGATCCACCTTTGTCATTGGGTAGTCTATGATCGAATGGATAGCGTATCGAACGGCTGTGCTGAGGGAACAGGGTTCGACACCAACCGTCGGGCAATTGGGTCTCTGAGGATGTTGAAATGTATATCTATGTGTCACTCCTTCAACGAAACTCTTTCGCGCCGATATAAATCACTATATATGCCAGACAGGGTAGGTACCGCTGTTCAACGAAGCTCTTTCACGTCGACTTAGAGCACTGAGTACGTGCCACTTGCGCTGTTCTGCTTTTCAGTAACCATATTTGATGCCAATTTAGGTCACTGGGTATGTGCCAGTATGTGTGAGCCGATGTTCGATGAACAACCTTAGCGGTAAATTGATCAATTAGGTATGTACCACTGGGAACGTGCCGCTCTACAATGACGAGAAAAATCGGCGGAACCCATCTCGCGATGACTGTCGATGGTAAAGCGTTTGGTATTCAATCCATATAGCGACATAGCGTATTTCCACCATCGAAACAAGTTATGTGTGGACCTTGTACTGCAGTGTAATTCGACTTTCTCGCTTCCATAACAAGAGTCTGCGCCATCAAGTGCCGCCGCCGCAAAGCCGGCGCAAGGCTACCGAAATGTATGGTGTGCCAGTGCGTGCGAACGCCGAGAAATGCGCAGGCGGCAACTGGGCTCCTCCCTCGTGTTTCTTTCTGGATATGCTGCGCCATCTAATGGAAGTGCCGAGAAGTCCACGCATGGCCTCTGATGCCAGAAGCGTGCGGTTCCGGTGGCTACGAACGCTGAGAATTACAACTTCGCTAGCCGCAAACTCAGTAGCCCATAAATGCAAAGAAGGGGTAAGGCGTGCAGACACGGACACAAGAGAAGAGAAGTGGACAACACGAACGCCGTGTTATGCAACACGAACGCCGATCACAGTGTAGCATTATAATTCAGCATTTTGCGTTTTTGCCTGCACACTGATAATCACGCCATCGATGGGAGACCACGTGGCCGTGGGTAGTGTACCTAGGTTTGTGTATGCCTTCGAATAAAGTTAGTTGTGAGTTCGGCATTGCCCTGTGTGTTCCTGCATTCTGTCTTCATCATATTGCGCTGCCGCTTCAAGATGCTCACATAATTAGTATGCGTCCTCCTTCTTTCCTTCACCCAGGGATTCTGTTGCACCCCTTCCATACAAAATTGTCAATAAAAGCCAGCTGCTCTAAATCTCGCAGAGGTGTTTCGGTGAAGGCGTACGCGATAATAGCTTTGCGATTCAGCTATGATTGAATTTTCAAACAAATTTCCTGCTTGAGACCACTCTGATTGTGTTTGTAACCATTTTTTTCTTATTCTTTCTACATCTTCTCACAACTCTTTGTAGAGAAATTCTGCCTCTTGCTGGTGTGGTGCTACATTAAATGGTTAATCTACCTTCCTCATTGCCTGGGGCCCGCTTAAAAAAGCTACTGCCCGTGCCAATAATCGACGTCCAACCAATGTTGCCACGCTATCGCTAAAATGTATACTGTCACGAAAAAGCGCAGCACAATGTAGCGCAGCATGCTAAAGCCTTGGTGTGGAGGGAGGAAAGAGAAAAGTAGAAGGCAGGGAGGTTAACCAGAATAACGTCCGGTTGGCTACCCTACACCGGGGGAATGGGAAAGGGGAAAACAAAGATCACAGGGAGAGAGAGGAGGGAAGGAAAGAAGGAAATTGCGGCGAGTTCGCTGACGCGTGTGGTCTTACAGAAATCGCGTTAATAGTCACAGATGGTCGCACAAACCCGTCGTCCTTAAAAAAACACAAAAGCGCCTTCACCGCTTTATGGGCCGACGGGCGATGGGGGTGGTGTTCTAGCAGCACCTGCACAGAAAGCGGCCGATTGTCCAGTTTTTGCAAAGCTTTGGCAAGTTCTTGTCTTTCTGAGGCATATCTTGGACAATGGCACAGCAGGTGGTCGATGTTTTCTTCGGTGCCACAGACCTCGCAAGCTGCACTGTCAGTCATTCCAATTAATGTAGAGTATGCCTTTGCGAAGGCCACTCCTAACCAAAGGCGGCAGAGAAGCGCAGCTTCACGTCGAGGAAGTCCGAGTGGAGGTCGGAGTTGCAGGGAGGGGTTTAGTCGATGCAGTCGCGTGAGTCGTAAGTTTGGCGAGTTCCACTCGGTCAGTGTGAGACTGCGTGCAAGGTGTCGAAGCGGCTCTGCAGCGTCAGTCCTCGAAAGCGGAATTGAAACGCTGTGCTCTCCTTGATGTGCTGTGCGAGCAGCGTTATCGGCGGAATCATTGCCACTGATTCCACAGTGACCAGGTATCCATTGTAAAACGACCTCGTGACCTTCTTGTTGGACATCATGGTAAAGTTTCACAACTTCGTATGTCAATTGGTCATGACATCCGTGTCGGAGAACTGACTGCGTGCCCTGTAGTGCTGGTTTTGAATCGCAGAACACAGCCCATTTTCTAGGTCTTTCAGAATCAATGAATTCCAGTGCTCGACGCAGGGCCGTTAGTTCTGCCGCCGTTGAGGTCGTGACATGCGATGTCTTGAACCGCAGTGTCATTCCTCGCGTTGGTATCACCACGGCACCAGAACTGCACGACGTAGTCGATCCGTCGGTATAGATGTGCACGTGGTTGCTGTACTTTTCATGCAGAAGAAGTAAGCTCAGCTGTTTTAGAGCAGGGGCCGGTAGATCGGTCTTCTTCTGTAGCCCCGGAATCATTAGATGTACTTGTGGACGGCTCAACCACCACGGAGGAAACGCTGGCTTGGCCGCAGGTGCGTACCCTGAAGTAAACAACGCACAATGTGCACTGACAATACTGCTAAATGTCGAGCAGGGCCTTGCAGCAGTGAGGCTCGCCAAGTGGTGGGAAGGGGTCCTATTATACTGCCGTTCACTGAAATACGGCACATGCCTATTGCATTTCTCGCGCAGCATACAAATACCTCGGGTTGCTGTGCTTGAGGAACCCTTGTGCCGTGGGTTCGATTCCGCTCAGTGTCGGAGAAACTTAATGGACCTTTCGTTATTGTAGAGTGGCATAGTTCCAGTGACCCAAGTTGGCGTCAAATACGTTAGTTGAAAAGTGGCACACACAGTTACACATACCTTTTGACCCAGTTTGCTATCAAAGAGGTTTGTATAAACAAGGAAGAGGAACCTTGTCTTGTTAAAAGCCCGTCTGCTTTATTTCTGCTGCTGCTGCTCGAGAAAATTATTCTTCCTCTGTCCACGGAAGAAACCAAAGGGCCCCCCGCCTTGAGAGACGGAGTCCTGCCACCATACAGTGTGACAAGAAAAAAAAGTTGAGTGGCAGCATGAAGTAGTTGGTCAGTCAATGGGAGGCAAAAGAAGAGGTGGTGAAGGATGATGTAGATAGAGGGCTCTCGACGAAAGCCGGCTTGAGGCGTTCAATGTGCCCTACATTGTCGCGACCATTCACGGAGATTTTGAACGTCGTGTTGCCATGATCTAAGACGATATATGGTCCGATGTAGGGCTGCTGAGAAGAACATCGAGTTTTGTACAACCGGAGAAACACATAGCCTGAGCCTAGAAGATCTCCCAATATAAAAGGTGTTCCACAATGACGAGCTCTGGACGATGTTGCACGAATGCAACATATTAGTTAAGTACTGGGCCTAGTGCTGATGGTCAGACGCGGTCATGCATATAGGGCCGAGGAATTCAGCAGGCAAATACAGAGTCATGCCGTGTACAAGATGAATAGGAAAACAGGATAGATCTTTGATACCTGTGCGGAGCCCCAGAAGAACCACGGGTAGAGAATGACCCCCTTATCAGGAACGTCGTCAGCCAGGAAGACAGCCTTCAGTGCGCCGTGAAACCGCTGTACCAAAATGATTACTTTGCGGATGGTAGGCCGTGGTCTTGACATGGCCGATTCTCACAGGGCTCGTGAGCTGGCGTAACAGCGCGGACTCACATTGACGACCCCTGATGCTGTTTATTCCGTAGGCTATGAAGATCCGCGTAGAAGCGACGGCGAAGCGGCTGTCTCGGCAGTAATGTCGTGTGACGGCGTCACCTCAGGTCAATGGGTGAATCTTTCTACAATCGCGAGAATAAAGCGGAACCCTCTTGATCAGGGCAAGGGTCTTGCTATATCGATATAGTTGGAGGCAAAAGATATATCAAGGCAGCGAACTTTAGTGACTGGATGGACGTGTGCCATGACAATTTACGCTGTTGGCAAGCCAGAAAAAAGCGCCCCCCATTTGCAGCGTCACTGTTCATTCCTGGCCAAACTAATCAGTCCGCCATGGGGCGTTCTGATACACGAACACTGGGATGTAAAACCGAGATAAAGTAGACCAAAAGAAGTCGGCGTAGTGGTGGAGGCACGTAAGGAAGTGGGCGTCCGGAACTGACACTTACGTCGCAGGCGGCGGTATGCTGGGGTTCGAAGAGCAGGCTTTTTGGACACTGAGAAACGATAAATTCGACTGCATTCGTAGGTCTTCGTATCGTTCTTGGAAATCTGCAAGCTGATAAAGCGTGGTCAGATTCGCCCAGTTTGCAGATGAGACTGCGGGTGGCAAGTGGAACGGGAGTGCTAGCAACTTTTACGTGCTGCATGTTTGTTGTGGATCCAGACAGAAATCCTCAAATTTCACGCGGGCTGTAAGTAGTGCGGGCAGATCTGGAGGCTGTAGTTAGTGGCTTTGGATCAATGAAAATAACAGAGCCACCCATCGAGGGAAATACTAAAAGTGCTTCATCGTACGGTAGGCGGGAGGTGTCGCCGCTCCGTCGGCGCTAGTTTTCTGGACTAAAAACCGAATCGTTTCCACTGCCCGCTAAGGAACTCTTGAAGGGCACCACTGATGGTGCTGCCCTTGCGGGCGTGTGGTGCCCCTGGTATACCAAAACAGTTGCTGACGAGAGAGCCAACAACGAAGGCGTCGTACACGGCGGCGGACCAAACAAGGCAAGGTGAAATTCCTTTGGTTGTTGAAGTAATGTCTCTAGGGGCTGGGCTATGGCGCCACATCTCGCAGCAGCAATAATTATAATGCTGGGGTTCGAAGAGCAGGCTTTTTGGACACTGAGAAACGATAAATTCGACTGCATTCGTAGGTCTTCGTATCGTTCTTGGAAATCTGCAAGCTGATAAAGCGTGGTCAGATTCGCCCAGTTTGCAGATGAGACTGCGGGTGGCAAGTGGAACGGGAGTGCTAGCAAGGCAAGGTGAAATTCCTTTGGTTGTTGAAGTAATGTCTCTAGGGGCTGGGCTATGGCGCCACATCTCGCAGCAGCAATAATTCAACACCAGCAATAATTCAAGAACCCAAATAAATCGCGCAGTTGGCGCAGCGGTTCTCGGCCCGGTAATTCAGTGAAGGCTGCGACGTTGGAGGGAATGAGGAGCTGATACAGCTGGCTTCAACCAAGTGATGCAAAATTTTCAGGGATTCAACACCGCATTCGAATACGGCCACCTTGACAATGAGGCCACACTCGGTGAGACGCCCGAAGAGGAGGCGCATGTGTCGAAGGTGTTTGGAAGGCGACGCACTGGTGACCAGGATGTCGTCCACGTAATCGATCACGAAAGTCAAGTCTAAAGGATGACACCAATGAAGCATTCGCGACATAACGCGGCGTTTCTAAGGCTGCAGGGTATGCGGGTGAATTCGAACAGCTAAAACGGGGTGACAATGGCGGTCTTAGAGACGTCTTCTGAAGCAAAGATAATTAATCTTGTTGGAGAATATTGGTCATCTACGCTAGGCGATAGTGAAGTCTTGAATGTCCGTTACGCGGTGGTGGTCTGGAACAGTTGCCAAGTTAGTGGTGCAGTTATCGTCACAAGGCCGCCACTCCCCCTTTTTTCGGAACCATGTGCAAGTGTGAACTGCTTGATTATGACCATGCAATTAAGATCGGAACCACGTGCTCAAACTCCTGACGCTCAATGTCGAGCGTTCAAGGAGATCATGCAGCGTGTTATGGCATGGGTGGGCTTGCTGTTGGTGATGGCGCGATGGACAACGTCATGTTTCACGAACGAGTCAGTTGCAGATCTGATAGAAACTTCCAGAGCAAATCCCCGTATGGAGCTGTAACTGATACGCGAAGAGCGAAACTGAACGGGCAGAGGCGAGAACAAGTACTTACCACTGAGGGACCTGCGCTGGAGTAGATTTTTTAAGGGTCATGTACACCAGAAGTGAGCAGAGGGCAAAGGAGGAGGAGGAATAAACTTTTATTGTACAAGCAGCACTTTATGATGGCCGGACCTGAGCCTCCCATGAAGGGACGTCGAGGGCTTGCCTCGCCGCCGCCTCACGGGCGTGCTGGGTCGCCCAGGTTTGGTCATTAAGGGTGGAGCTCCGCAGAGTCTCATGCAACCTCGACGAGAGTGTCGTGGTGTTAGTCTGTGTGTACTGTGCTGGGCTCTCCCACAGCATATGCGGAAGCGTAGCCGGGTGAATGCCACAGCACCGGCAGTTGTGGGTAGTGTAGACGTCCGGAAATATAAGGTGGAGGCGGGCGGGGGAAGGGTACGTGTTTGTTTGTAGCAGACGCAGGGTGGTAGCCTGCGCCCGGCTGAACTTGGGGTGAGGCGGGGGGAAGGTTCGGCGACAGAGGTAAAAGGCCGTAACGAGATCGTTATAAGTTGTCATTGTCCGCGGTGTCCAACTCATCTCCAGTGACTCCGGCGCGGTTGACTAGGCCTCGCGCAATGGAGTGGGTGACCTCGTTGAGATTGGGGAGATGTGGGTGGACAGGGCCCGCATGGGCCGGGATCCATGTTAGGGAGATTATGCTGTTTGAGTGTGGTGCCTGGCAGAGGATGCGAAGAGCTTGGGGAGAAATACGGCCTTTGCTGAAGTTAGTGACGGCTGAGCGAGAGTCACACACGATGGTGTGACAGGTGGGATCTAGAGTGGCCAGGGCGATGGCTACTTCTTCAGCCGTCTCGGCAGTGGGGGTAGTGACGCTGGAAGCGTGGTGTAGGACTCCATCGCGTGTGGCGACGGCCACAAATCGTGTGCCATAGAAATATTGGGCTGCATCAACAAATGTGACGCGAGGTACGTGAGCAAGGGCTTTTGTGTTAGCTGCGGCCTGACCATGGCGCCGGGCCCTGTTATATTCAGGGTGCATGTTTCTAGGGATAGGGTCTATGTAGATCCAGCTACGGATGTCGGTCGGGATCGGTTGTTTGGGGCCCTGTTGCTGATGGTAGATGAAGCCAAGCGTGGATAGAATAAAGCGTCCCGTTTCTGTAAGGGTGAGCCGTTCAAGCTGAGGGCGTTGTTGCGCTTCAATGAGTTCGGAAAGGTTGTTGTGAACTCCCAGTTGGTTGAAGAGTTCAGTGCTGGTGCACTGCAGGAGGCCAAGGGCTTGCTTGTAGACCCCTCGTATGAGGGTGTCGAGCTTGTTTTGCTCAACCCGGTACCAGTTGAGGTGCGCAGCAACGTAGGTAATGTGACATATGACAAAGGATTGGACGAGGCGGAGAAGGCTTTCTTTATTGAGTCCCCCTCGTCGGTTAGAGATACGTTTAAGAAGTCGTAGGGTGTTTTGAGATTGGGCACAGTTCTTGTTGAGAGTCTAGGTGTTGGAGCCGTTGGTAGAGATAGTGAGACCGAGGATCCGGATACTAGGGACGTGTGGGATAGGACTGCCATCTTGATGGCGTAGGGTGATGGCGTCCGAGGGAGGTGATCAGATTGGTGTTTGGGAGGGCGACCCCGCTGAATGAGCTTGTAGAGCAGAAGCTTCGATTTAGCAGGCGAACAGCGCAGTCCGGCCCCTTGGAGATAGGCTTCAACCGTGTCAATCGCCGTTTGGAGGGCTGACTCCACTTGGCCATCACGGCCTCGGTACGACCAGATGGTGATGTCGTCGACGTAGATGGTATGGTTGATATTGTCGACTCGTTGTAGTTGCTGGGAAAGGCCAATCATGACTAAGTTAAAGAGCATGGGAGAGATACCTGAACCTTGCGGGGTGCCTTTGCTGCCAAGGGCAAGCTGGTCTGATCGTAAATCCCCGGCCGATAGGGTGGCCGTGCGATTGGAGAGAAAGTCACGAATGTAATTGTAGGCTCGCTCTCCCAGGTGGAGGTGGGAGACCTGGTCAGGAATAGCTGCATGGGAAATGTTATCAAAGGCTTGAGTGAGGTCGAGTCCGAGGATGGCTTTCACGTTACAGGAACGATCGTTTAGCACTTGGTGTTTGATCTGCAACATAGCGTCTTGAGTAGAAAGGTGAGGGCGAAATCCAATGATGGTGTCGGGATAGAGAGAGCTGTCTTCGAGGTGAGTGTTGATGCGTGCTAAGAAGGCATGTTCCATCACCTTGCCTACGCATGAAGTGAGGGAGATGGGCCGTAGGTTATTGAGGCTAGATGGTTTGCCAGGCTTTGCGATTAGGATAACGTTGGCAGTCTTCCAGGCAGCTGGGACGGCGCCACTGCGCCAGCAATCGCCAGCAATCGTTGATGTAGTCAGTCAGATGGGACACGGACTCGTCATCGAGATTGCGAAGGGTTTTGTTAGTGACCCCGTCTGGCCCTTGAGCAGAACGGTCGTTGCGCTTGCGAAGAGCAGCATGTATGTCAGATACGCTGAAATCGGCGTCTAGTGTAGGGTTGGGATTACCGATGTAATTGCTGTGTGGACTGACTTGTCCCCAGGAGATATATCCGGTGCACAGGTAGTCAAGCACCTGTTGTGGACCTTGCTTAAGGGTCTCCGTATAAAGGAGCTTCTGCAGCCGATCCTGTTGGGTGGTGCGGGTGGAGGTGTTATAAAGCAGATGTTTGAGGAGTTTCCACGAGTAGGGGCGATGAAGTTGTCCATCCACCGTGTTACACTGCTCAGTCCATTGCTGCCGGCTGAGGGTTTGACAATGCTCCTCGATGGCTGTGTTGTGTTTGGAGATCTTACTTCTGAGGCGACGATTTAGGCGCTGCCCCTTCCATCAAGCTAGGATGGAGGCCTTAGCCTCCAGAAGATGGGCGAGGCGGCTATCCATGCGTTCAACTGAGGCATCTGTAGTTACCACCCGAGTGGCCGTTTGAACATCAGCGCGTAGCGCTTGCATTCAGGTGTTAATGTCGGCAATGCCTTCTGCTGAGGTAGAACAAATGCATATCTTACGAAAAACATCCCAGTCGGTAATGGTGAATCCTTTAGTGGGGGCAGGGGCGGCAGCGAATTGGGGTAAAGAGAGATCAAGGATATGATGGTCGCTGCCCAGGTCTTGCTGGGTATTGGTCCAGTGTGCATTGTTGACATGTTTGATGAAGGTGAGGTCGGGGGTAGTGTCCCGGATAGTGGTGGTACCAAGGCGTGTGGGAAAGGAGGGATCCGTGATGAGCGTAAGGCCTAAGTCGTGGTAATGTTGCCAGAGGTTGCGAGGTGCAGCTTCCGTGCGAACGTAGCCCCAGCTTGTATGGGCGAGGTTGAAATCGCCGCCGATGAGTAGGGGGTGCGTTCCAGCTACGTGAAGAGCCTTCTTGAAGAGGTTGAGAAAGCGACACCTTGCTTTGTCCTTGGGGCTATTGTAAATGTTCAGAAGGAAGATGCATTCTTTGCGTTTACGACTGGGAATTAAATCGAGGAATAGATGTTCGATGTGAAGACTATTGAGATCATGTTCAATAACAGGGATGCGACGCCGTACTAGGGTGGAGACCCGGTGAAGAGGGTGGGTGGTATAGAAGCTTTGATAACCGGGGAGCTTGGTGAGGGCGTTATTGGTTTCTTGAAGTAGGATAGCATCCGGGCGGCGGGTATGTTGGTGTAGGTATTGATTGAGTACCGGTTGCTTCTGGTGAAAGTCTCGGCAGTTCCACTGCCGAATGAGGGCGTCTTGATTAGTGTGAGCCATGATGGGAGATGGTGGATGCAGCCATCGGCGTCCCGAAAGGGTGACAGACGGGGGCGGCATGGCTAGGAGGCGTGAGAATAGGAGTTTTCAGGTTGGTCACTCGTTGGAGTGACCAATGCAGGCTTGCTGGATGGAGTCCAGTGCATGTTGGAAAGTGCTAATAGTTGTTTGAAGTAAGATGAGCATGTCTTTAACTTCAGAGCGGACCTGACCCGTGGCTCCATCTTGCAGGGCTCTCTTCTTGGGGGCGGTAGTTGAGGGGGCCTCCTGACTAGGCGCGGGGAAGTTCTGTGCGATAGGTGTAGGGGCTGGTGTTTGGGATTGTTTGAGGTCTCTAACCTCCTGCATGAGTTTAGTTAGGAGATCGCGTAGGATGGCGTTCTCGCGCTTAAGCTGAGCTATTTCTGGGTTACCTGGTGAAAGAAGAGGGGAGGTGACTTGTGTCTTGGCGATCATACGACCCCGCTGATGTCGGTATGTACTTCAGTGGCAGCTGTCGGGTCCAAATGGCGAATAACTTAGGTAGGGAGGTAAGAAGACGACGCAGCGTAGCAAATGCGATATCACATGCAGGGGACTAGGAGTAGAAACCCATGCCACCACGTAGGAGCACGTAGGAGCTAGGTCAAGGGCGACATGATCGCTGCGAAATTGCGACAAAAGCTGCGGAAAAGTTAGCTTAGGTTCAAAAAGCTTCGAAGCTCTTTGATGTTAGTAGACTTCGGGAACTCAGCAACTGTACGATGTTTCGCAGGGTCGGGTAGAACGCCGTGTTTAGACATGGTGGAGCCCTAGATGATGAGCTGCCGTGTGGCGAAGCGACACTTCTTTAAGATGAGTTGCAGGCCAGCGTTGATTAGACACGTCAAAACATGTCCAAGGTTAAGTAGGTGGGTAGGATAATCATGAGAGGAAACTACAATATCACCGATGCAGCATAGACACATAGACGACTTGACGCCACGCAGCGCATTATCCATGAGTCGTTAAAAGGAGGCAGGCGCGTTGCAAAGTCGAAATGGCATCACGTTCAATTCATTAGGCCATCAGGTACAATAGGTGCCGCTTTCTGGCCATCTATTTCAGCCATCGGGACCTGCCAATAGCCAAAACGCAAGTCTATGGATGAAAAGGATTGCGCTCCTTGAAGGCTGTCAAGGGCGTCGGTGATGTGCGGCAAAGGATAGACGTCTTTGCGCGTTACCTAATTTAATCTATGGTAGCCAACGCAAAAGCGAATAAACCCGTCCTTCTTGCGAACAAGAACGGCATGAAACGTCCAGGGATTGTCGGATGGTTGAATAATGCCACAGCGTAGCATACCTTCGAGTGGGTGGTTAATGACGCGACGCTCTTCGGCAGTGACGTCGTACAGTCTTTCATGCAAAGACTGCTTCAAACCGGTGTTAATAGAGTGCTTCACTTCTGACGTTCGGCCCTGTTGCGGCCGATAAACATCGAAAGAACTTCTAAAGAGGTGTAGAATCTGAAGAAACTCGAAGTGTCCTTTAAGGATTAGTGTGTTAGTGATGAAACTCGAGAACTTGTCATTCGACGACAATTCAAGCATTGAAAAGGCATGTTGTCCGTTAGAGTCAGTATGGCAAGGTTCATCTGGCACGTTAATAAAAACCGAAGAGTCGAGGTGTGTTCTAGCGGCCGAAACATTCACCAATAAGCAACGTATACGAGTGAGAGACGCAGAAAGGGTATTATACACCAAAATGTTGCTGAGGCCGGCGGCAATGTCAAGCGTTGCAAAAGGCAGTCGAACAAATTTGCGACGCATGAAGCTGTCAGACAGTATGAAGAATACCGTAGCATTGGTGACGGCACTGCGAGGCTGAATGTCGGTGTCCTCGTGCACGACCAGTTTAGGCCGCGGGTTAAGATCTTCGTGGGATGGTGCGTCACACAGCGTTGAAAATTCAGCTGACGACGTCATGCGAGTAGGCTGAAAGAGCAATAAACTCGACAATGTACACAATGTCTTGTTTAAGCACACGAGAACTACAGGCTGTGACAGGTGGAAAGTTCCGCTAACTTGCCCTGTGCAGCGACAGTCCAGAGAGCGGCGTGGTCACTTTAGGCAGTATATGGCAGAGTTTGGCGGCTATAACAGAAGGCGGCGGCGGTGTCTACAAGCGCAAAAATAGAAACACCTTCGACGGATATTGCGACCATGTTATCAGGAGAGGAGCGAGGATTTGGGTAGTTTCAAAATGGCGCCGTTTGTTGAACTACAGCGCTTAGCTTTCCTGGTTGGAGAGTGTAGGTCTGCGAGGCAGTGGGGAGAGGGGTCGTCGACGAGTAGATGGGGCGCGGGGCAACAGAAATTCAGGGAGGTTAGTGCAAATTTACCGCTGTGAAGCGGCCAGGAGCGAATTGGCGCATGGGCTGATTGCTGTACTGGAACGGCTGGCCAGCTTCGTTAGAAAATGGAAGTCGACGGCGGTAACTGCAAGCGAGGTGGCCTGGAGTGGAACAAAGGTAACAAATATTGTCAGGTGCTGACTCGTTACCCGGCCAAAGATGCTGTAGGAGCGGCGGGCAGTGTATATTGCTGTACGGTCGAGAAAGCTGGCTGGGGATGCCCACCTACTATTTGGACACACGTATGTGGCACGGCTACAGGCTGCACTGCCTCCACATAGGTAAGAGGTGCGGCCACAGATGCCTGGTGGTGAGGGACGGGAGCAGCTTAGCGACCTACTCGGCAACGATAGCGCGGAGTGTTATTGGTGGCAGACGAGAGGACGGCTCCCGTGTTAATGGGACCAAGAAACGTCGACGGGCAACTTTCTCGCGCACGAAGTTTTTGATCTGCTGAAGCAGTGGAGTGCTCGGGAACGGTAAGACTCGATAGCGTGTGGGCGTTCGACTGAGACTGCCGAGTCAAGGTGCATTATTTGCATTGCTTATTCAAGTCATCGTAGCTCTGACATAATGTGACGACTTCAGAAACGGTGCGCGGATTCCTGGCCAGGAGCATCTGGAATGCGCCGTCATCGATGCCTTTGAGAATGGGCTGAATTTTGTCGGCTTCGGGCATAGCGGCGTTGACATCTTTACAAAGGTCAACGACTACTTGAATGTAGCTCGTGGAAGTTTCTCCAGCATGTTCTGCTCTGGCGTGCAAGCGCTGTTCATGGCCCACTTTGCGGACAGCAAGTCGACCACACGCTTCAGTGAACTACGTCTTCAAAGCTGACCATAACTGGGCGTAGCTTTCATGATTATGGAACCAAAGGAAGACAAGGCCAGTGAGATAAAATATGACGTTGGTCAACATCCTAAGTTTTTTCACCTTTTCACAAGTTTTAAACCACTCTTCCACGTGGCTGTCGTCTATACCGCTGGAGACTTTCAGATAACATTGCCGAGGAACCCCGGTGCAGATGACGGACTTGGGTGAAGGCGCCGGCGGATCTGTGTTGTCGGTCATGATGGGTGGAAGTGTTCGTGTTCGAATCTCCAGGGTGCAAGCGATGGAGGAAACTCCAGCAACATCAACCAATTGGGAAGATGTTTATTGGCTGCGCATGCCTTCGAGGATGCTACGAGTAGGAACGGTGAGGTAGCGTGAACCACCACCTTGAAAGACGCCAGCGACCAGCTGCGCAAGCAGAGCGAGCCGAGCGTTGGCGATGCGGCTCGACGGTTGCCCGTATTCTTCGCACTAAATCAACAAGTGCTGGCATGTCTGTACCCACGGAGCTCTCTTTATAAATATACTTATAATATATGAAAATTGAGTGATACAGTTCCTACTTAAACCTGGAATCTATGCTACTTAAAAGATGTGTTGCCACTATATATCTATGCCCCCATTCGTTTGAGAGACTGACATTTTTCCTTCATAAGCCTCTAGTATTCTTGAAGCTTGGAAACCGTGTCAAGTTGGATAGCTGGCAGTGATGGCAGTACATCATAGGAAACAGTCAAGAAAAGTAGCGGAATGAATGGATTAATATTAAATAGGGTTTTACGTGCCAAAACCACTTGCTGATTAGGAGGCATGCCGTAGTAAAGGACTCCAGAAATTTCGACCATCTGGGGTTCTTTAACGTGCACCTAAATCTAAGTACAGGGGTGTTTTCGCATTTCGCCCCCATCGAAATACAGCCGCCGTGGCCGGGATTCAATCCTGCTGCCTCGTGCTCAGCAGCCCAACATTATAGCCGCTGAGCGACCACGGCGGTTTAGAATGGCCGATAAACCTTTCTTCAATGAAGATCTAGCTGTTCTGCTTTCAAAATGTCGCTTCTGGTTCTTTGCTTTACAATCAGCAAAAGAGATTTTTTAATGATGCAAGCAATTTTATCGTCTACCTGCTTGAAGTGTTCATGTTGTACTGATACAATACACGCGTTCTCCTCCAGCCATTCTTGTTTCCCACCACTGCACGTAACGCCGAGCGTCCCACGATGACCGAAAGCGACCAGCTTTTCATCATCACCTACACCTACTACTGGAGGCATGTCGCTATTCGCATCATTCCTGCTACTCGCATCACGCGCCGTTGCCGGAATACCACCATGGCCTTACCCTGCAATTCAATTCCTATAATCCAACATGATAAAGGTTTCCATCGTACGTAGCAACTTTCAAATTTCCAGTATGCATGTAAAACAATTTGAGCAATACCAACGAAAATACCCCCGTATTCCTATGAGACACACTTTAATAATGAAGGAATAACAATTCATCAATGTTCGTTATTTCTCACGTGTTATTATTTACGAAGACATCTTCCAGAATTTTCCAATCCTGAATCTGCTGCATCTCGGTGTCTTGTCTGCAAGGTGAACGACGCTATTGGTCACGGTCTAAATTTGTAATATAATGCACTAAGTGGCTAAAAAAAGAAATTCCAGGCGAATATTTTATGCACGTTTGAGCTATTTCGGGATATGTGAGCACAAATCATCATGAGTGTACCGATTTATGTAATTGTCGGACATGTCCTTACCCTGTCACCAAAGCCCGGTGTCCACCAGCTTGACAAGCAACTCTTACACAAGGATTCTCAAACGGCAATGTTTGACCGTTTGGAATTCGCTTGCCCATGAAGATGCATGTACCTGTACCGCCAGCTGCAGAAAGTGAAATGAGAATTATTAGGAAGGTATTATGTTGAACGCGTGAGAATTACTAGGAGCAATTACCGGTGCGATGTACAACTTTGTGAAATGCACCTGATCGGATGCCTCAGAGATTAAAATTCGGTATGTGTTATTGTGTATATGGAAGCCACACGTTTACACTGAAAGTCACTTTCTTTTGAACTCAATAGGCGCCGCACTTCAACCCAGAAATGACATTAAAATTAACATAGGTTTAACAAAGCTGTTTACATGGCAAGAGCTCGCTATCAAAATAACTGCAACCGAGACTACGCTCTGAAGAAGACAACGACAGAGAGCTCCATGACGATAGCGTGTTAGAGCAGCGCCTCGGCGATGATGACATCACAGAACGCTACGCTAACCGACATTAAAGATAGCGTTTACGCACGCAATTGTAAAGCTCATGTAGTAGCTCGTAATCATGTTTAGGGTCTAGGGTCTCATGATTGAGGCTCCCAGCAATTGATTTAAAGCAAGAAAAACCGATCCTCCCTGGGAATATTTCTTTTTTCGTAGAATGCAGCGGCCTTCCAACTGATCTTCAAAAGTCTTACATGGAAGATTCAAATGCTCATGCGTTTATCTCCTGTTATTTAGCTATTTCAATTCCAGTGGCTGTTTCTGAAACAGCTGTTAATTTGTCAAAGTTTGATTACTTCAGCATGGGTCTATTTCACTTGGCACGTAGTTCTCTACAAGCGGCATACACATTTATTTATTGATTTTATTTATGCATACTGCAACTTTAAGAGGGTTATCGCAGGAGTGGGGTACAAAATTAAGGGTGCCACACACACACACCAAAAAGGGGTACACAAATCAAAGGTACAAAGCAATTCACTAGTATAAGGAATGCGTCAAGAAAAAAATGGTCTCATTACACACATATAGCACATAAACATAGTGAATAATACATGGTTTTAGGAATCACGGGCATCAACCAGTGATTGCCTTAACAAAATTATCAAATGTCAATTTTTCTATGTTAGAGGGACGTTGGTTCCACAATTCAATGGACAGGGGGAAACAAAACTATATTTGAATTTGTCAGTGCGGGCGTACAGGGGTGTTATATCTAGAGTGTGGAAATTCCATGTGTTAGACGCTTCAGCAAGCTTAATGTATTCCAAGGATGAGGAATGTTCAGAGTTAACAGTGGTGTAAAACAGTTTAAGACTTTCTACATTACGCCGCTATACCAGCCAAGAGAGGTTCAAGAAGGGAAGGTTAGAAGAGGGGGAGAAGTCCTTGCCGTAACTCCGGCATATAAATCGCATAGCTTTTTTTTTTGAACGGACTCTAGTTTTTTGATGTCGGATTTCAGGTATGGATTCCAAATGACACACCCGTAATCCAAGATGGGCCGCACTAGGGTTTCATAAGTGAGCAATTTTGTTTCTTTGGGGGCTGAGCGCAGAGAAGGCTTTGGGTAGCCTAGACGTGCTAGAGCTTTAGAGCCCATTGCTTCAATATGTTTGGACCAGGATAAGTCGTGTGTGAATAGAATGCCAAGGTACTTATTTTGGAAACATTTTCTAGAGAAATATCATTGAAGCAATAAGTAAGACGCAATTGCGTAGTACGTGTCGAGAAGGACATAGAGACACTTTTGCGAAAATTGATGTTCTTCTGCCACTCGTTCCACCAGGTACAAAAGTTGGAAAATGCATTATTCAGAATGGAATGATCTTCGTGATTGATAATTGTGTGATAGATAACTCAGTCATCGGCGCAAAGACGAATTTTCATTGGTAGTACATTCCTATGTAAGCCATTTTTAATCAAGAGGAAGCAGGCCTATATATATATCGATAAAATCCTACTAATATAAGGTCATTGTCTATACTTCACACAAGTAGAATGACAAAATAGTTATTTCTAGTTTTACGAAACACATACTGTTTTCAAATATTCCGTGACGTCACCCAACTATTGAACAGCTGAAGAAACGACAAATTCTGCCAAATTGTGCCATTGCGCACTTTATTACAGTTCGTGAAAGGAAAATTTTTGTGTCAGCTGTCCAACAAACGCATGGAAAACTAGTAGCCTGCTTTCTTTTCTAGTCACATAAAAATTATGAGTGGCACATCATAAAACCAAATTACAAATAAAGCTGGGAAGCAAAGAAAGGTTATCACATGGGCTCGCGAGTATAATTGAAATACATAATATAGCTTAGCTAACGAAAAATGAGAACAAGCATTGCATACAGTTGTCCTCACGAACATCAAGTAGCGACCGCCAAAGTAGCTACTGCTCTCGAATACATTGTTTCTTCGCTCTAATGCTGTGTAGTATCATGGTAATGATGGGGAGCACACCTGAGTATTCTAAACGCAAAGCTGTCCCCTGAATCACTTCATGCACGCCAGTTATGTGAGCAAAATTTTATGCCAGAAGCCTCACTATTTTTGTAATAAGACATTAGAAATGTTTTACAGAGTGTGAGTGCGTGGTAAATCACTTCACTGTTACTTTTTCTTCGTGCTAACATACTACAGCATTATTCACATATGTATACTCATTAAATTGACATATATGCAGCTTAAAACTGATTACTTTTTCCTTTTGTACTATTTTGGCACCGTCTCCAAAACAAGAACAAACAGCGGTGGCTGTAAAGGGAGCGTTGTGCATCTCATGAGCGGATTGTACCTCTCAGTTTCGCAGTGTGAGAAACAAAAATGTGCACTACAGGAATATTTTTCTTGTTCAGATACTAGGTTTGATGGTTCATATCAACGGCATTATCAAGAAATATAGAACCCCTTTCTGACCTGAAGTAAATTAAACTAAAGAGTACCCTACAGATGAAAGAACAAAACACACTTTGCCCGCAAATGTTCTCTTTCTTATCCAGCACCGTGCCTAAGTGGCGTCATTCAGTGTTGTCATTCCACTGTTGTCATTCTGTCGTCGTCGTACTGCGGTCGTTTCATCTTTCTTATTCCTTCTTCATCATTCAATTGTTGTCAAGGTATAGTCGTCATACAATATTCCCTATGCTATCGCTTTCGTCCCGTCATCGTCATTGTGTCGGAGTCATTTCAGTGTCGTCATACCGTAGTAGTCACTCCGTCATTCTCATAATGCCGTTGTCACTACATCGTCATGCGTGGGATCAGTATGCAGGAGTAGCCGAGTGTCGGCTTCCTTTCCTATAACCTTACACTGGCGCAAAAAGTATTTTTTTCTAGGTTTCGAGCTGAAGTGGCTCTTACGCCATTCCTTATCTGTGCTTAAGGATCGACTACATTTGACCACAGAACGGGCTCCGACTGCTTGGCTCCTGTAGTAACCTCAGCTGCTCAACACGTGCTTTGGCTGTGTCCTAGAATAGGGGCCATCACACATAGTGTCTTACAAATCACTTCATTGGAGCAAGGTGCACCTGAAACGTAGGCCCCACGGATGACAGATAAGTTTCCAATGACAGGGCAGCAGGTCCCGCATGATGCAGAGATGCAAGTTATTATTTGATGTCATGGGGCCAGAATGAACGTTTCAGCAATATTCTCACGGTAAACAATAACTGAGTGTTTACAGAAACTGAGGTTGTCATAATCGTCCGAAGTCCTATTCCTATATCATACACATTGCTTTCATATGTTAAGCCAAACAATTTCTGTGGTTTCGCACCTCAGTCCACGAATGGCGTTACCTCCTTCCTATCGCTATGTATTATTTAATGCCTTAGAAATCGCATTACATCCTGACTCCTCTAGAAAAACTTAAACCTTTAAGTGCCCAAAGTATAGGTAAACCCAGAAACAAAGAAAATCCATTTTGTTGTTTGAACATCCCGCCGCCCCGTAAGGGAAATGGTCACAGAACCGTCGATCTTATGAAGACAATGTCGACGTGCATGGTTGCTCGAAGGACTCCATGACATAGCATTGTTTATATGTTTCTAGTCTACCTGTTTTTGGTGTTTATTATTGAAGTATTTGCATTTATTCGCCTCATTTTAACTCCAAATTACGCCTATAACCATCGCGACTCTTTGAGAGCACTGCAACGCAGGACACGCTCGTTTTATTTTTCACTCTCGGCAGCCATGCCTCCGCTTTGGATGACTGTTCTGATTCGCATCTTCGTACCCTGCCGCTCCTGGCAGGCACGATACAAACAAACAGATTAAGGCGAGGCGGGCTTTACGAGCTTCGGCCTTCTTTATAGTATGGCTAGCGTGTGCTTTGTGGAGACGACCTACCACTCTTCGACACTCTCATTTGGCCTTCACCAGGCATGGAGTGCGGCCTGATCCCGGTGACCAGAACCGGTAACGCACTCTCTCACCATAGCAGGATTGGCCACCCTTGTGAAGTACTTGGCCACAACCTCCTATATGAATACACCAATAAAACCCCGGCCCTCAGTCCCCAGCAGCCGCGAAGCAACTGACCACGGCGGCGGTAAGGCCTGCGACGCAGCAGAAGGTGCTAAGAATCCCTGGGTCCGGACAGGCCGCTATTGGAATCTGAACCTGGCAGCGTTTACCGCTAGAACGTTATCTAGTGAGGCGAGTCTAGCAGTGCTATTGAACGAATTAGAGGGCAGTAAATGCGATATAATATGGCTCAGTGAAGTTAGGAGGAAAAAAGAAGCACATACAGTGCTAAAAAGCGGGCACGTCCTGTGCTACCTTGGCTTAGCGGAGAGATGAGGACTATGACTCGGATTCCTGATTAATAAGGATAAAACTGGTAACATACAGGAATATTATAGCATTAACGAGAGAGTGGCAGGTCTTGTTGTGACACTTAATAAGAGGTAAAAATGGAAGGGCGTAAGTGGACTATATTGATGGGTGATTTCAATGCGAGGGTAGGCACTAAGCAGGCTGGAGACAAGTGAGTAGGGGAATGTGGCATAGGCTCTATGAACAGCAGGGGGGGGTTGTTGGTAGAGTTTGCAGAACAGAATAATATGCGGATAATGAATACCTTCTTCCGCAAGCGGTATAGCCGAAAGTGGACATGGAAGAGCCCGAATGGCGAGACTAGAAATGAAATAGACCTTATACTCTGCGCTAACCCAGGCATCATAGAACATGTGGACGTGCTCGGCAAGGCGCGCTGCAGTGACCATAGGATGGTAAGAACTCTAATTAGCTTAGACATGAGAAGGGAACGGAATAAACTGGTACATAAGAAGCCGATCAATGAGTTAGCGGTAAGAGGCAAAATGGGCGAATTCCGGATCAAGCTACTGAACAGGTATTCCGCTTTAACCCGGGAAGAGGATCTTAGTGTTGAAGCAATGAACGACAATCTTATGGGCATCATTAAGGAGTGTGCAATAGAAGTTGGTAGTAACTCAATTAGACAGAATACCAGTAAGCTATCGCAGGAGACGAAATATCTCATCAAGAAACGCGAATGTATGAAAGCCTCTAACCTTATAGATGAATATATCTGGCAAAACTTCCCAAGTTAATTAACAAGCGAAAGACAGCTGACTTAAGGAAGTATAATATCGATAAAATTGAACATGTTCTTAGGAACGGATGAAGCCTAAAAGCAGTGAAGAAGAAACTAGATATAGGCAAGAATCAGATGCATGCGTTAAGAGACAAATCCGGCCATATGATTACTAATATGGATGAGATAGTTCAATTGGCTAAGGAGTTCTATTGAGATTTATACAGTACCGGTGGCACCCACGACGATAACGGAAGAGAGAATAGTTGCTACCGATCTCGGGTCCGTGCGGATGTTGGGAGAGATGGAGTCGGGAGACGCAGGTGAGCACAGCAAACAGATCTTAATTTACCCATACTCGAAAAGGAAAAGTCAAAACAATGTCCTTATCCTCGCCTACGTGCGTCCTTAGCGCGTTTCGCGCGAAAGTCCGGCAACCCTGCCTTATGGCTGCACAGCAGCAAAAAGGAACGCTCCTACAATATTCTGTCGTGGCACGTCTCTCCAAGTCTGATGTGCGTCAGCTCTTGGTCTTAGTCGGGGCTCCTGCCGACTCCGCAAGCTTTGTTGTCTTAGTATCGAACGGCCAGCTCCTCCGTCTCGAACGTCAGTGTCCCTAACTATGTCGGTGACGTCGCACTCCGGCTTCCCTGGTTAGGCCTAACGCTGGGTTCCGTCGCTCCTTCTTCGAGTGCCGTCGAGATGCCCCGGGGACTACTGTCCGTGCCGGTATGTCGAAGAAGGGGGATCCGATTCCTGGAGGGCCCGCTGCCGCGGTGAGAGCCTCCAGCAGGTCCAAAGAACCTCGCGCGAACGGCGCAGAAGTCGACGGCTACATCCCGGATTGGTGTCACCCGACTCACCTTCTTCCAGGCCTAAAGAGATTTGCCCTAGGAAATTGATGGCACCTATCGATGAGCGGAGGGATGACCTGGATGCGTACTTGCATAGGTTTGAAATAGCAATCGGGCAAGGCTGAGAGAGGCGCGAGTGGGCTAACGCTTTGAATCTATGTTTAACGGGCGAGGCTCTGAGTGTCCTTGGGAGTATGCCAGCAGAGGAGTCATTAGACTATGACAAGGTAAAGAAAACTTTATTGCAAAGATTCAGGTTAACCGCAGAAGGGTTCCGAGAGAAGTTTAGGTCGTGTAAGATTGAAAATTCAGAAACAGGCAAGCAGTTCGCATGTCGGCTAACAAATTATTTCGAGAGATGAATAGAGCTGTCCGAGGCGAACAAAACGTATGAAGGGGTTCGCGACAAGGTCGTGGGTGAACAATTTCTTGCCAGCTGTAGCAGCAGTTTGACGATATTCCTTAAGGAAAGAAAACTACAAACTGTGGAGCAGACGGCAGAACAAACAGATTAGTTCGTAGAGGCACAGGGATTGATAAATTTGGAAAAACGTGACAAAGATGCGCACACGACAGCAGTAGAAGAAACGAAGAGCCAGGGGAAGTGTAGTAGACGAAGGGGACCCCAGAGACGTTTTCTATGTAACCGGTTAGGTCATGCAGCGGTTAACGGCCGGGTGAGAGATAATCGTCAGGAAATGCTAGTGGTTTGCCAGTTATGCTAAAAGAAAGGTCACAAGGCAGACGAATGCAGGACTAGGTCTGTAGAAAAGACGGCACGTATCATGAAGTCAAGAGACGATGTACAGATAGACCAGGACATGCCTGTAGTGGAAAGCGAGGTACAAGGACGCAAGACTACGGTCTTGAGAGACACGGGGGCCAATGCCATTTCAGTCAGGCGGAGTCTAGTACAACCAGAAAGCATGACCGGGTACATTAGACCAGTAACCTTGTAGATAAGTGCGTTAAATATCTGCCAGAGGCACAAATTCAGATATCGACACAGAATAGAGACAAAGCCGGCAATATGATTACTAATATTGATGAGATAGTTCAAGTGGCTGAGAAGTTCTACATAGATTTATACAGTACCAGTGGCACCCACGACGATAATGGAAGAGAGAATAGTCTAGAGGAATTTGAAATCCCACAAGTAACGCCGGAAGAAGTAAAGAAAGCCTTGGGAGCTATGCAAAGGGGGAAGGCAGCTGGGGAGATCAGGTAACAGCAGATTTCTTGAAGGATGGTGGGCAGATTGTTCTTGAAAAACTGGCCACCTTGTATGCGCAATGCCTCATGACCTCGAGCGTACCGGAATTTGGGACGAACGCTAACATAATCCTAATCCATAAGAAATGGGACGCCAAGAACCTGAAAAATTATAGACCGATCAGCTTACTGTCCGTTGCCAACAAAATATTTACTAAGGTAATCGCAAATAGAATCGGGAACACCTTAGACTTCTGTCAAGCAAAAGACCAGGCAAGATTCCGTAAAGGCTACTCAACAATAGACCATATTCACACCATCAATCAGGTGATAGAGAAATGCTTGGAATATCTTTCTAACCCCTATTCCACATCCCCAGTGTAGGGTAGCCAACCGGAGACTCATATCTGATTAACCTCCCAGCCTTTCCTCTTCATTCTCTTTGTCATAACCAACCCTTACATATAGCTTGCATTGATTACGAGAAAGCGTTTGATTCAGTCGAAACCTCAGCATTCATGGAGGCATTACGGAATCAGGGTGTAGACGAGCCACATGTAAAAATACTGAAATATATCTATAACGGCTCCACAGCCACCGTAGTCCTCCATAAACAAAGCAACAAAATCCCAATGAAGAAAGGCGTCAGGCAGGAAGATACGATCTCTCCAATGCTATTCACAGCGTGTTTACAGGAGGTATTCAGAGACCTGGATTGGGAAGAATTGGGGATAACAGTTAATGGAGAATACCTGAGTAACTTGCGATTCGGTAATGATATTGCCTTGCTTAGTAACTCAGGGGACCAATTGCAATGCATGCTCACGACCTGGAGAGGCAAAGCAGAAGGGCGGGTCTAAAAATTAATCTGCAATAAACTAAAGCAATGTTTAACCGTCTAGGAAGTGAACAGTAGTTTACGATAGGTAGCGAGGCACTGGAAGTGGTAAGGGAATACATCTACTTAGGGCAGGTACTGACCACCGATCCGCATCATGAGGCTAAAATAATCAGAAGAATAAAAATGGACTAGGGTGCATTTGGCAGGCATTCTCAGATCATGAACAGCAGGTTGCCATTATTCACAGAGAAAAGTGTATAACAGCTGTGTCTTACCAGTAGTCACGTACGGGGCAGAAACCTGGAGGCTTACGAAAAGAGTTCTACTTAAATTTAGGACGACACAACGAGCTATTGAAAGAATTATGGGTGTAACGTTAAGGGATAAGAAAAGAGCAGATTCGGTGAGGGAACAAACGCGAGTTATGTTATCTTAGTTGAAATCAAGAAAAATCAATTGGCATAGGCAGGACATGTATTGAGGAGGGAAGATAACCGATGGTCATTAAAGGTTACGGACTGTATTCCAAGGGAAGGGAAGCGTAGCAGGGAGCGGCAGAAAGTTAGGTGGGCGGATGAGATTAAGAAGTTTGCAGGGACAACGTGGCCACAATTAGTACATGACCGGGGTAGTTGGAGAAGTATGCGACAGGCCTTTGCCCTCTATGCTCTAATGTAACGTATAAGCTCTATATTGTAACGTAGATTGAGGACGGAGTCTTACGAAATAGAAGCTTGTCTTGATGGTGGGCCAGAACAAGAATGTGCTGCTCATACACTTCATCGTCTTTCATGGCACCGACATTTGCGCGCGCCGTCCCGCGGTGCGGGAGCGCCACATCATTGGGTCAATTGCACCCCCATGCGAAAAGCGACCATCTCGGTCGCGTGAAAAGGTACTTTCACCGACCAGAAATGGAGCTTCTCAGGTACACCTCGGCGTTCACATACGCGCAGAGTAGGCTTCTATGCGCACTACATCAACAACTTCAGCGCGAGGACGACGACGGAGCGAACCGGGGTCAGAACTGTAGGGGATGACTTCGTAGGTCACGTCACTGAGGCGGCGTGTAACCTTGCAGGGACCAAATAACTGGCGAAGCAACTTTTCCGAGAGTAGACGGCATAGGATGGACGTACAGACCCACACGAACGCCCCGGTATTGTAATGGACGTCGCGTCGACCCTTATTGTATCGAAGGGTGTCGGTATGCTGTTGGCTCCGGATACAATGCCGAGCAAGCTGGCGCGCTTCTTCGGCTCTTTGTACGAACTCTTCCGTATGTTCGCTGGTCAGGCTATTATCAACCAGAGGTAGCAGGGCCTCAAGTATTGACGTGACGTGGTACCCGTATACAAGTTCGAACGGCGTAAACTGTGTAGTCTCCTGTACATCAGTGTTATACACGAAGGTCACATAGGGTAAAATCTCATCGCACGTCTTGTGCTCTACATCGATATACATGGAGAGCATATCAGCCAGCGTTCTGGGGCCGTATTCTGTAGCGGTTCCTTTGGGAACCGGTTCCTTTGGGCTGTTGCCATTGGTCGGCGTTTCGTTGTCGTCATCCCTGGTGGGCGGGACGACAAATTTTGATGACGTCACACAGGTTGCCAATCTTCTGGAAAGGAACCGGTTCCCTGCTAGGAGAGGAACCGCGGAGAAGTGGTTCTCTCGAGGGTCGCGCGCGGGGGCGAGCATGATGTCGAGGGTTGCTAGGGCAACCGTGGCTGCCGGCTAACCTCGCGCCAGCTGACGAGCCGGCACCTAGACGAGACGAGACAGAGACGGCAATGGCGGCTCCTTTGGTTGTGTTTCTGGGGAGTGCCGAAAGACAACGACGCGACGAGAGGCAACGACGCGACGCGTTCGGCATGGCCGAAGAAGAGTTTCGAAGGCATTTTAGGCCCTCCAAAGACATAGTGTGACGTCTTTGCGATGAGCTGGAAGGACATCTCGGACCTCAAAGATTTCGTGGTGTCGACACTACGATGAAAGTGCTGTGCGCGCTGCGGTTTTTTGCCACCGGGAGCTTTCAACAGTGCGTCGGGAATGAAGAAGCGATTGCACTGTCGCAGCCTTCGGTCAGCCGGATCATTACAGCCGTCGCCAAGGCCATTACGGTTGTGGGCAAAGAAAAAGGATGGGTTAGATTCCCATCCACGGCGCAAAGAAAGCCGCCGTCAAGGAAGGCTCAAGGAAGGCTTTCTTAGCCGTGGAAAAATTCCAGGAGTTCTAGGATGTGTGGACGGGAGTCTGATAGCCATCGTTCGCCCTAAGAAGCTCGGCCCCGGCGAAACGGAATCGTACTGGAGCCGTAAAGGGTATTACGCCCTCAACTGCATGGTCGTGAGTATTGTTCATTGACAAATATTTTCGATATGTGATTGCGCGAGTGCACGTTGTAAAAAACTTCGTTTCGTTATTTTTCATCAATTGCCGGTAATACTTGCGTTCCTATTCGAGAAAGTAGCGTTTGTGTTGTATGTGTAATGACGACTTTGATCTTGGCAATAGAACCCGGCCGCACTTTTTCAGTGCTCTCTAATCACAGTTGAATAGCCATTTCGATGCTACAATGTAAACACATTACGCGCGACTTAAACCGGAATAGACGCCGTAGCAGTGAAGGGAGTCTTCGTCTGCGAGCGACCCTAACAGAAGACGAGCCCTTGTGATTCTTATTCGACGTAAAACTAAAGCATTGTGGCCAACAGACTGTAAACGTGAAAAGGAGCATCCCATCAATGAAAATGGTGTGAGGGAGAATGAGAATGTGTGGACACCCATTTGCTCTAGCTGTTAATACGGCACATGCTGCCACTTCCGCGTTCTTTCGCTTGTAATAGGCACTTTGTCTGGAAAAACAAGAAAAAAAACACAGGTGGCACTCTCTAGCAGAATCTTGTACAATATGGACGGAAGAAACCAAAGGAATTATTTTGCACATTGTGTTGTGACCGCACGCCATACATGAGCACATGTACACATGCCAACATTGCATTTGTAGGTTAAGATGACATTGTTATCATGCTGATGATTAGTTCAACTGCCTACTGCGTATGTTGATATCTCCTTTTCTGTAATTGTGTTGGCTGACTGAACAGTAACTGATTGGCAAGTAGTGTTGTAAGCAAAAGTTTGTGCCAGATATTTGTTGCAGTGGCATTGACACCTTCTCTTTGCTTTCTCTTACGAGGTGTGTGATGCAAAGCTGAATATCCTGGCAATTGACCCACGGTTTCCGGGATCGTGCCACGATTATTTCGTTTGGAGGCATTCTGCATTTCGCCGCCGCCTCACTCGTGGCCTGTTACTTCATGGAGAAGTCTTGCTTGGTAAGTGCACCTAAAGTAGCAGTGCTTCTTCCACATGTAAAACATACACAGTCAAATAGTTTTGCATCCTAGCAAGCTTTAAGAAAGCGTGATTTGCTAGAAATGTGTTGTGAATGCAGCAGTACCTAATGAACCTGCAGCGACTATCGAGAGAAACATGTCTCTCTTAGAAGGCAGATATTTTTACCAGCATGTATACAACAGCTGACATGTTATTCTGTTTATTTACTTATTAATTTCAATACACTGAATGCCACGTGGAGCGTTACAGGCAGGGGTGTAATTCTACAGAACACGTCAAAATGGCAGTTTTCAAGTATGATGGAAAAGGGTTGGTGACAATGGACTCGGGTAGCTGGTTCCTGGTCACTGTCCTTGGAACGAAGGAATAAGCGTGTGCGTGAAACTTTCGGCATCGACGTTAGTGATCGGTGTAGTATGTATTGTAGAATAGTGCAAGTTGCGCTATTTTTCTTTGTGTCACAATGTCTGCAATTTTTTTTTGTTGCAGCAACATGTGGTGCTGGAGTGATTAGAAAGGATCAAACGGGTAGCTCGAGTTCGGGTACCTTCACGAGAAGAGGTACGAAAAGTAGAGTAAGGATCCCAGATACTGGCAGCATATTCGAGAGTAGACCTTAGAAGTGTTTTATAAAATAACACTTCTGAAGAGAGAAGAGCTAATTAGTTTTAGTGGAGGATGTACATTTAGGGAGAAGCAAATGGGATGAGCGGAGCAGAAAACCACGAGTATGAAATAAATATTACATGTCCAACTTAACCCGAGAATGAGATTTGCAGCCGAGACAACAGGTGAAATTGGGCTTTTCTTTAAAATGAGTCGAACTTTCTTTACAACTTTCTGTGAAGGTCAATGTTCGATAGATATTGCAAAAATAAATCCAAGACCCGCTGCTGTTGTAAAAGGGCCCTGGCGTAGACTGTGTTCTTGCATTGTGCCTTAATGTATCCACGTTCGTTCACTGACGTGCAACACTTTACAGGGGACTCTGGGTACCCGCTAGAGCCATGGATCATGACTCCTGTGCCTGGTCACCCAAATCGCCTCACGGCAGAGGGGCGCTATAATGAGGCACACGCATCAATGCGAAATGCCGTTGAGCGGTGCATAGGAGTCGTCAAGAGCCGCTTCCGATGCCTGCAGAGGTATCGGGTGCTCCACTACTCGCCTCAGAAAGCAGCCACTATTGTTGCAGCTTGTGCAGCGCTGCATAACCTCTGCCTTGCAGCAGGCGTGCCTCTGCCAGACGACCCAGGTGACGACGGTGCACATGACGAGAGCGCACAGGAGCCAGCCCAGGCACAAGTGCCGCTTCAAGTACAGGTGCCACAGCAGGCGCACCCTGTACAGCCTTCTCGAGCTTTGTTTCAAAGAGGCCGTGCGGTGCGTGAATCCATAGTTGGTGTGTTTCGGCTGCCCAGAAATTTGCGCATTGCCTACCTGCAAAGTGTGCGCCGGCGCATTCGCTGGCAAATGAGGTGGAGACATGTGCTGGTGTAGCATGTTTTATTTTTATTTTCATAAAAGTAAATAGGCCGTGCACTTCAACATAACACATTGCGTGTGCTCACATGTGGCTAATCATAGTATGCTGCATACTGCAGTAGTGAAAAGCACATGATTTGTCTATGTTGAGCATGACAGATACACATGCAGCGACAAATAACCATGTGCCATTATGTTACTCCTTTGCTTTGTTCACTGTGCTTTTGAATATTGTCTCGCCAGGGAATTTTCTTTAAATAAAGGTTATTTCCAAGGTGAATGGCAACCAATCTTGCATTGTTGAATATTGCTTTGCAATGCCTATTTTACTGTGCAGTATGCATTGTTCCAAAGCTGAAGATGTCTGTTCATGTGTGACACGCAAGAGCAGCATGAGTTACACAGCAACTAAGATGTCGTCAGCAATCTGTATAGTACATATTGAAACGTATAGCAACAAACGAGACATGTCAAGCACTTATTGGAGCAGGATTTCTTTAAATAGCAGACACTCATGCTTACTACTGCTTTGTTTAAACTCACGAGTTGCTTCAACATTGCATTTCTTGCACACATGATTTCACATAATGCTCGTAATTGCTGCTTAACAAGGTGCAACAATGTAAACAAAATCATGACAATGAAACATTTCTTTATTTATTCATTTTATTCATTGGGTACCTGCTTCGCCATTCAGGCATTACAGCAGGGAGGGTACAACTCATATAAATGAACACTCAGAATTACACTCATAAAGCATGGAAGAAATCATCATTTGAACAAATACAGACAGTGTCAGGTGGTAGAGTATTCCAGTCTCTTATAGTACGAACATAGAAGGAGTAGCAGAAAGCGTCGCTTTTAACCCTCTATTGCATGGCGTCCCATATTTGGCACATACCGGTTACCATTCTTTTTCGCGTGTGTGAGATTCCCAGTTGAGAATGTGATACAGTCAGAGTAAATCTCGTAGTTATGCGCACTTATTATGGGCAAGTGCTGCCATCTCTTGAGTGATACGCAAAACAGAGGTGAAGTAGATTTTGGGATGCGACGTGAAACTCGGAGGGGGCAAACACGAGCAATTGGTTTTTTTTTTCTCTGAAAAGTTCGACCGCAGAAACGTAGAAAAATTATTTTGGCATATTTTTTGGCCTCGCCAATTCAAGGCAGTTACTAGTTTTCTCAATTTTGCCTGCAACTACAGCAGAGAAACCGAAATCGGTGTGTCCCATATTTGGCACAGTATGAACTTGAAATACAAAACATGGTAACGTGCTGCCATCTGTTCAATAGCCCGAAGCTGCAGGTCACTCTATCACAAGATGTAATTTTGACGATCGGTACAGTGAGGGCGAATTGTCTACCAAACAGCTGCCTGAAAAGTGAAAAGGAACTGAAATGTAAAGGAAGTGGTGCTTCAGAGGCACTCACAAGCGCGATAGATGACGTAGAGTTATCGTGTGTGCGTTGATACGACAACCGCGCCGTGACATTTCTGTCGAGCTTTGTTGGGAGAGATCCAGTCCAAAAGACTCAGCGCTGGTTTACCTCCGCCAAGGTGTTTCGCGAAATTGATTGCCCCAGCGTAGTAAATGTCCATAACAGGCACATGGGTGGTGTCGACCTGCTGGACTCTCTGTTTGGACTTTACTGCATACATATCAGATGTCGAAGAAATGGCACTTTCGAATTTTTACGCCTATGCTAGACTTATCGGTACTAACAGCATGGGTATTGTACAGGAGGGTGCAGGAGCAGCTTAGGAGGAGACAAGTACTACCGCTGGCTCAATTAAAAGCAGAAATTGCAGAATGCCTTACCTCGCATAACAAGTGCCTACCCAACTAGCGACCAGGAAGGACTTCTAGTCAGGACATCGAATTCCATGTTCAAGTCAAAAAAGCACAGGGACCAGCGGCCGCAATGCCACCCAAAGACGACCGATCTGACCAAGTCAGCCACTGGCCAGAATTTGACGAGAAGAAACAAAGATGTAAGCGGCCACCTTGCACAAACAAGTCGTTGGTAAGATAGAAGAAGTGAAACATTCATCTGTGCCTGAACGCAGCAAACAACTGTTTCATTTCATTCCCCACATCACATTAAAAGGCCACCGTCCGCGAAGCTTTGTTTTCCGCCCATGGCAGCAAGAGCGCTCAGCCATCTTCATGGTGTGCCATATTTGGCACAAAGCTTTATCTTTATTATTACAGTCATGTTTGTTCATTCAATCAATAATGAAAGCTGAAAAAATGACTTTCATAATTCATGCAATAGAGGGTCAAAAGAAATCTCACATATTTTTAATTTGTGATCTCGTCTTTTAGAAACATATGTGGGCGGCTGAAAATACAATTACCTGGCTATCCCCGTATTAGAGTGGTATATGTTATGAAGAAATTTTAATCTGAGATTTCGGCGAAGGTGTTCAAGAAGATGCCAATTTAATGCTTTTTTGCTTTCTGTCATGCTAAGCATCCTGTCATAATTGCCAAGGACAAACCGAACTGCCCTGTTCTGCACTTTTTCTAGCTTATCTACAGGTTCTGTAGCATATGGATCCCAGCAAACACACGCATACTGCAGTGTACTGCGCACATGTGTGAAATACAGTTGCTCCCTAAGTTTCTGTGGCAAGCTACTAAAGTTACGTTTCAAAAAATCTAATGCTCCGACAGCCTTGTTCCTAACAGGAGTAAAGTGTCTGTTCCACCTTAGATCAGCAGAAAAAAATACATCTAAGTATTTATATTCTGACACTTGTTCAAGAGTAGCATTATTTATAGTGTTACGATTGCTGTCGTATGAGCTCTTCCAGGTAAAGGTGACGTGGACACTCTTTTTCTCATTCAGTGACATTTTCCATTTTTCACACCATATGGCAATCAAATCCAAATCGTGTTGTAGTGCTTGTTGGTCAGATTCGCTGTTGATGACCCTATATACTATACAGTCATCTGCAAACATTGTAAATATTTATTTATTTATTTACATGTACCTTACAGGCCTTCGAGAAGGTATAGTGTAAATGGGGAAATACGGTAACATATTAGTATGGAATCGGGAAAGAAATAAACTGCAGCATAATGAAAGGAGTACGCACAGAACATGGAAAATTATTACATTAGCAAATACAATATGTAGAGCAATAACAATAAATGGTAAACAACAACATAATAGCATAATAACATTGTAAACATTTTTGCATGTTATACAGTAGTAAGTATTGTAAAGAAATTGGGACCACTGAAATTCTTTAACTTGTAGAAAAAATGCAAGAAAATTACAAAAGACATGACGTGTTTAGACGGTTGAAACAGCATATTGATCGTTTAGCAGATTGCGAAATGCAGTGTGTTTATATTGGCATGCAATGGTATCTGGTAGTGCGTTCCATAAACGGACCGCACGGGGCAAAGTTGAAAAATTAAAAGCGTGTGTGTTGCCATAAATCGCGACAGCGCGTCGACTTGGCGTTGACCTATTGAAACCCATGCGCTGATGTTCACCTCTTCGTCGGGCTCGAAGAACGGCGGGCAGACTCCGATGGCGCTCGCCCTTCCAACTAGGGAGAGGACGCGCCCTCGCGGTCCGGGCAGGCTGCCTCCTCCGGTTCCTCTGTGATTAACACGTTTGTTAGAATATGGTGCGCAAAAGCTCCGTCAACGAGTGTGCTTACCTGCTTTGGGCGTGCAAGGCGGCTGCATCACGGCGGGCGTTATACACATCTTTCTTCCACACGCCGCGCCATTGGGCTGCAGTTTTCACTGCCGGGCCCTCAGCATTCAGCAAGGCAGTCACTGGCTGCCAGAGCTCCTCCTTGCGCGCCGCCGTCAGCTGTTGACCCAGCACACACGACGCCTTCGCAAGGTAGGGGTGCTCTTCAACAAATGACACGAGTATATCGCGCGGCCTCGCTCAAACATGAGGACCCAGTTTCGGATTCGGCGCGCTAACTGGCAAGTCCAAAACGTAAACAAAGCGAGGCAACTTGTTTGCATAACGTATGGCACACCACCTAGCGACTAAATAAGAAAACAACACAAATAAAATTACAACTACCAGTAGCGGTCTGCGCCGCAAGCTAGCATTTATTACTGAAAATATATTTGCAAGTGTTCTATACAAACCAATGTTTTTTTATCAAACCAGCAACATCCTTCAATTGCTATACCGTCCCCTAAGTACAAACAAAAATGATGACGTGATCTTCCGGCAGACCGCCGCTCGTTGATTGGTTCCCCTCACGCCGCCCCGTTCCACTCTTTCTCCGAGTGACGTAATCCAGACGTAACAGCCAAAGGGAACCGGTTCCCAAAGGAACCGCTACAGAATACGGCCCCTGTTCTGGCGTTCAATTAATCCATTGTTTTGAGGGTGATACGCAGTGTTCTTGCGGTGAGAGCAATGCGTCAGCTGGAGAACGTCCTCCATAAGTTCGGCTGTAAATGCTGCACCGCGGTCGGTTATGGGAACAGCCGGTGCAACATGTCGTAGGATGATGTGGCGTACAAAGAATTTGGCCACTTCCTACGAGTTTGCTTGCGGAATAGCTTCGGTTTCGGCGTACCGGTTTAAGTAGTCCGAAGCGACGACTATCCATTCGTTGCGCGAAGAGGTCACTGGGAATGGCCCAAGTAGATCCATTTCTATTCGTTGGAACGGTGCTTGAGCAGGGTCCACAGGGGGGAGAAAGCCAGCTGGTTTAACAGGTGGTTTCTTGCGGCACAGACAATCACGGCACGTCTTCACGTACCGTTGCACAGAAGGAAAAAGCCGGGGCCAGTAATACTTCTGGCGTATCCTTGCTAATGTCTTAGCGAATCCCAGGGGTCCCGCACATGGCTCATCATGGCAGGCTTGCAGAATGTCTTGGCGCAGCGCCGACGGTACGACAAGGAGTTGAGTATTTGGACCACTTCCGCAGTTTTTACTGTAAAGGACGTTGTTGGGCAAAGAGTACGATGATAAGCCGCGCACGAGCGACCGAGGTAAGACGCATTCAGCTCCTTGAAGGTGCTCGATCAGCGGCAGCAGCTCAGGGTCAGCGCACTGGTGCTCAGCCATCTTTATGGCGTCGATAACGCCGACAATTGGCAAGCCATGGTCAGGGTCCGAGGACGTCGTAGGGAGTGGGGCGCACGACAAACAGTCGGCGTCGCTGTGCTTCCTTCCGGAACGGTAGACAACTGTAATGTCGTACTCTTGTAAGCGCAGGCTCCAGCGGGCTAGTCTGGCTGAAGGATCTTTAAGGTTGGCAAGCCAGCACAGGGCATGGTGATCGCTGACAGCCTTAAAGGGTCTACCGTACAAGTAGGGTCGGAATTTACCAATTGCCCACACAACCGCTAAGCATTCTTTTTCATTGGTTGAGTAGTTTTTCTCAGCCTTGGTGAGACTGCGGCTTGCATAAGCAATGGGGCGTTCAGCACCAGCTTGCCACTGCACAAGAACTTTGCCGAGACCCGTATTGCTGGCGTCAGTATGAATTTCAGTGTTAGAGTATTCGTCCAAATGAGCATGTATTGGGGCCGCTTGCAAGCGCTTGCGCAATTCATTGAACGGCTGCTGCTGCTCGTCCGCCCAAATGAAAGGCACATGATCACGTGTAAGCCGTGTCAAAGGCTCAGCAATTCTCGAGAATCCCTTGACGAAGCGCCCATAATATGCGCACAAACCAAGGCAGCGTTGGACAGCTTTCTTGTCTGTGGGCGGCAAAAACTCGGCTACGGCAGCTAACTTGTCGGGGTCTGGTCGGACGCCTTTAGGACCAGCGTCATGTCCAAGAAATTTGAGCTCTTGGAACCCGAAGTAGCATTTTTCAGGCTTGATGGTGAGGCCGGCAGTACGGATCGCCGCAAGAACACTCTCAAGACTTGCGAGATGTTCCTCAAACATGCTCGAGAACACGACGACGTCGTCCAAGTATACGAGGCAGGTTTTCCATTTGAGTTCAGCAAGCACGGTATCCATCATACGCTGAAAGGTGGCAGGTGCGGAACAGAGACCGAAGGGGAGAACTTTGAACTCATAAAGCCCGTCAGGTGTCGAAAACGCTGTTTTTTCACGATCCGGTTGATCAACTTCGATTTGCCAATCCTCTGATTTCAGATCAAATCAAGAAAAAAACTTAGCATCTTCTAGGCGATGCAGTGCGTCGTCGTTGCGTGGCAATGAATAAACATCGCGCTTTATGACGCGGTTCAACTTTGTATAATCTACACAGAAGCGTAGTGTGTTGTCTTTCTTTCTGACTAACACTACAGGGGAGGTCCACGGGCTTGTGGACGGCTGGATCGCGTCGTCTTGGAGCATCTCGTTCACCTGATCCTTGATTGCTTCCCTTTCCACTGGAGCCAGTCTGTAAGGATGCCGACGAACAGGGCGGGCGGATTCGTCCTTTATAATGCGTTCCTTTGTGATGGACGTGTGCCGTACTTTGGACGACGTTGAAAAACAGTCCACAAATTCATTCACGAGACTCAGTAGACGGTCTTTCTGATGGTCTGGCAGAGCAGCGTTAACGTGAATCCGTTATTTTAGGTGGGTAATTCAGATTGCTGAGACGATGCGATTTCTAATGTGGCGATGTCAGTAACATCAATCATTTCGCCAAGAAATGCGATTGTCGTTCCTCGCGGGACATGCCGATATTCGTTGCTAAAGTTTGTTACCAAGACGGCTGAACATTTGTTGCGCACCTGAAGAAGCCCTCTGGCAGCGCAAATGTGGCGCTCAAGAAGCAGGGGGATGTTTGCCTCAGCAATTCCTTCGGCGTCGTCCTCCATGTCGGACAAAGGTAAGCCCGCTGCTCTTGGACGGCAACGTGACGTGATCGTCAGCTACGCGAAACGCGATGTCACGGCCGTTGTCATTACTCTTCGCTATGGCTTGCTAGTAGCAAAGCTGACTCTAGACTCTTGCAGGTCGATGATGGCACCATCCGCCTGAAGAAAATTCATGCCGAGTATAAGGTCCTTTGAACATTCAGGAAGAATGACGAAGTCACTGATGTACGTGAAGCCCCGAATGTTGACTCGTGCCGTGCACCGGCCCATTCGAGTTATGAGGTGCCCTCCTGCAGTACGAATCTAAGTTCCGGTCCATTGCGTCGAAACTTTGTTCAGTACACGCGCGAGATTCTGGCTCATAACAGACGTGTCTGCACCCGTGTAGATTAACGCCGTGACTTCGTGGTCATCTATGGTAATGGGTACGTCGCAAGATACTGACACGGAACTACGCTGCTTTCTCTCCGTCTCAATTACGTGATATCGCGGTCGTCGTAGTGGAGGATCTTCAGCGTTCGCAACGTCAGCGACCTCACCTCCGCAGGTCGCTGGGCTTAGTTTTCCCAAAAGGCAGGGCTGGGTGAGCGACGCCTTGCTGCACTTGGTGTGAAGATGGGGATGGAAGACCTGCTTCGGGCGGGTGACGGTGACCGCGGGACACGGAATTGTAGGGCAAACGAGGTCCTTGGCTCCGCGAGGTAGGCTTCAATCTCCAGGGGGTGTTCGCCATTGCGAAGGCACGGCGCATTCAGTGAAAATCCACGAAGCCCAGCTCGGCGGTAAGGACACGCCCTGTAAAGGTGATCGGCTTCATAGCAATGAAAACACAAGGGCCTCCGGTCTGCTGTGCGCCATACGTCGCTCTTGCGGGGTGGTCGTGTTTCAGGCATGAATGGCGCGCGGCGAGTCCTGAAGTCGCCAGTTCCTTGTTCAACGGCATGCACACCAAGAAAATACGGGACGTCGCGCACATCGTAAAAAGTCGGGAACAACGAACTTCGCGCAGCTTCCGCATACGACATGCGAGACTGTGGCTGCCGTACCTCGTACTGTGCTGTCTCGCTTTTCTCCGAGACTTGTACTGCCTGCCCGATTTTCTCCCGGACGACCTCAGCCAGAGCGAGTCGCTGTACCGATGCCGGAGCCACCTCAAGCTTTTGAACCTCTTCTCGAACAACAAGCCTAATCAGTTCCCGCAAGGCGTCGGTACTGTCCAAGGGTATAGCGAGAGAGTCACGCGATAGGGTCGACACGTCGCGGTAGTACTGCCTTGTTCACTGCTGCAGTGTCTCTTCTATTGATATGGCTTCCACGAGAAACTCTGCAACGGTCTTTGGTGGGTCGCGTATTAGGCCACCGAATAGCTCTTGCTTGACGCCGCGCATCAAGTTCCTGAGCTTCTTTTCTTCCGGCATGGATGGATCCGCGCGTCGGAAAAGTCGGCACCTATCTTCGACAAACATTGCGACGCTTTGGTTCGGCCGCTGTACTCTCGCCTGAATCGCAGATTCAGCACGCTCTTTGTGATCGAGGCTGGCGTATGTGATTAGCTGCCGTCGGAATTCGTCCCATGTCGATAGGGCCGCCTCACGGTTCTCAAACCATGTCCGTGCATAGTCCTCGAGGGCAAAGTAGGCATTGCGTAGCTTGCGCTCTGGGGTCTAGCCGTTGAATTCTGCGACGCGCTCAAAGTGATCGAGCCAGTCCTCAACATCCTCGAAAGTTTCCCCATGGAAGGATGTAGGGATTCGCAGCTGATTAAGGACGACCTCGGTCGGTGCCATTCAGGAAGAAGACCTAACTGATGTACTCATCCTTCTGACTGGATTAGGTAGAGGCTCGTGCTCAGGTGGCACTCCTTGAAGTCGGCGGCTTATCCGTACGTGAACTGGAGTCCGCTCGACAGGACTTCGTACTGGGCTTGTAGGAGATGTTCGATCTGGGAGTGGTAGCAAGTACCCTGCACCTCCACGAGAGAAATGTAACGTAGATTGAAGACGGAGTCTTACAAAATCGACGCTTCTCTCTAACGGCGGGCCAGAAGAAGAATGTGCAGCTCACGCGCTTCATAGTCTTTCATTGTGCGGACCTTTGCGTGCGCCGTCCGGCTGTCCGGGAGCCCCACATCATTGTGTCAAAATATATGCAGCACCCAAGGTGACAGTGTCGCAAAAACAAACCTCGAGACCAACACTGACCACGCAGCTTGCGTTAACATGCAGCGCATTGTAACCATATAGTTTCATACAATAATTTCTAGAGTTAACTCCGGCGCTAGTGTCTACAGGAACTGCAATGGGAGCGGTTGAGCCAGCATAGGAACTTAGGAAGTACATGGATTTCCTAACTTTGTCCTTCTGGCTTCAAACGGCTTCGTGACTTTGTAAACTTTTCATTTTCAATATTGTGGTGCGTAATAAGGTATAAAATAAACAGTATTAAACTTAACATTACGCCACGGGCGCATGCACCAACATGCGACATATAACGCCTTTATGAATTTATCGCAGAAAACCAGTGCCTTGAGACGCTTGGCATTTTTCGATTTAGCGACTTCTACAAGCTGGACCATTGCATTTAGTAGAGATTGCGCGTGCCCCCCCCAGCGTCTTTGGCACTTAGAAAAGTATAGATTGCTATGAAATTTACGACAATGAAGGCATACAAAGCGCAATAAACAAGTCCACAAGAACATCTGAAGTCCCAAGCATGAATATCAGACAAATGCATGTACTCCCCATCATTTCCACGGTGGCTCCAAGGAGGCTATATACTAAAACTTTTGGAGTGCAGGTGACTCACAAGAACTGAAGCAGGTCACCGCCATCTTGCTAGGAGCAAAACGCCCGCGCCGCGGTGGTTAGTCGCCGTACCAGAGCACGGAGTGTGCTGCCGCGCTGCTGTTGGAATGGTATTTAATGATTGTGGCATGCTTTTCTAGAACATTGCAGTACCTCAGTAGGTCATAGTGAAATCATGCGTTGCTTTCAGCGGTACACATCGTCTTAAAAAACGCCGGGAATACCATTTTACCTGTAAGCACCCCTTTCTCCTTGTTTGCTTAGGGCCGCTTGTATGTCGTGCGTTTTTTTCGTTTGGGCACCATTGGGAAGGTGCACGTACAGTACATCATGCGCTGCATTACACGTGTCTCCATGTTAAGTTTACGCCTTAAATACTCATTGGCGCGTCGCTGCGTGTAGTTGGGCAGGGATGTCATCGCTATCTTGCAGCGCTTTCGAGTTGTGCTCACATACGCGTGTGGTCTGATTGTACCTACTGCGATGTGTCTGTTTCGAATAGGACTTAACCTCAAGAGAGCTTATGTAACGAGCATTAGGTACTAGGTGGTAGCAGTAAGCAGGAGTGACTGCGCTTTAAATTTCGAGTTTATTAATGCGTAAGCATTCGATGACGAGTACCCCAGCTCCGTCGCGCGTAAAGTGTAGTGCCTTGTATCTGCACAGAGATGCGTAATTTGCGAACTTAGGACATTTATTCGATATAATAGTATAAATGTAGATGAATGGCAGCTTTATTAACGATTAGGAACAATACAAACCAATAAAAAGAGTGATTAGATGGAATACCCACAGGGATACATAAAGGGCTTCATAGAAAATGCACCGGGAAGCTTATAGTAGCGGGGGGCCCACTTGCAATTTGGGGGCGGGCCTACTTCATTTAGGAGTGGCTCAACTTAATATTTGCTGGTGGGACAACTTGAAAATAGGGGTGGGCTACCCCCCGACTTCAAGTTTCCCATCCTCAAAATTGAAGTTGGCTCACCTCCAAAATTAAAGCGGGCTCACCCCCAAATTTTAACTAGGTCAATCCCTAAATTTAAGTAGGCCCAATCCTGAATTTAAGTTGGGCAACCCCCCAATGGTATCGTGGCCCACCCACACATTTCAGTTGGCCAATCCCCAAATTTCATGTTGGCCCTCCCGAGAACTTCAGTTGGCCCATCCCTACCATAAGCTACCACATGAATTTTCTATGGAGCCCCATGTGTCCCCATTGGCATTTTCGCTGATCATATCTTTTTGTTTAAACTGTTCTTTATCGCTATAAAGCTACGAATCATCGACATTTACTTTAGTATAACGATTAATATCTTAACTTTGTAAATTCTCTTTCTGTTACGTTCCTATACAAATAAATTAACCAACATTCCAAGTATTACGAACAATATTTGCTCACCGTAAACGTGGAAAAAACATTTGCATCGCAATGTGGGCAGCCAATCGGATAGCTCTCACGACTGACGTATCGCGCGCCCGCTACCTACATACCTAGATGGTGAAGGGGCGGCTGAGAATTTAGGTAGCACCACCGCTGCGATCGGTAGCAATGCACATATTTAAACTCCGATCACTAGTTACGAACTTTATGTGCTGCGTTAAATGTGTCACTTAATGATCAGAAGGACCTACCCAAACGGCTCATTATGTTTGTACAAATCGTAAAAATTGTTCAGGTTCCCTCCCGTGAAAGAAACATGAAAACTGCCCGTTGAAAAATTCACCAGCGATTACGATACTACCTAATACGAAATTTGAGTGCAGCTCTATACATGTTTTCATATCACAATATATTGGTTGGCGCTGACAATCTGTCTCGTGCGCCACACATAAAGCCAAGCTAAGTGTTGCACGACTGCCTCGCTATTGGGAGATCGCCAGAGAGAGCACGTTGGTAACGCTTGGGCGCGATTCATAGCAGCCGACGCTGACAGACCTCCGCTGATGCAGCGTTTTATTTTCATATATAGCATCAGTCGACGCGCTCGCCGCTTGCCATCGATGAACAGATGATGGCGCACTACTGTGACGCCATCCTGTAGCAGTCGTTGCCGCAGAGCTCGTCTTGGGCGGCACTACGCTCTTCTCCCGCGTGGAGGAAGGAAAACTGAGGAGAGGCCCTACACAGTCAGTGTGCTAGGAGAAAAGTGTGGAGGAAATGATGTAGATGGTTCTCCTTCGTTTCTTGCTGTGTGTTCTTTTTTCTTTTTTTGTAGCGGCCACGTCATTCGGGCCACGATGGCGGCTTTGTTATGGTTCTGTGCGCTCACACGTGTTGTTCCGTAGGTTTCGTACCGTGGCAAAGGCGCCGTGTGGGCAGGTTTGCGTTAGTCTCCGTGTTTTGTTGCGCTCTGTTATCTGGACCGTGCTCTCCCGGATGTTGCTGTGGCCAGATGGGACCGGAGGAACTAAAGCTCGTGATGCGAACGCGTATTCAACGCTGTACGTAATGTACTGCGCGACGGCAGTAGCAACGGACGAAGGAATATCGGCGCGAAATTTTGCCCTCTTCGGCGGAGTCATGCTAACGTGCCATCGCAGGATGAAACTGATGCGTTTTAGAATCTGTACACAGAACGCCTTGCAGGTCAATGATTCCTGCTTTTGACTTCTCGCATTTGCGCCACGTAGAACGCGCCTTACGCAAGAATGCATAGTCCTGGTTTTATAACATTCGTGTTCAGTAACAACTTGCTTTTGTGCACATTAAAACAAATGTTGCTTAACTGTTACTTGTTTCTCGCAGTACTCGCGACAGCACAAAGTCTTTTAAGCAGAGCGTGTTCGAGGTTCATGCACAACTGCACAGGTGTACCTCAGTACACGTGCTGATAGAGCGTTACGTAGAATATGTGCATTTTGCTACCCTCGGCACTGTGCGCCGGTCAGTCGGTGCTTCATCCGGGAAGATGGGAAAGAAGCAGCTGCTTTGACTTAAGGAAGGAATCCTGCCTACCGCAGGCGTATCTTATCAGTGCGCGCGAGAAGCACAGAGAAGTGAAGTTTAGCGGATGCGCTGCAAGAGTGAGCAAGGCTCCACACAATGCAGTACGCCTGTGAATACATCAAACGGTTCTTGCATGGTCGCACGTAGCCCGGTTCTAAGCACGTACTGTTCTGCACGAACAGTACGTGCTTAGCACGACGTTATAGCACGACGTACGTGATAAAGCACGACGTTTCCTCAAGTCCCAGAGAGAATATGTGTTTGTGCTCATGAACTCCAAATGGATAGCAAATGTGTTCTTGCAGTGCAGTGAGAATGCGTACATATTTTTCGTATCGCCATACCTCAAGCTCGCAAGTTCGTCTGAGAACCCCAGAAAGCGCAAGCACAGAAATGTAAGTAGAAGGCAGTGATAAACCGGACCTTTTTTAAAAGCTCAATGAATATGATGAATAGAATTTATTGATAGGAAAGACAGAGAGGTCGACCTGAGCTAGTGCGCTCTAGTCTGCTACTCAAGAATTGGGCAGCAGCCGGTACCTTCGGTTCATGAGAACAGTTCAGTTGGCTGGCGTTATAAGTCTTGCTTATTTTCATAAAAGCCGGTAAAAGCAGCCAATTAGACCTCATGGCCCAACTTGCGAAGTTCATTATGAACTTCTTTCAACATGACGTCGACAACGATAATGCAATGAGACATCGCGATTAAATCCTTGTGTTTAGTATTGCTGCGGAGCGCGCTTCCGAGCAGGCCGGTTGCGCGCAGCGTGGCGTGATTTCGCGAGAAATGTAAACGAGATAGGAGAACTGGCCCGGTATGATGGCGGAGCAACGCCAACATCCGGCTTCACTTAGCTTCACAAAGAGTGACGTCCTGAGTTTTCCTTCGTCTGTGTTGTTACGCTTTCACCATACCCTCCTTCTCCGCTTTTCACCTCATGTTTCCGCTCCACTTTCCTCCTCCGCTTTCGTCCTCGCGACCTTTTTAGTATCGCCGTCTTTAATCCCCCGCCGCGCTCCGCGTTCGATCTTTCATTCTTCACTGGGCTCGTTCGCTCAGTTACAGCGAGGGACGGCGTCGAAGCGAAACGCAGGAACGGACGCCTAGGAGGTGCGCTCTTAAACGTGAAAACATTGTTGATATTGATGTATTGAAGTACGGAAAAGACGGAAAAGAACACACATAAAACGGCCCCGTCGCCACAAAAATGTTCTCTATAAAACAAATTGCTGAGCTAGTTGGTATGGCGCACTTTTGTTGATTAGAATTTTAGAACATAGGGGAAATTACTTGTGCTTAATAAATGAATTAAAAAAGCGATAAATTAAAAGAAATGAAAGTGGATGAAAAAAGGTGGAGGCTGGCTAACACTCCCAGAGTTGTACTAGAAAACATAGATACCCAAGACAGTGGACGGGGAAACGGCGCCGCGGTAGCTCAATTGGTAGAGCATCCCATGCGAAATGCGATGGTTGTGGTATCGCTCCCCACCTGCGGCAAGCTGCTTTTTCAACCACTTTCATTTCCATTAATTTATCGTTTCGTAATTTCATTTATTAAGCACAAGTAATTTCGCCTATGTTGTCCTTGGTATCAGTGTTTTCTGGCTTCTTATGGTATGACTAATAAAAATCGGGCTACTCGCTTAACCCCCTTTTTTCTCGTGTAAACATGTGCGTAAAAAGCATGGGAAAGGAAGAGGGAAGCACGCATTTTCAATAAATAGGCCAGAGCAAGCAGCTTGCGCGGAATATACATCGACTTTTCTCATAGGGAAGCTACGAACATCAGAGAATGAAAAGAATTTCCTCTTAGATCTCGCTGCACGCGGAAACCTATCTAGGGGCAATAAGCAGGGCACAGGTTTCACTACAGCATCGTTTTTTTTTTTTGTATGCGTTCTGATGATATTCTGAACCCCACAATGTTGCGCAGCCACATTCTTCCACCCCTTTAAAGCGTTTTCGCGAACAGAATAGACTTGTTATAAAACCTGACGAATAATTTAATTATGGGGTTTTACATGCGAAAACCCCGATCTGATTATGGGGCAGGCTGTAGTGGGTGACTCAGCAAATTTGGACCACCTGATCGATGTTCTTTAACGTGCACCTAAACCTAAGTAAATGGGTGTTTTCGCATTTCACCTTCATCGAAATGCGGCCGCCTGGCTAAGATATGATCTCGCAACCTCGTACTTAGCAGCCTAATATCATAGCCACCAAGCAACCATCCAAGCAACCAAACGGCCGTCTTAACGAAACAATAATGAAGTCGTAGAAGAAACTCATTCAAGCGCTTTAATAGTATACATGGTAGTTTGCCAGTATCTCGTATAGTAAAACGCGTCTACAACGAACTGAGGTTTATAACAAAAAAAATTATTATGTTCGGAATCAATCACTATATATATTGTAGATTGTGAGCACCCGTAAAGTGAAGGCCACCAAAACTACTTTGCCGGCAAGATAAATGAATTTAAGCATTCGCAATAAATAGTTTTTTTCTTATTGAACGAAGGCAGGTAACGGCCCTACTACTACTCTCTGCATACTCCTCAATTGGAGTGCGTGTGTGGCGCGCTCGTCGATCCAACATCAAAGACCGCGCGGAAGAGATAAATTCCGCACTGGCTAAAGGGAACCCCACACCCGCCGACTGATAAACATGCCGTCCTTGACATGGAAGTAATAATCTACTCGAAACTGATCACTGGCGACATCATAACAGCCACCAAATATCCGAAGGAGGCGAAGAAAGACAAAAACAGTATGAGTGAATAGCCGGGAAAAAATTTACGCAGGATTTCCTTTGGGAGTTGTCTAAGTATGCATAACCTTTGTGCAACTTGCTCATCTCCACGCAGCCCGGTGTCGTTATGAATGTCATGAAACTTCATTCCATCAGTATAAACGACAGCACTGCGGCGACAAAAACAGTTGCGGACGGCGTCGCAGGGTGAATTGATGACGCAAGCAAACTACTGCAGGGGGCGGTGTTAGGTGCGCTAATGACGTTCTGATCATTAAAATTCATTATCGCTCATGAGCGCCTTATCTATCCGCGTCTAACCATTATCAACCGTTCTGTGGCGGCAGCTACGTGCTAGGCTCTCGCCGATTATGCGGCTGCGTATGGCGTGGACGCGCGGGCCCTATCAAGAAATTTATCTGTGGTGAGGACGGGGTGCACCGAGTGCTGATAGCTTCGTGTGTGCTTTGTTCGCGCCGCTTAGTTCGCATTGAAGCGAGACGCGAGGGCCCTATCTTGAAAGCGATCTCGTCTTACGTGACAGACGGACGCACGGACGGACGGACGGACGCACTAGCGGGTTTCCTCCTCAGGAAGCCATAGAAATGCTTACGCTTAAAAAAGGATTTTCTGTACAGGAGGCAGTGGCGGCATTTTACTCTGAGGAGTTTTGCTTCATTCTCGGGTTTCATCGCGCTGGATGCTGGGGCGACAGTTTGCATAAGTATTAGGATTAAATATTTTATTCACCTAAACATGCGAAAATACGCCTGCAATAGCGTGTTCTATGACAACGTGTGCAGAAGAAAACTGGTAACACAGTATAATTCACTACGCCTATAATTAATACATTCTTTTTTGTTCAACATGTGAAGGCTATTAAATTCCGAGCAATATTATGCGCTACAGAGATACATATACTTTGGAGGGCCCACACTTTGACAAAGCAAATATTCTTGAAGGCAAGCTCAATGACTGCAAAATGCTTAAACCGGAAATTTGGCCCCGAACAACATCATCGCTTTAATTTTTTCAAGTTAGTTTAAGCTGTTTCTGTCCTCCGTGATTGCGAAATATGAAAACTTTATGATGTTATAAAAAGCGCTCATTCTATATCCTAAGGTACAAGCTCCATTTTAAGAATCTGAAGCTCATATAGGAAAGCTTATATTGTTGATGGCTAGCAGGACGTCGGGAGCGGAGTCCGCAGCAACCGATCTACGGTGCTGAGCGGGCTTCCCGGACGGCATGGATGGCTCGGATGGAGAGTTGGTCGGTGGGCGAATGGCAAGTGTCAAGGTAGACCCGATGGCATGCAGCGTGGGAGGCGGTTCTAGGTCTGCGGTGTCACCGCTGTCGTGGGCCGTTGATGATAGTGAGAAAGCCGTGGAGATTGCCAGCGCCTGAGGTCTCCCGGTACCCGTGTCACCAAGAGGGTACGCGGGCTCTGACAACGGAGTCGCCGAATCCGAGGCATGGGCTGCAGGCTCTGGAATAGCGCACCGATTGGACGACAGGTTGCTAGCCCAGGAAGATGGCAGCAACCTGTTTGCATGGCAGAGAGCAGGAAGAGACAGTGTTCATACTGTAGCTGAGGTTATTGACGCAGAAGGAGTTGGTGGATGCAGATTCGGTGTCTTGTGCACGAGCTCGGCGAGCGGGATGTGCTGGACTCTGCACTAGGCCAGCACTGGAGAGCGGAGATCGTTGTAGGACCATTGGCTAGTGGAAGGGACGAAAAAAAATTTGGCTAATTTCTGCCGGGAGGGAAGACATATGCTGGACTTCACCGTGTATACCACGTCGCCATTAAGATCCAGGATGGCGTTGAGCTGGGCGAACCATCCTCTAGGCAGCAACGTGCAACTGGCGGCTAGACCCACGGAAGTTCCATTACAGCGGGCCTCTCCGCGCAAAAGGTGTTCTTTCTTGTCACCATTCTAGGAAGATGAGACGTCATCATTATATTTATTTTGGTAGAAGGACAAAGGCAGATAGATGGTGGAGCAGTGGCTGCGACGACCAGCCTGGTCGAGTACGAAGGCACGCTCTAGTCTCGTCACTCAAACTACGTGAGATTTGTGGTGTGACGATGCTGATGCGTGAAGATGAAAATTAAATGATGCCGAACATAACGTGGTACTTCAATCCTCCCCGCATTCATCCATGTTTCTTTTTAGCGGAACATTTCGTACACTTATGGTCGCTTTTCTAATTGGTGCACCTTGTTAAAGAATCACCTAAAGACAGCGTTCATCCATGTTTTTTTTTGCCAAGAATTCCTTAGACTTACGCTCGTTTTTCTCATTATTACAGTTCGTTAGGAAGCCAACTAGCTTTACTATGTTAGTCGCTATCATTCTGGAGCTTGTACTTGCGCCTCATGCCGACTACGTTTCTGGCATTATGTATTCGCCTTGTCTTAGAGATAATTCTCTGCTTCCATTCGACGAAAACAGTTATATCTGGGCGTTCCAAAAGAAATACAGGTTATAAGACCGCCAACACTGAGGCATATAATCATGGCCGTTGCCTATTTCCTAGATTTTTGGGATGAGTTTTGCCAGTCAAAACGTACACACCTGTTCGAGCATATTTGTCGGGAAAATTAAGAAGCCAGTTACTATCTTCCATTTTTTTTTCATGAAGACAGACTAAGTACTCTGTTGGACAGTAACCACTTTAAGCTCTTATTAAAGAGTTTCGCGTGTATAAGTCTGCTAAAAACTTAGCTGGGGATGATCGCCACGCACACTACGAAATAGCTGCTAACCAACACATAATAGCGGTAAAAAATGTGAATTATCGCGTTTCAAGCAAAATATCCTGCTTCTACGTTCTCAAGGAAGCTTTAGCGCACCATAAAGCCATACGAATATAAGTCCACCACCAAAACTGATAGTCAAGGTAGCTTCATTTCGAGCACCACATTCTGTCAGGTTCCTAAATGTAATTTCAAGCAACCTATTTTCAAACGCAATTACGCCAGTGGCCTCCGCGCTCTCTTACAATTACGTAGCCACGTTTTTAATAATAATTATTTCGAAAGTATGCCAACATTTATTGCGTCTACAAAATAGTTTTCTGCGCCTGACTGTAACCTAATTTCTTCTGAATTTTCAAACAGGACCACGTCATAGTACTTTATTCCGTCGTCAATAATCTTCCAGCAGTCACACGAGAAAGTTTGGAAGATAATTCCACTCCATCAATTAGTGCTGTTCGTTTAGTTTGGAGGGTATCAAATCGGCATCATGGACTCAAGGAGGATAACCTCATTCGACTAATGCATGCCTTCGTTCTGTGCCACTTTAGATACGTGGCAGTCATGCGTCGATGGAAACGGGCAGAGCGGGATAAATTGAATGCACAGCTTAGGAAGATTACCAAGCGGGTTCTCGGGTTACCCGTATACACTTGTACAGAGCGCTTAATGCAGCTTGGCATTCATAACACTCTTGAAGAGATTGCAGAGGCCCAGGAGCGCGCACAGCTAACTCGCCTCACAACAACGAAGGCAGGGAGATCCATCTTGCAGGAACTCGGATATCACCCCGATAGAGTAGCGGAGGAGTTCTCTGACGTTCCTCCGTCGATTCGTGAGAACATTACGGTCGCGCCAATGCCTAGGAACATGCACCCCGATCATAATCGCGGTAGAAGGAGGGCAAGGGCGGCCAACTTCCTTAGGCAAGCACACAGTGATCAGCGACAGGTCAGCTTTGTGGATGCCGCTTCTTGTAAGGGACGTCGGGCGTTCACCATCGTCACTGTTGATGGTCGGCAAGGAATCACCAATGCTGCCTCGGTTCGGACGCGGGACTCCGAAATAGCTGAACAAATGGCTATTGCACTAGCCCTGATGGATAGCTCACGGGATGTCATCTATAGTGATTCAAGATCTGCAGTCAGAGCATTTGAAAAAGGCACCATTTCCAAACAGGCCCTCAGACTTATTAGGGGCAAGGAAATCACGCACCACTTCATTTATTGGTCTCCGGCACATCAGGGTCAGATAAAGGGTGCTCCTCCCAACCTCAACGAGTCGGCTCACGGGGCTGCGCGTGAACTTGCCCACCGCGCTACCCTCGACCAATCGGAAGCCGACTCCCCAGAGAACAGGGACACGCCCTCCACCTACAACGAGATTACTAAACACTACTATCTCAGCCGTAGAACCCACTTTGTTCCTCATCCGCGCCTCAATAGAGCTCAAGCGTTAACGCTCCCTCTACTACAAACGAATACCTATCCGAATCCGTCGCTCTTGCATAAAATCTATCCGGATACTTACACCAACGCTACCTGCCACGATTGTGGAGATATAGCCACGTTAGAACATATGCTCTGGCGGTGTGCCCGGTCACGCTCTATCATCGCTAACCGCTCGGCCAGATGGGAGGCGGTTCTCCCCAGCCCTCTTCTGGCTGACCAACTCTGGCCTGTCCAGCAGGCCCACGATGCGGCCGAAAGGCTCGGCCTTCCGTTTCCCACGTGGGAGTGGCCCGCTTCGTGAAGACTCACGATCTACAGGACTTCTTTAAAGTTTCACCATACCATACCATCAATTAACTGCCGACCAACCCGCTTACTCACCTACCGTGTTAAATTCTCGAACATACTATTTGGTATTCACATACTACAAAAACTTCCTCCAAGCAATGTCGTATATTCAGGAATGCAACTCGCCTTTCCTAAACGTACTCGTGTGAAATACAAGTAACCTTCATGCCTAATCTAAACGTTATTCGGGGTAATGCTTCCTTAGGACAGTGCATCTATATTCATTTCTTTAAAGTTCTCGACAAAATTTTTTGTAATTATTTCCAGTTCCTTTCAGCTAAGATCAATATTTTGCGACCTAGCGCTGTATATTCAGGTTCCCCGTAAGCCTTGAGTGTTCCACGCTATCTTTATTCTACGACTCATCTTCATCTGTTTCTTCAATAATCACCTATTTCCAAATCATTTCGAAATGTAGGGAGGAACAACGTGTGACAACGACGTAGTCATTCCTAGATCTGACCTAAATGCATTCTGTTCATGATGAAAGACATGACTAATAGAATTAAGTATATCAAAGTGTAAATTTATGCATTTGGCGAAGTCCATTCACACTGCCTGTTTACCGACTGAATCGCATACCACTGGAACATATGTCGTATCCTAATATGGCGTGCTTAATTCTCTTACCTAATATGGTTAAGCTAATTTGAAATTTACGCATAACCGATATTACACATAACGAAAACCGTATGCTCGTGTACGATCGCCTCAATTTTTCGAAATCACCTTCCACAAAGCTTATGCTCCCTAAATATGTCAATGCATCATTATATCATGCTGCGTTGCTACCACACCCTTTTCAGGAAAACCCACTCTATGCGATTGAATTGGTTCAGAACGAATCCGTTCAATCTAAAATCTTGGTATACAGCCATACCATCACTATAACCGACACGGAATTCTGCATCTATCATATCTCGTACCCTGCCATAAGATACATCACTTAGTCTATTTTCGTACAATATACTACCATTCACACAAGTGCAACCCTGTGCCTTTCACACCGACTGGACATCATTCAGAGAGTTCGCATTTCGTAGTGCCGAAGTTATACATTCCTAATTTCGTATTTACCACGTACATCTGGAATAGCTACAATTCAAGAGTTTGTAAGTCCAATAAGGTGGTTGAAAAGCTGAATTGTAATATATCGCATATACTGCATCGCTTCTTCCTTTCCTTTGGCCTGATATTACGTAATGCATTATTGCTCTTTTCTAACTTGATTACGGTATTTTTCTTACAGTTCATATTATACAAGTGGGAACTCCTTTGTTTTGTTTGTAATTATTGTTTCTATGACCACTACTTCTTGTAATATGCTTTTGAGCTGGAGGCTAAGTAAATAAATACACGCGAATGAGGTATGCAAGTGCAAAAAAAACGTATGCAATCTGCTTGTGAAAGGAGCAGCAGTTTTTCAATCATGAATTTTACATATTTATAATAAAAGTATACTTGCAGCTGAGCTTTTTAGCCTCGGATATAGGATACGTTTATAGGACATTACACACCACATGCAATAGGTTTATTAATATAGCGCTATAGTGATTTATTGTACTTACAGCTGCTGCTTCTTACTGGGCACTGAGTACATGCAACAAGCACGATGTGGAGTGTTATAAATATAGCCAACGTTGAAGTCTTCATACTCGTAGGAGGTATAGAACTTGCTGTGAATACCTGGTAAAATGCATAAATAATACCCCGTTTACGCTTGTGTTAGATCGGTGCAAACAAATTATTGACAATTTTAAATTTCGCATCTGTATTAGAAACAAGAAGTGAAATAGATTTCATAGCCTCTGCCGATACCAGCATAGTGCCTGTTGTAGAAGCGTTACGTAGGGTAAAAGGCCATGACCGTAGGTTAGTGAGGTCTAGAATTTCCCTGAATATAAAGAAAGAGTAAAATTAGTCCAGACGAAACAGGCCAACTTAGACGCAGTAAGGATAAAAGCAGACCAATTCTCGTTGCTGCTTGCAAGCAAATATGTAGCTTTAGGACAGATAGATAAATGTTATATAGAGGTAATGAATGAAACCGTAACTAGGTAAATTTCAGACGCAGCAACTGAAGTGGAAGGTAAGGCACCAAGGAAACCAGTAGGTAAGCTCTACCAAGTAACAAAAGACCTAATAAAGGGATGACAAAAGATGAAAGTGTCCAGCTCAAGAGATCAGATAGAACTCGCTGAACTGTCAAAACTGATCAACAAGGAGAAAGTACGGGATATTCGGAATTAAAACGGGAGAAATACTGAGGAAGCAGTAAAATATGGACGCAGCATGAAATCAATGAGAAGTAACTTGGCATAGGAAAAGCCAATATGTATGCACTGAAACATAAGCCGGGTAATATCATCAGTAATTTCGAAGATGTAGTAAAAGCAGCGGGAGAATTCTATACTGACCTGTGCAGTACCCAGAGCAGCCACGCTGCCTTTATTCTAAATAGTAATGAACAGGATAGAAAGGCTCTTTCTATAACTAATGATGAAGCTGGAAGGACATTCAAAGGCATGGCCCAGGAAAAAGTGGCAGGACAAGATGTAAGAACAGTCGGTTTAATCAAACCGACTGCACAAGAGCGGAGACATTAAAGAATTCAAAATTATAGGCCCATTAGCCAGCTTTCAGTACTGTATAAAATATTCGCCAAGATAACTTCCAGCAGAATAAGGCCAACACTTAACTTTATGGAACCAAAGGAACATGCTGTCTTCAGGAAGGGATACTCTACAATGGATTACATCCATTTCATCAATCAGGCTATTGAACCATCTGTAGAGTACAATAAACCTCTGTATATGGCTTTCATAGGTTATGAAAAGGCATTTGATTCAGTAGGGATACCAGCAGATCCTGACTGCGAGCTTTCCACTATCATTGAAAAGAAAGGCGTGCAATCAGTGCATTCTACCGGTGATAAGATATGAGGCAGGAGCGTAGAGCTTGACAAAGAAGCTCGAAAGCAAGTTAAGGACTGTGCAAAGAGCGATGGAATGAGAAGTGTTGAAATGAATGAAAAAAACGAAAATTAATGAAAAAAAAAAGAGACAGGGAGAGAGCAGTATGAATCGGAGAGAAAACGGGCATAGCCGACATTTTAGTTGAGATAAAGAGAAAAAAAATGGAGCTAGGCAGGCCATATAATGCGTAGGATGGAAAACCGGTGGACCATTAAAGTTACAGAATTGGTGCCAAGAGAAGGGAAGTGCAGTCGAAGACGGCAGGAAACTAGGTAGGGTGATGAAATTAGGAAATTTACAGGCCCGAGTTGGAATCAGTTGGCGCAGGGCAGATGTAATTGGAGATCGCAGGGAGAGGCCTTCGTCCTGCAGTTGGCATAAACATAATGTGATAATGGAGATGAATAAAACCAATATCAGAGAGGCCAGAACAAATATAAAACCACGTTGCTGAACGAAGTGTTCGAGCAATTAAAAAAACACGGCTTAAGAATTCATTAATCACACGGTTCGGTAATGATCTTGCGGTTGCAATGCTTGTTAAGGAAAAATACGTTACTCGTACAACTGTAATGAGCTCCCGAAAGGAAGCTTGGTGGCGCAATCGACCGGGCGGCGGCTGTATATGCACTAAACGTTTGCGATGACTGTCATAAAAGCTTGATTCTTGTATTTGTGTTTTTGATAGCCTTGTGCATGACAAAATTATCCGTGCTACCGGAAACCTGCGTGACTCAAGCTCTTCATTTTCCAAATGTTCGACTTGCAATTGGGATTCCCGTCTTTACAGGAAGGTAAAATTTACTCGAGTAAATACGGTATATCTTCATTGTACGCTATGGTGCCGAACCTTCCTTTGTGGCTCTTTGAAATTTGTTGAAGAATTACCTGTTTATAGCGCCAAAACTGCTCTCGCGTTCGTCATCCAAGTTGCACCCATTTAACAATCTGTGCTCTCGCAAGAGAAGTATGCGGTGGGATATCATCAACGCAAACGTATGTCAACTTTGGTCAGTCCCGTCGTCTACTATAACACAAAATTCCCGGTGTGGGAACTCCGCCATTATCAGCACTGTTCACAACTTTTGGCATACGTGGCGACATTTGTTAACGGCGCTGGTGGCGGCGACAATCGCTTTATTATTCTATTGAGCTTTACGAAATACGTTTAACTTGTCACATAACAACAATATAAAGCTGCGAAATTTCTCCGTCTCCTAGTTATTAACGTGCCCGAAACTACACAGGGGCAGAAGGGATAGCGAACAGAGAGTCTCAAGGTACTTCTTTATCCGGTAATGCCTGACTGAAAACCACATGAATTCCTGGTCGGTGAGCCAGAATACAACAGCGCTGCCTCTTCTCAAAATTGGTCACTTGCTTTTTTGAAGGTTATGTTATCTCCAAATTTACTTACGGAATGTGCAAAGTTACAACTTCTCAATTCACGTTAGTTGAATTGTATCAAGCAAATGCATCTAGCGGATATCCGAATTCCATCGCCCGCAAGAAAAGGAGCTCTTGGATTCCTGAATCTCAAAATGGTTTTAACAAGCCGCATTTAGGTAGCTGTAGTAAATATGAAATCGGAATGCTGATAAAAAATTGCGCACATCCGACAAACTATGGGAATCGACGTTAACGAACCATTTTGCACGTATCGTGCTATCTCGCAATGTTTGCGGTACCGCAAAGCGACACCAGCTGGACCAATATATTTGTGTAAATTGAATATTTGTGCTTCGATGTGAGTGTACGTTATCGTGACGACAGCAGCACTACGATGACCATGTTGAAGACGATGTCATGGTGGCAACGGCATGATTTCAACTTGGGTTATTTGATGCAAGGTTACATGGTAATTGTTGGCTTTTTTATACGTATTGGACAAGCGCAATCGAGAGAAATACAATTTGTAAGGTCATCAGCGACTGCGTGTTATGCAATTGTCTATGTCATGTAGTGTATGTAAAACAATTACATGTGTAGTAAGGCGAAGAAATGTTAAAGCATGGTTATCTTGGGAAAATTATTAAGTCAGTACAACGCCACACAAATCTACTTAGCGTGCTATGACGAAAGTACTGAGAAAAATGAGCCTGTCCCATAAATAGTGCAGTCAAGCACGGTGCCTCAAAGCACGAGCTGCCACAAGGGAAGAAGGTGAGGAAGTGGCACGGGCGCAGGCGTTTGAAAAAGCTGGCGGACTGTGGAACGAGAAAGCTATGTTTGCGTGCAATAAAAATAATAGGTGCGTTTGTGGCCTAATGGTTACGGCGCGGGACTCTTATGCTCAATGGCAAACATTCAACTCCGCCGTCAGACACACATTATTTTCCGTTTATTGATGTGAGGCGAGGCGGAAAGCTACCTACCTACCCACCGCAAAACACCAAAGCGAGGCTAAGAATGCTTTGCAGTAAAATTAAAGTTGAAACGTCTTAAGAAATGAACAAATGTGTATCGCCATCAACACGATTGTTCAGAAAAGTATCCACAACTTCAGGGCTTCCTAAATTTTTGCACCGCTATGTTGACTGCTTCGGTGCTAGCTGACTCATACATGAAGTGACGCACACCGTATGTCTCCATCCAAGTCAAAGATCCGGCCAAATACTCTGTCACCGTTGCAATTGCTGTTGTAAGTTTCGTTGTTAAGATGTTCAGCTTTGGAGGAGTTATTCCCTAGTCATCCATATGTCGCGAAAGACAACAACACAGTGCACCAAGTCACCAATTAACCGAACTTCGTTGAACAGTCGTGTTCAAGTAAATGCCAATATTGATCACTGCATATATAAATATTCCTTGAATTGTTTAACTGGGGTTCCTAAGTCATGTGAAGAGGTGTGTTGCAGTGGAGCTACCTAGTAAAGTCACATAGTGCGAATAGCTGAGACTGTGTCATTTATTTTGAAATTTAACGTGGCACACGCTCAGAAGTAAAGAACCATTGCAGTGCACTTAGGGGCCAGGTATTGCTACATGTTACGAGCTTCTGATAGCCTTGTTAACATTTATTAAAATCCTTTGTTAGCGTGGCGAGTATATGTTGCACATACTCGTGATGTGGCCACAACAAAGCAATTGTAGAGTGTAATAGCGGCACACAGGCAATCACGACCTCTTAGGATCAACGATTGTCCGCGTTTTTGCTGGTACCCGGGAGAATGCTAGAACGCATTCCTAGCGTGAAGAAGGTCACCGTATATAAACAAAATTTTTTCATAACGATTTTACATTTGTGAGGCCTGAATACTTACTACTTACTAGAGGTAACGCCACAAAACCTTTTCTTGAATTGCGGTTTTAAACTTGTACTAATACCGGACTGAGGCTTTGTTTTGTAAGCTATCACTATTTTATCGCGCCTATTAAGCTAAGAGAATCCTAAGGTGTTCACCGGCTGTGATCAGCGTGTCGAAGGGCTTTGTAACTAAACAACTCGCAGAGAGAGAGAAAGAGAGGTAGCAAAGAGAGGAAAGGCAAGGAGATCAACAAGACGAGCGCCCGGCTTGCTACTCTTCACTGGGGGAAGGAAAAGGGGAACAGAAAGAGGAAAGCGGGATAGAGGGAACACTGTGTGGGCACGCAGAAAATCGCCTGGATATCAGTAAGTACAAACACGCGCTCCACCGATACGTTAGACTACCGTCATTCTGCTGTCTAAAGCTAATCTTGGTGCTTCCCCATAGCAGGGAGGATAAGTATCTCCCACCTGATTTACTGCACTACAAATTCTGAATTTACTACAATCATTGCAATTACTGAGCTTAGCGCACTGGGCCGGGGGAACACGAAGTGGGAAGAAAAGCAAAAAGAATAAAGCGAACAGCTCAACCGTTATATTAGGTGGAACTGGAGCAGAATCAATATTTACAGTTCATTTTGAAACTCAACTCAAATTTTTTTGAGGAAACCTTTCGATCAGGTTCTACGTCAGGTAGGTGGACCTCGAGTAGGTGGAACAGCCTGCTGTCTATTTTCGCCACCGGTAGGTCTGTGCTAACCTCCTTGGTGGCGCAGTCAAAATCTTTACTAATCTGAGCAACCCATCTCTCTAGGTCGGGCCTCTCTTCCCCGGTCCGCTCCTCTTTCAGCTTGTGGAACTTGCCGAAGTCGGTGAACCGGAACTTGCGTTGTCTGTTCTGCTCAATCCGAAGGACGGTGGCCAAAATGTAGTGGTCGCTGCTGAAGTCTATGTGAAGGTTCGGCCATTTCACCTCCTCCACTCCCCTGACAAAAGTGAAGTCCGGAGTCGTGTCCATGCTAGACGACGTACCGCACCTGGTAGGGAAGGCAGGGTCCGTGACCAACATCAGTTCCAGGTTCATCGCCTCTCGCCATAAGTCCTCGCCCCTTCGGCTGTCATACGGGTAGCCCCTGGTATAATACGTAGCGTTGAAGGCACCCGCCACAACCAGGAAGGCACCTCTGGAAAGCTGTGCTGCTTTGGAGACGAGTATTTGAAGCTGGGCAGCGTCCATATTGACCAATGCCCAGCATAGCGTGGTGCGGTGTGATGCAATGTGGTGTGGTGATGTGTGCCCTTGCGAACATACACTACACCAATTTTAAGATTGTGGCTAGTATCATCTCCAACCAATCTGCTTTGCCGGTTCCCATTTCATGCTTACTTCTACTCTAAATTACAGAAGAGCAAGGAATTTTATTATATTGTTTGGTCTAATCATGAAAAATGAGCCTGTACAGTGGCAGACAATTAGTGAAGTCTGATGGTCCAAAATATCTTTGACCAATCTTGGAGGGCTGATAAAACAAATGGATTAGAAATAGTTTGAGCCTTACGTTATAGAACTCTTGCCTTCCGCTGCAGGCACGAGCGTTGTGCGCATGCTAGTGTAAGCTCATCAGGGTTACTGAGCTGCTCGGTGTATGCCCTGCCACGCCCACTGATAAAAAGGTACATGGGGCGGCATCTACCAGGTATGACACTGCTATTAGTGGAAGGAGCAGTAAACCTCAAGCTAACGTTGCCTTATAGATCACTGGGCACCGACTAAGCCCGACGGTTTTTCATTCTCATCTCGTGCACCATCGAGATGAGACACCTACAATGCCGCGAGCCTCATCACACTAGCGTACGGTACTCTAGCTAGAGACTGTCTCTCTAGCCAGAGGAAATTCACTTAGGGGGCTGTGTCGGCGCCAACACGTTGCACCCACCCATAGTTCAACTCCATCCCAGGACCTAAAGTTAAACCTTGCCCAACGCTGAACCTTGCTAGCGTTTGCAATATGTCACCCTCCGGACGAAACTACAAAGTTTCTGAAGTATTTATTCGGCTACCAATCTCAGGCTTTACCGACTTTGTCCCGCAGCGCATCTTAAAGACGCGCAAGAATGTTTTCTTGTCAGAATCTTGAAAATATTTCAGTGATGAAAATCCCAAGTTATCGCTAATACATTTTAACATTCGTAGTGTACTAAAAAGCTATGACAGCCTGATAGCATTTGTTTCTATAATTAATCACAACTTCTCTTTTATCTGCCTAAGATATGGTTGTCACTGGACGATAGAAATCTATATGCGCTACCAGAGTACAATGCTGAGTACTATACGCCACATGGCGGTGGATCTGCCATAGTTATGAAATCGTCATTGCCGTACAAATGCCGCAATGATCTTGCCTATTATAATTTGCTCTGCGAGTCTATATGGTTAGAATTTGATCAGACTGTTTGTTTTAATTGATGGCCGGAACACAGTGTCAGCGTGCATTTATCGTTCACCATCATCGTCATACTCTGAGTTTTGTCTACAGTTTGAAAAGTTGTTGCACACTGTTGCGAACGAAAACAAAAATGTCATTATCTTCGGAGACATCAACATAAACATTATAGACCCTAATATTCCATCATGTTTGATATCTCGGGTGTTTTCTTAGGTATGACCTTGCTTCTTTAATTACTTCTCCAACTATCCAACTATCCATCTGCCGAATTTTGGCCGGCTCTACCGAAACGACAACATTCACCAACAGAATCACAGCAAACTGTCACTGGACAACCCCCGACATCTACTGTCGGCGATGTGTGCGACCAAGACAGGCAGGTGGCTGATATGCTGCAATCGCTAATTAATACAATGCGCATTATACTGAACAAGCTGCAAACACCAGCAGCTCGAAGCGCTCTGCAAATACTGGATGCGCTAAATCCAGTGCTTGCTAGCATCATTTAAGCATCATGGCTCGATCAATAGTCCCCTTCCGCACTGAACTTAAAAGTGCGTCGATCTTTCAATGGAATGCCAGGGGTCTAAGGACCCGTATATCAGACTTTCGCCCATTCGTTTTCACAAATCGCTTCCCCATACTGGTCATTTGCGAACCAAATACGTCAACTCCACTCAGGCTGTCCCGTTATGAATCTTTCCTCTCGTCCACATGCGGTGCGAGCACGAAAGCGATCATCTACATCCGCACGGACTTAACATATGTCGCTAACACGATAGAGCCTCATGACGACAACCAATATGTCTGCCTAAATGTCCAAAAGAAGAATGTGTCATTTACACTAATTGGAGCCTACATATCCCCAGCGGGTCACTTTGACGGCGAACGACTTAAGAAAATATTACTAATTCACAATGGCCCCTGGGTTATTACAGGTGACTTCAACGCGCATCACCAGCTATGGGGAAGCACTAAAATTGACTCCAAAGGCAGGAACCTTGCCTCCTTTGCTGCCGACCATGATTTGTGCTGTGTGAACGACGGCAGGCCTACATTTCTGCGAGGCACGACCTACAGTAGCTGCTTGGACTTGACTTTGGTGTCACGGCGCTTTGCCTCGAGCGTCCAATGGATTACAGACATAGAAACACATGGAAGCGACCATATTCCAACATACATAAAGATTAGAGGAGTTGAGCAACGCTTTTCTACTGTGTTGCGTACAGTTGATTGGACAAAATTTAAGAAGGATATGGATGATACATGTTGGGAAGGCCTCTCACACACTATCGAAGAAGCAATCGCAGAGGCATTGAAAACATCCATCTGCTCGCTTACAAGGTCAGCAAGGCGAACAGACTCGGACATGGAACTGGAGAGGCTGCGTGCGGCACGCCGACAGGCGGAGAGGAGGTATCGGCGCACGAAGTTCGTCTCGGATCTGAGGGCTTCACGACGCATACAAAAGAAAGTCCAGCGTCGCATGGATAAATTGGAAGATAAGCGATGGAAAACGTTCTGTCAGTCGCTTGATCCCCGAAAATTGCTCTCGCACATATGGAGAACGGTTAGGGGTCTTCGCTCATCTACGCATCAAAGGACGCCCTTCGCTGCTCTGGCCCTCTACCAACTCCGCTCAGAACTTCAAGTGGCTGAAGAGTTGTGTGCACGGGTTGCTGGGTCCGTGGCCATCATTACTGACGCAGCATTGAACGACATCCCTGAGGTACGTGTACCAGAAATGAACGTGCTGTTTTCACTCGAAGAGCTCGATGCTGCGTTGGCGACCTGCAGGCATTCTTCGTCATCAGGACCTGATGATATCACGTATGCTGCCCTATGCCACCTTGGACATGACGCACGTGATGAGCTTCTCAACTACTACAATGAGTCTTGGCAGAACGGCGCCGTTCCTAAACAATGGAAATCGAGCCGCTTGATCCCCATTCTGAAACCTGGAAAGTCACCGCTTGAGATCTCATCATATCGTCCGATTGCGCTTTCGAGCTGCGTCGGCAAAGTGATGGAAAGAATGATTCTTGCCCGATTGGAATGGTACCTAGAACGATTCAACATCTATCCGAACGCCATGACAGGCTTTCGTCGAGGTCGCACGTCCATCGACAACGTCATTGACATCGTAACATGGGTCCAAAATCAAAAAAGCCTCAAGCGCCTGTCTGCGGCACTTTTTCTGGATATAAAAGGAGCATACGACAAACTCACTTGAGGCTGTTGAAGTTGGTGGCCGGATGTATCAATGGATTCGGGACTATTTGACTGAAAGGCGTTTTTTCTTACAGACCGAAGACGGCCCAACTTCAGACCATTACGTCTGCCGTGATGTGCCGCAGGGTGGAGTGTTGAGCCCTATTTCGTTCAACCTCGTCCTGGTAGGACTAGCGGATTACCTACCGCAGACAGTACATGTCTCAATATACGCCGACGACATTTGCATCTGGGCCTCTGCGGTGACTCGCCCTCAGCTAAGAGCCAGGCTTCAGCGGGCGGCAACCATGACGGCTTCTTATCTCCGAGAACAAGGCCTCAGTGTGTGTACTAAAAAGTGCGCATTACTTGGTTTTACGCGGAAACAAATGTCATCGTATCCTGTTACCATCAATGGTCAAGCTGTATCCTATTTTAAGACGCATCGCTTTCTGCGCGTCATCATTGACCGCAACCTCTCGTGGAGCCCTCACTGCGTCTATCTGAAGAAGAAGCTAGTCGCCATTGCTCAGGTCTTCAAATTTCTCTGCGGGAAAAACTGGGATACCCCAGTCCATTCTATGTTGCAGCTGTACAGGGTTTTGTTTCTCAGACTCTTACGTTACAGCCTACCAGTGTTGTCAAATGCATGCAAGACGAACTTTCGCGCCTTGGAGAGCATACAAGGTCAAGCCCTACGCACGTGTTTGGGGCTGCCTCGGTGTACGTCAACAGCAGCAACAATTGCCATCGCAGGAGACCATACAATCCAGACACATGTAGCTGTCGACTCTCTCAGAGCGCACATTCGCCATCTGTCAAGGATCCCCGGCCACCATTGGGCCTCCCTACCAGCGGAGAGACCTCAAGCGACCTTTTCACGAGTGATTAACCCTCATCAAGAGTACATACCAGCATCTTTTACACCGGTGGTGAAACCTTCCTCCCCCCTGTGGTGCCTGCGACAGCCTCAAGTGAATTTTGCTATTCCTGGAATTACGAAAAAGTCCAATCATTCATCGCCGACTCTGAAGCAACTTACACTCCTATTACTGCACCAGACGTATCATGACCGCATACATATATATACCGATGGTTCGACCTCACCTACCAGCTCAAGTGCCGCATTCGTCGTTCCAGCTAAGAACATTATAGTTAAATTCAAATTGTCGCACACGTCTACATCTACATCGGCAGAACTTGCAGCTCTCCATGCCGCTATGATGTACATCACCGAAGAGCCAACAGAGAAACGGCTCGTATTTTGTGACTCTAAGGCAGCCCTTCATAGCATCAAGTCCGCATTACGTCACATAACTTACGAGCAAATGACATCTGAAATTAGGGAACTGCACCACCTTGCTCTGGAAAGAGGACACCACATTATATTTCAGTGAATTCCTGCTCACTGTGGCATCGTCGGCAACAACCTAGCTGACAAGGCTGCCCGGTGTGCCCACGAAGGTACCAAGACGCGTCCAACACCTTTGGCGAGGTCGGACGCTGCCAGAGAACTTCGCCTACTTGGGCGCAAGAAGTCCCAAGATCTCTGGATTTCAAGTGGCTTCAATTGCAGATTACGTAAACTGGACCCCACGCTACGGCTACAACTGCCATCTAGCCTTTCCCGCGGCGAAGCAACCTTGTTGTGTCGCTTGTGGTTGGGAGTGGCGTTCACGAACGCATACTCCTACCGTATAGGAATGGCCGAGAGCCCGATGTGCGACTCCTGTGGGTGCGAGGAGACCATCCAGCACCTATTGTGTACCTGCCCTCGCTACGATGTCCAACGCCTCTCTCTGCGCGCCACTTTACGCACACTAGACTCGAGACCGTTCACCGAGTCAAAGATACTCGGACCGTGGCCACAACCGTCACTGGCTCGAAAAGCGATTCGGCACTAGTGCGGTACTTGAAGTGCACGGACCCTCTCCCTTTCTTCCACTTTCTATTCCCCTTTCCCCCACCCCCAGTGTAGGGTAGCAAACCGGATGCTGTTCTGGTTGACATCCCTGCCTTTCCTACCCTTTCTTTCTCTCTCTCTCTCTAACTAGATGTGACATGACAGGGTCTAATACGTTAATTGATCACATATTAACCAACTTTACTACAGATTATACAGCAGGAGTCATCGTGCACAGCATAACCTACCACTACCCTATATTTTTGACTTTAGGTACAGAAAATTCTAAATCGGCTGATAAGAAAGAGAAATTACATTTTGACTCTCAGAAATTTATCTCTATGGTACAGTCAATTGACTGGACCGCCGTACTCTGTGAATGTTGCGCTGAAGAGGCTTATCAGTTATGCATTCATGAATGCACTATTGTATCTATCATAACTCGCTTTTTCAGTTCCCTTCGAACACCTTGGGTCACTAGAGCGCTACTTCCATGTATCCTGAAGAAAAATTGGCTCCACAAAAGGGTAATTTGTGAGCCATTTAACTGTGAACCGAAATCTCGTTTCAAAACATATTCTAACACACTTGCAGCCGCACTTAAATGTGTCAAACGAGATTACTTTCAGAACAAGATTTTGAATAATGGCAATAATACGAGGCGCAACTTGCAGGTCCATCAACGAATTCTTATATAATAAATGTCTTGAGCATTTAATAAAAATAAAAACTGAGACACAAACAGACTGCCACCCACCTAATATCGCGAAGGCTTTCAGTGAGTATTTTAGTAGTACTTGCGATTATCAAACAGATCCCCCAATACCGACATTGCCTCGCCATCTTCATTCTTTCTACTTGAGACCTACGAATGCAAAAGAAGTTCTTCGTGGTATATCTTCGCTTAGGTCTACTGGACCAAGCCTAGACTCTGTTCACCCATTTCGTATCAAGTTAGTTTCTAATGAACTGTCTCCTATCGTAGCAGATATTGTTAACAAAATGTTTAAAGCAGGCATATTTCCCAGTTCTTTGAAAGCAGGTAAAATAACACCTGTAAACAAAAGACGCAATCGGGAACCTCTGAATAACTACAGGCCTATTTGTATTCGTTCATTTTTCAGTAAAATAATTGAACGACTAGTTCATACACGTTTATCATCCTACCTAGCAAAATTTAATTTATTATCACCTAAACAGTATGGCTTTCGGCAGGGTTGCTCAACTGAGCTTGTGCTCCTAACCGTCACCGATAAAATCAAGAAGGCCATCGACCAGTGCTTGCTGGTCGGAAATGTACTTATATATTTAACAAAAGCTTTTGCCACCATTAGTCACAAAATTCTAATACATAAACTTGAATCTTACGGCATAACTGGCCCGCCACTTCAGTTTATTTCTAGCTACCTAACCAATTGTACCCAAGTTTTTCAGATTGACGGCAAACTCTCATCTTCTAAGAGCATATATCAAGGCGTTCCTCAGAGCTCGATCCTTGGCCCGCTGCTGTTTCTACTATTTATTAATGACCTACGTAATGTTCTGACCACTACCAACTGTATATTATATGCAGACGACACGACTACTTTTACTTGCGCTAATAATGTCCACGAGCTACAGCGAAACGTTAACGTTGAATTGCATAACATAACTTCCTGGTGTTGAAAGAACATGTTGCGCGTCAATCCGCTAAAAACGTTTCTTACGGTTTTTCATTCCTTCCCGACACTAATTTCGAAATCTATATCTGTGTGTCTTGTCAACAACTTAATACCAATATCTGGTAGCGCAAAGTTTCTTGGCGTAGTTTTAGACAAGCATCTCAAATTCAGTCTCCATGTCCAGGCACTTGTCCGTAAGATTTCTTTTGGAATACGCGCCATAATAAAAGCCCGCTCATATTTTGAGCCGCACATTATCCATTCACTTTATAATGCACACATTCACAGCCACTTATCTTACTGCGTATCAGCCTGGGGTAACACATACCTCGCTCACCTCAGCCAATTTCAACGCCTGCAGAATCAGGCGCTTCATCTAATGACTTTCAGCCATTTCCTATCCAATGCAACGCCACTTTATTGCGGTTCAAACATTGATCCTCCTCACCACCTCTTTCATTTCAAATTAACAATCGTGATCTATAAGTTATTTCGTAATATTGCACATATAGATGGCTTTGTTACTGAAACATTTGTAAATACTAACATTACTAGGTTCTCTGAACTCGATAATCGTCTTTTACCTATAGTGCGCACAAACTATGGCAAGTTCACTACCGCATTTGCGGTAATAAAACTGGGGAATTCTATTCCACATACCATTAAATCATCTCCCACAGAGCATATATTCAAGAACCAAATTAATAAATATTTTATTCAGCAACTCTCCTCATCCCAACAACTGACTTTTGTGATTGTAATAATAATTCACTTAGCTATTATACCATATGCTATCTTACTCCTATTTTTATTGTATTGTAAATTTACATTGCTTGTTCACTACAGAAGTTTTCTTCGCAATTTTTGCCTTACTAAACAGCTTTATATATTCTTGTTTTTTCGCACTGTTCCTTATTTTTATCAATTTGTCTGTAAAGCCGCCGTAACCAATGCTTGATCAGTATCTCGTTTTTTTTTTTTTTTTTGTTCATGTGTGGGAGTCCCCCTGACAGTTTCTAACTTTGTTACTCCCTGTATAGCGCTAATTCTGTATAGAATTCTTTGTAAAACTGACATCGTTGATGAATAAAACTTGAACTTGAACTTAATACATTTTTTGTTGAGGTAATAGAACCATTCAATATTATGCGCTCAAAAACATTGAAAGGTATCCGCTATGTCGCTATAATAATGGTATTTCATCGTGAATGGTTATTTTATTACGCGAGCGAAAGTATGCACTTCCTGGCGTTACTTACTGCCTCGAAAATCCATGATATTAAAGCCGGCTTGCTGAGGCTTTGAATATCTGCAGCGTCTGCAATTCCGTGGTAGACGAACGATTTATCTCTGTCTTTGGCTTTGTGCTTGTCTAGTTAAGTTCTGGGTCACGAGGTGGCTGCACCATACCAGCCGTTCAGGCCACTCACATTTACGGCAGTAGTATTTAGGGTAGTAGTATGGAAAGGTCTTATCTTACTCCTCCGCCCATCCGTAAAAACGCCCAGCTCATTTGTGCTTATCGGAATACCGGACACGCTCGGCGCTCTCACAGAACGCTCTCATATCACGCTGCTTGGATCGCTTTCACTGCGGGATCGACGGCCAAGCGGCTAACAGTGAGGTTGGAGAAGCTTCGCGAGCGCTGGCTCCAAGACACTGGAAGCAGACAACGTGACGTCACATCATGTCGCAGAGTCAGTGAAGGCGAAGCTTAGCTCTCATTGCCAAACGAACAAGTTGACAAGAAAAAACGGGGCTAGTGAGGGGGGTAACGTAACCGTTTGTAGCTGTCTTAATATGCAACGCTTCATTTAAACTGTTGCGCGGAAGTTTTACTGTAGGTCGAACCTACTTGGCTGCAGAATTCTTCTAGACTGCTTCAGGGGCCCTCTAACATATGCGGGGCGCTATAAAATAAATCTATCCCAAACTGCATCTATTCAATGCCTACAATCAGCCTTCCACAATTGGTAAAATAATTTCGTGTCACGCGAGATCATGAAAATCGCGAGAGCTCCACATTTGTCATGACGTGACACACTGATTATGGAGGCTTACACGGAACCAAATAAAATAATTATTTTTGATTCTACGCCTTTCCCGCCATTAGCCCTCCTCTATTGGTCTGTTGGTCTCTTTCATACAGTAACCACTTCACCTTTCTGTCACGCGACGTAGCAAAACCACGAAAACGCGCCACGTCAAAGTGATCTGTATGCATTAAGGTGCAATAATATGCCGAACAAAAGTCAATTATTTTGGGAATAGCCGATGACCGCCCCGTTCAGGAACAAATAGAAGGTGGGTCCGCCTGCCAATCAATCTGGCCCTGGCTACTCGGCGCTGCAGGGCACGTCGGATTTCTTTGTGCGCAAGAAAATTTAACCGGGTCTCTATAAGGTTGTGAACCCTTTTCGACACATATGCGTAATCACTCTGCCAACTCTTCTCTTCACTGAACATTCGTTTTAGGGCATTTTAATGCTCGATTTTACCGCCTCGATTTTCGACTAGTTAGCGCAAGCTAAGCAATCGTAAGCAGGCCAATCGCAGGGCAGAGCACAACCCTCCTCCTCCGGTTATCTCTTTCACTGCGCTAGCATTGCCCTACTGAAACCCTCGCCAGTTCTGCATGCCAATTATATAAGAAGATGCTGTAAATCTAGACAATGCTATTCTCTTTGAAAGCAAACAAATGTATTCTACAAACGAGGAGACCGTTTGACTGAGTTGTTGAAACATTGTGGCCGGTCACCCTCCAATGCTTGCATCGGCGGTTACATAAACTTGACTTCAGGACTGAAATCATTCCAGGCTGGAATGATTTTGCGTTATAGGACCACTGTCTTGTCAATAGTGAGATATTTATGCACCTGCAGTGTGGCAAGGACGATGACCATAGGAACATTTATCGATATTTAAAGAAAACGCAGAGAAGAAGTAATAAGAAGCGCGGTAATAAATATACCGTTCTTGTTGCTGCTCCTGCTAAGTAGTGCTTTCCTACGCTACGACACTGGTAGAGGTGCACCGTACTGCGATGTCTTACTCGGTGCTCCTACTAGGACCCGTACACAAAGTCCGGAGACTCAAGACTCAAATTCTCGTCATTAGTCCAGTGCACCAATTCAGTCGCCACCTACTAGGCCTGAGCCCAGAATTTACGGCCCTTCCACCTCCGACCAGCATTGTAGTTCCCATATTCGCGAATCTTCATCCTTCTCAAATGGTGACAAGCTTTTCCTACGTGACTTTTCAACATCCTTCCGTTCCGGACATCTTTCATGGCGACCCATTTGAAGAAGCTGAGAGCTGGCTTCATCAGCCTGATTAGGTGCTAAGATCAGTGGCTGGAGCCCGGAACAAGAACTCGTTAACGCATTTTTTGCACTAGAAGACGGCATGCGCAGATGGGTTCAGAATAGGGAAGTGACCTTCGATATGTGGAACGACTTTCGACGCCAGGTCCAGCTGCGACCTTTCTCCTGTTAGAACCGGTGACATTACCCGTAACACGTTATCGAAGCGTGTTCAGAAACCCAGCGAAAGCGTCCCCAAATATGCTGGGCATATGGCCCGTTTATTTTGCCAAGCTGACCCCGATATGCCCGAGACTAAGAAAGTGCGCCATTTCATGCGAGTAATTAAACAACAGTTGTTTGCAGGCCTGGTGTCAAACCCGCCATGCACTATGCACGAATTCATAAATGTGGTCACTTCATCGAAACGGGAACTTCAGCAACGATGCCGGCACATTGGCCGACGGCCAAGTAACACACCGATTAGCGCTACTGCTAGGAATGCCACCACTAGCGAGAGCTCTCTGTGTGAAATGATTTGCAGCATAGTGCGCGAGGAGCGACACACCCTGGTTATACCTTCTATCAACTCAGCAGACGCTTTTCTGGCCGAAGTCGTGCGTAAGGGGCGGCGTAAAGGCTTTTTGATCGCGCGCAGCGTGCTCCGAAATGGATGGATGGAAACAACTTTATTTTGAATCCGGCAAATTTGACGACCCGGGCTCAGGTCTCCCATGAGGGGACTTCGAGGCCTTGCCTCGTCGCCACCTCTCGGGCTTGCTGGACAGCCCACTCTTGTGTCTTGAGGTTGAAGCTGCGCAGAGCGGCGGCCCACTTCGACGCAAGAGCCTCCGGAGCTACTGCCATTGTAGCTGATGTAACCCGACACTCCCACAACATGTGTGACAGCGTCGCTCTATTTTCCCGACATAATTTGCAAAGAGCACTCGGATATTGCGCGGGGAAAATGTGCTGCAATCGCACCGGACTGGGGAATGTTTGTGTTTGCAATTGTCGCCAGATGACTGCCTGGCGACGTTTCAGCATAGGGTGAGGTGGGGGCAGCAACCGCCTGCCTAGCTGGTAGTGCTTGGTGATGTCATTGTACCTGACCAGGCGTTCTCGCGTGTTTTGAACTAGGAGTTCCGAACTCGAAGAGGCGGTCTCCGATTCTGCGCGGCGGGTCAGTTCTCGCGCAGAGCGGTGTGCTACCTCGTTCAAGTTAATGAGGCCCTCATCGGTGGAGTGGCGACGTGCGCTGGAAACCATATGATCGCGGTGTTATAGAAGTGCTGTCGACCAGCTTTCCTTAGAATCTGGAGAGCTACGGAGGAAATGCGCCCCCGCGCGTAGTTGCGAACTGCGGATTGTGAGTCGCTAAAAACTACCTCGCAGAGGGGGTCGGTAAGCGCAAGCGCAATCGCCACCTCTTCCGCTGTTTCGGGGTATTCCGTTGCGACACTACACGCGTGCGTAAGCCGGGAGCCAACGTCTACGACTACCGCCGTGAACCGGTGTTCTCGTGTGTATTCTGCGGAGTCTACAAAGCGCGTAATCCTTTTTCCACCCAAGGAGCGCAGCAGTGTCTTGGCACGGGCTTGGCGTCGGCCCCGATCAAATTCGGGGTGCATGTTTCGAGGTATAGGGGCGACAATCAGCGTGTCGCTGAGGTCGGGTGGAATGACCTGTTTCTGACAGTGTTGCACGTGGTAGTTGAAGCCGAGTTTCTGCAGGATGTACCGGCCCGTGGCTGTCAGAGACATGCGTTCGAGTTGAGAGGTTCTTTGCGCATCCACAATTTCCTCAAGCGTGTTGTATACCCCCAGCTGTAGCAGACGAGCAGTGCTTGTGGACTCCGGTAGTCGAAGGGCAATCTTGTAAGTCCTGCGTATAAGGGTGTTGATTTTCTCCCTTTCAGTGACATTCCAGTTGTGGAAGGCAGCCACATAAGTGATGTGACTGATTACGAAAGAGTGTATGAGGCGCATGACACTGTCCTCCTTCATGCCCGTGTGCTTGTTTGTAATGCGTTTGATCAGGCGGGTAGCCGCTGTAACCTTGCCTTCGATTTTGCGAATAGCTTCTATGTTTGACCCGTTGGCTGTTATATGCATGCCTAGGATGCGTATCTTCGGGACTCGGGAATGCAGGAGCCGTCTTGCGTATAGAGGATTATGTCGTCACATTGGCGCGATTCGGCTGTAGGCTTGGGCCGGCGGCGCGGGCGGTAGACGAGCAGCTCCGATTTCAGAGGAGATAGTCGGAGACCTGTGTCTTGGAGGTAGGTTTCGACTGCAGAGACCGCTGCTTGTAAGGTGCATTCTATCTGTCCGTCACTGCCCTTGTTGACCCACAGGGTGATGTCATCTGCATACAAGGCGTGATGGAGGCCATCGATCTCGTCGAGGTAGGCCGGGAGACCCAGCATCACGAGGTTCAAAAGGAGCGGGGATATGTCCGATCCTTGAAGAGTGCCGGTGCTTCCTAGTGTATGTTCGTCGGATGTCATGCTGTCGACCGCGATGGTGACTGTGCGGCGCGACAGGAAGTCTCTGGCGTAGTTGTAGCTTCGCACACCCAAGTTGAGCTTGATTATGCGGCTCAGGATTGTTGCATGTGCTACATTGTCAAATGCCTTTTCCAGATCTAGGCCGAGGATCGCCCGTTTGCCACTAGTTGGGTCATTGATAATCTGGTGGTAGAGCTGGAGCATGACGTCTTGAGTGGAGAGGTGTGACCGGAAGCCCACCATAGTGGTTGGGTAGGCTCCAGTGTCCTCGATGTGGTGGTTGATGCGGGAGAGGAACGCGTGCTCCATCACCTTGCCGACGCAGGATGTGAGGGAAATGGGCCGCAAGTGATCGAGACTGGACGGCTTGCCTGGCTTCTGTATCAGGACTGCTTTAGAGCGTTTCCACGCTTCTGGGATGTGACCTGCTCGCCAGCATTTGTTGATGTATGCCGTAAGAGCGGTTATTGAGGCATCATCGAGGTTTCTTAGAGTCTTGTTCGTAACCCTGTCGGGACCAGGTGCTGATTTGCCATTAAGGTCGTGGAGAGCTGCGCGGATCTCTGACTCATGAAATTCTTTATCGAGTGTCACATTTGTCTCTCCAGTGTAATTTCCGTGTTGAACATCGGGCCGTTGAGGGAAGTACTTGGCTAGCAGGCGTGTCACGAGCTGGTGGTCACTCTTGGTAGCCTGTTCCTTGTGCAAAAGGCGTTGCAGGTTTGCTCGCTGAGCAGACTTGCTCTGCGTTTCCCCCAAGAGGTGACTAAGGAGACGCCACGTGCTTCCATTGTGGAGCTGCCCATCGACTGCGTCGCAGATGTCATACCACTGTTGGCGGCTTAAGGTCCGGCAATGTTCTTCCAGCTGGCGATTGATATGTGCTATCTTCTTACGAAGCTTTCAGTTGTGCCTTTGTTTCTTCCATCTTGCGTTTAGTGATGTCTTGGCTTCCCAGAGGTGGGCTAGTCGGCTGTCGATCTTGTCAACCTGGACTTCGGGTGCGAGCGTCTGCGTCGCCTTGTTCATGTCGTCGTTCAGCGCCTCCATCCATGCCTCGATGTCATCGATGTTCTCCTCACCTCTCTGTTCAAATCGCTGCTTTCGGAATTTGTCCCAGTCCGTCCATTTGAATATCTTAAGAAAAGAGGGTGTACCTACCGGAGGAATTCGTGTTTCTATGATCATGTGGTCACTACCGAGATCTTCAAAGGTATTGCGCCACATTGCTTGAGGGATGTTACGGACCGCCGTCAGGTCTGGTGTCGTGTCCCGTGCCGTAGAGGTGCCCGTGCGGGTCGGTGCCGTGGGATCGGTAATAAGAGTTAATTCGGCATCATGCAGGTCCTGCCACAGGCGTCGACCTTTGGCGGTAGTGTAGCCATAGCCCCAGGCCTCGTTCGGGGCGTTAAAATCTCCCCCCACCAGAAACGGGTTTGCGCCCGCCAAGGCAAGCGCCCCTTGGAACAGAGAGAGGAAATGAGCCCGTGAGTGAGCCGGATTACTATATACGTTGAGGAGAAATACACTGTGGTTGCGTGTTCTATTGGGAAGGAGCTCTACAAGCATGTTTTCCGCATGTGTGCCGCTTACGCTGTGTTCTTGCACTACTATACCTTTCCGAATTAAAATTGCAAGTCCGCGACCTCATATGCTCTGGCAGTGTCCTGCGTTACGGGATACGTCCCTCACCAGCGAACGGGACTGGGACGAGGCCATATCTAGTACGCAACTCAAGCTCCAGTCCATGGCCGATTCCGACATGGGAGCAGCCAGCGGCGAGCCGGGGGCCCCAACGGGTCTCCACCGGCTAGTCCCTCAGGACCTCATTAAAAGTTCATTGTCAGTCTGTCCGCGATCAACGGGAATCGGCGAGGCATTCGCAGTGTAACCTGGAAGCTTTGGTACGGTACCTACTGTTTCTTGTATCATTATGATGTCGGGTTTGGGTTGCGTGTGTCGGACGTATTGTTGCAGTTGTGGTTGCTTCTTAGTAAAGCCCCGACATTTCCACTGCCACACCACGAGCTCGTTAGTGGGGCTGGCCATCGTGGTGCTGTACTTGTGCGTTACCTGAAATAAGGCTAGGGTGAATGACTGTAGGGCCTATGGTGGGCATCATTTCCATGCCTGGGCGAAGGCCTATGTGAGTCTCGATTTTGTCTATATGGGTTTCAACCCTGTCTGTTCGAGCAGTGAGGTTATTGACCGCAACGCCGATGTTGCGGATCCCGGTTTGAATTTCTGAAAGCAGCTTCCTCATTTCTTCTTGTTCTTTCCGCCAGTCATTTATCGTGACATGTGCTTTGCGCCAATCACTTACTGCTGATTCGAGGTTCTCGAGCTGTTGAGACTCGGAACTGGCCGCCGCGCGTTTCTTTGTGGGCGGCGCTGCACTGTCGTTACCGTTCGTGACGGGAGTCGGTACTAAAGCAGGTTTAGGTATAGATGTCTGCGCCATCGACTGTTTAATCTCTCGAATTTCTTGGGTTAATTGTAGCACGACCGTCCGTAACTGTGCGTTTGCGCGCTGCATTGCTTCTAATGCCATATCCCTAGGGCCCCTTTCATCATTGGGGTCTGAGGCAGTAGCTCTCTGAGCCCTGCGTCTCAGCGAGCCCTTAACCGCATCTGCTCAGATCACCTTGTCAGGTAGGTCCGAATCTTGCTGGCCGGCTTGCTTCGGACGCCGAGAGCTCGAACGGCCACGGCTCGGCCCGGTGGTTTTGCTGCGTGCCCGGCTCCGAGACCTGCTCTGCCGGCGGGATGGAGGCCCCGCAGCCGAGCGAGACCGGGCCCGGCCTCTAGAGCGGGAGCGGGAGGCTGGTGGGAAATGTTCATCGTAGTTCTGTTGCTGTAGCTCGAGGGCGGCCTCCGCCGCTGCCCTCTGTCGGTCTCCGCGTCGTTTCTTAACAAGATAGGGGGTCTTGAATCGAGCCTTGCAGGTCTTGTCCGCAGTGGGATGCGCTCCCCCACAAAGGTGACACCTTGGCGTGCATGTGTAATTGGGGTCTGGCTTCGAGGCTCCGCAGCCTCTGCACACACGGTCTTGGGGGTTCGGACAGACGTCCATGCGATGGCCGACTCGTCCTCACTGGTGGCACACGTCAATCTGCTTTCTGTGCAAGGTACACCTGAGCATAGCACCCCCGTAGTAGACCCACGTTGGTACTCGACCACCATCGAAGGCGATGATGACCGGCGTGGTCTTGCTGAGTCTTTTGGCCGCTAAGGCTTTCGGGTTCCTCTTGTTGACGATATTGAGGTGAATGTCCTTCGCGTCTTCTTCGAGAGGAATGCCTCGGACGACTCCCTTGACTGTATAGTCGGGCGCAGTTTCATATGCCCGTATCTCGAACTGGTGTCCGTCGACCTCAAAGCTGTCGAGTCGGCGGTACCGTTCTGCATTAGGAGAGTGAGGGGTACTCACAACGATGATGGTTTGCTGCATATTTGGGCAGACAATGTCTTCCGTGGCGTCTTGTGGCTCCGAAATACGACACTTGAGCTGTACCAATGTTGTTCGTCACCCTGCACCGCAATTTCAAACGCCGTTCCATCTACTAGAGTTACTGTATCCACTCATTCACTCAATCACTCCCTCACTCACTCAATCACTGCAATAAGTCATACGCTCCCTAAAGAGGGCCTCTACAGTAACTATACATTATGATGATGCTGATGGTGATGGTGATGATGATGATTTATTATCATACCCTTTGAAATTGGCCGGCGAAAAGAGTCACCAAGCCTGCTTGTGTTACTCAGGTATGCTATGCATGTTTTTTCTTCTAGCATTGTTGTGTACATCTATTTAATCTTCCTTTTTTTTTGCTCAACCTTCTCTGATTACCTTATACCGCTAGCTATGGTTGTATTGGACCCGGTCGTATCAATCTCTTCCCTTTTTTTTTCACCAATACTCCAAATGCCTTTTGCTTATCTTGGCTGCTGAATGGTTGATGCTTCAGTCTACTTGAAATCCAATCGCTTCTGAAAGGTGTACATTACGTATAGGTCTCACTGTGTTAACCCCTTCGCATTTCATTAGGATGTGCTGAGTGGTCTCTGAATTTTCGTTGCAGCATGCACAAGCTTTATCTTATTTGTAATATTTGCTGCGGCATTTTTTTGTCCTTAGGCAGCCAGCTCGAGCCTCAAATACCAAGGCACTTTCCTTATGTTATCGTAAAGCTTTTCCATTCTAATTTCTTTCTTGTCATTCTTGTGAATCTCCATGGTCGATTTTGTTTCCATTCTTTTCATCCAATTCACTGTCTCTGTTTCTCTCACTTTTTTTTTTTGATGACTCCTGGTCGTGTATTTACACTTTCAATTACCCTGTGCTTCGTTGCCTACTTTCTTGACCGCTTACTTCATTCTGTGACCACGCTTTTCAGGTACCATCCGCCAGCTGTTAGTGCACCCTCGTGGCAGCGGGAGCCCGGGGGACAACCACCAGCTCACCTAACTGACGAATGCTGCACTGCTGACCGTCTACCACTCGGTTTCTACTGCTTAGAATTCGGCCACATTGCTCGTTACTACCCTCATCGAGAAGTTGCGTTTGGAGCCTTTTCGCGTCCAGCTTCAGCTCGCTTTGAAGGTCATCGTGGCGAGGATGAGGACCACATGTTGTGCTACCAAGCCGTTTCACTACGCCGTCACTCGCAGTCTCCGTCACCTGTGCATTATTCTTTCCCCAGCCGCCAAAGTTCGGGCGACGTTGTCAGGAACCGTTTCCCCCGTACTTGCTGAAGAAACTAACGGACGCAATTTTCGGGGGTCAACTTTCTAATGGCGAAACACCAAAAAGTTGCCCCAACTGCAGCAGAAAAACCATACTGCCACGACAAATTGGAACGCTGTTGAAGTTGTTCGTGCCGACCTCAACTTCTTTATCGACCAACATCCCGTGACAGCCGTCGTGCACACCAGAGTCAATTTCTCGATCATCTGTCCAAGCATGGTTCACCGCCTTAGAAAGATGAAAACACCGTGGACAAGCCCACAGAAGTGCCGGCGATCAGTTAATGAAGTCAACGGAAATATGTACTGTAAGGCTCCGCATCGCCGTTTCTCGCTTTGTTTCCACGTTCGTTATCTTCCCAGAGTGCTGCAAGGAACCATCCTGGGAGATGAATTTTCTGCGGGATTATGGCACAATTATAAACATCCCAGAGTGTTTGGTCCCATTTTCCGTTAGTCTAGAAGTAGACGGCAACAATTAGGGACCACGTGAGCGCTTACATTAGCCGATGACACGCTCAATGCAGCGCCAGTAGGAATACTGTCGCAGGCGTGCGTATATTTTAAGCACACCTGCGTGACCGCATTATGGAATATCATAGAACGCTGCACACACGCCTGAGTGTAGATCCTGAGGAACAACAAATAACCATTTGCCGTCGTTCAAGTAATAGTTGCGACGATACAGGAGTCAGTGGGCAACGGCGAAATCGTGTGTTTGGCAGCGCAATGCCTTGGCAGAGGAAGGCGATGACCAGCGATACAAGAAATTCCGCATATACAGGATCCACGGGTGCCTCTGCTCCTTCAACGGCATGTTCCTGGCGGTGACAGATGACACGAACATAGATGTGCTGTTAGAATTACTCTGGCTTTACAGAGGATAGCTAGAGAGGGCATCAGCGTCCGAATGGGTACCGACCAAAGCGGTAGAGAACTCCAATATTGTGGTCGTGGAGGCGTGGGGCCCGTCGAAGAAGTCGATCAGACTGATATTTCTAGGACGACAGCCAGCAGGGGTCATAATAGCTTGTTATGACGTCTAATTTGCTGCCATGGAAGTTGCAAAATGCACTGAAATGTTTCTCGTTGAGTTCTTTCTACGAAGATGGTTGTAGCTTTAGCTTAACGGGGCAGTGTGTAAAATTTCAAAACGTACACTATGATTATGTGGTTTTGCACTGGACGTTAATACCCTCAAATTTACTTCGAATAAATCCTCAGGGTTCATCATCCAGGAGAGTGATCACCAGTAAATTGCATGACGAATATGGAAGGCGCCTCCATGTTCCGTTCCGGTTGGCAGAAACTATCGCTTTTTGGAAATGATACTGGATAGAGCACTTCGCGTAATGCTCAGGCATCGTTCCTCAAGGAGTGGGTTAACCGCCGCTTGAATGTGCTTAGATGCGACATCGACATCAAATGGGAAGGTATGCCTTAATGTCCAATGAGACCACATGTACTTATTTATCTAGCTATTCCCTACCTACGACCTCTTATCTTATAATCTATTTTATATAAAGGACGCCGATTTACAAATATATTAATGAGAAGTCTCACAACATTCCTTAGAGTGCCTAATTCAACGCTTAGGGCTTTCGTTATAACATAAGCGGGGGAGCTATCTATCCAGGCTCATCCAACACAAGAAACGGATCGCCATTTTCTCCATTTTTCATCGCGCCAACCGGATCATCCGCTAATAAAAAAGCTCACGTAGATGCGGCACAGCATCCGCGATGCTTAACCAGCATCAAAGAGTTCATTAGCACGAGAATACCATAACATACGTTCATACATAAATCTTCTTCCTTGACAGCTAACGACTCCTTCAATAATGCGGAACATTCCTGCCATAAACAAAACGTCTTCAATTCATCCACTGCACAAACAATATTGACACTCTCGCATATGAACCGACTACCAAAGGCCAATGCGTTTTTATTTACAGATGCATCGACAGTTGAAAGCATGACGCCTGCGTTTTACGTCCTGGTGTAAGAAGTAAGCAGAAGTTACCGTCTGTCTAACGAAACATCTTCATCGGCAGGAATGCTTGGCATTCAAAAGGGGCGAAACTTATGGCCTAAAGTGATTGAATTCGAAATCGTCTAATCTAGTTTTAGTCCAAGGATCCTTTGGACGCAGTAATAGTATGCTGCTTTATTGAAGACAATTCTTCGTTATGCTAGACACAAAAATACTGAGCCTTCTATTCCGGTCATCAGATCCATTTGCATTGTAATACAAGTCACGTTGGAATCAAGAGAAATAAAATACTCGACATAACTGCTGCGTCACATACATTGAATGAACTCATACCAGTGTAATTTACTGCATCCGACGCTAAAGCAACAATTCAGAGACTGATATTCAAACTATCCAACACCATGCAGTCCGATGAGCGAAAAAAAAATCGTCTCTTGTGCAGCATAGGACATTTTTTGCGCTTCTCGCCAAACCTGAAAACAGAATGGACTTTTAACACACTCTTACATCGTCTACGTGTGGAAGTGACGTACAAAGCCCATTTTCTATGTTGTGTACAGAAGATACCCTCTTCCGAGTGCCCACATTTTGGTACCACGGAAGCTTCCGTAGAACACATCATCACTGAGTGCCCACAATTTGATGAACATCGACATGATGAACATCGGCATGATGAACAGGCGTCCCTTATCTGTAGATATATTGCTCCGTTCTTAGTGTTTTTATATACAGAGAAGCTGTGAAAGCCACTTAGATTTTCTTGTGAAAATTACCTGATGAGTTTCGTGCGAAAGGTACTTTTTTGAATGAAATATTTTTTTGCCTTGCGCTAACGGTCATTTAGACCTTGTCGAGGTCATCGCCATTTTGTGTTCTGGTCTGTTTTCCCGTTTCAAACTATTATCATGAAAACTTTCCTGCTTCAGTAAATTGTTATACAGTTTACTTTTAAGCAATTCTTGTCACCGTATGCAGGGAAGACCCTTGCGTGTATCGGGTGACGCTATCTTTCTCTGCATTACGCTTTTTTTTTTTAAACTAGCAACGCGCCATCAATTGCTGTGTACATTTGAACACTGTATGTCGAACATTTGTCACATGAAGCGCTTGTGAAACCTGCAATTTCTTTCTCTTTCATTTACATATTCGCTTCCGATGGTGTTTTTAATATGTCTATGTGTTTAGCTATGACTTTTTGACGGCTAAATCTTGAGTAGCCAAACTTCTTATACTGTCACAGTTAATGAACAACAACAGTCTGAATAAATGGACGCAGTGCAGCGAATACTACGCCTCGTATCAGTCAGTGAGCGAGAAAGGCGGCTGTGCGTTTATCAGACAGCAGGAAGGCTCACCCATCACGCGCTTTGAAATCTTCTATGATCCTTTTGTTCAGGCGCCATGACGAAGAGGGTGATCAAGAAGCCGACGCAGGAGTCCATCTTTTGATTATCTTTATTAGTTGGCTGTAGCGACCATTACCTTTTCCTGCACACTAGATTGCACGGAACTGGATAGATTGAGTTGGCGCAATGGTGTCTTTCCAGTGATATGGCTAGCCAACGCCACATTACAATCTCTGCGTGGCACACAAACCGCTGTTACAGGGACGAATTCTCGTTCCCGGTAGCTTGCCATTTGCCACTACTAAATGGTAGGTGTCCTAGCATGACACGCCCAGGGCATCAGCAGACCAGCCACCGAGCAGTGATGACCACGGTGCGCGGAAAACTGTGAACGAGTTATTTACAACATCACCACAAGTGTTCAGATGAGCGAAGAGAATGATCCATGGTGCAGCTGCTCATACAGCCATGAAAGGGCATTAGAGAGAAGATGCGCTGTCTTTCTTCTGATTGACCCTGCCACTACAAGGCTTCCTCTTTCACGATTATTATTTGCTTAAAATTTCCCTCTTTGGTGTAGAGCAATGTCTTGGTTTCTTCTTCTAACTCTCTTTAGTCATCTATACAAATATCAGAACTATACAAATAACAGTCTACTGCAATATGTAAAATATACACATATGGCTACTTTACCGGCATCAGGCTTGTGCAGGTATCGCAATATACACATTAGGACGTCTCCTATCTCGCTTATATTCAATATTATTCAAGAGAATGCAGTGGCTCTCAACGTAAACCACTCCACTGTTTCGAATAGACAGGTCACTGACGACAAGTACGCAACACAACAGGGGGGAAATCCACTAAGCTGTGCTTTTTTTCACGCAATTTCTTGTGTAGAAATCCTTATGCTAAAATAAAAGGCGATACAGTTAGTTTGAAGCGTCGTGTGAGGGCAAGAAACAAACCACCACTCGAATTATACGACAAAAAAGAAGCGTAGCTACGAAGTCACCATTTGTCATGATAGCGCATCAGGCGCCTGTAGCCGAGTATACGCTATTACCGCGGGGCACTGTTCTCTGCTGTCGGCTTCCGTTTCCGGGCGTGTCCTACAAAGGCGACAAGCGCGACAACGTTCGCGAAAACAATAAGAAATTCCCCGACGATGACGATACTGCGTAATGGGAAATTTGAGCTCAGCTGTATACGTGTTTTCATTTCGCGATATACTGGCTGTCGCGCACAATCTGTCTCGTGCGGCACGTCGAAAACTAGCGAAGTGTGGCGCGACTGCATCGCTAATGGGGAGAACATGAGAGACAGCGCACGGGAGACGCGCGGGCGCGCTCCCGGTTCAGAGTAGCCGACGCGGACAAAACTGTGCTCGTGCAGCGCTTCGTTAACGGGATAGCGCTAAGAGCCCCGTGTCGCAGAAAATCCGGTGTCCCGCTTCCGGCATGGACCGCCATTTCGGCAAAAATTATTTCCAACCGCGCATACCCAACCATGCAGTCTCTCTATGAAGACAGAGGGAGTTGCTGAACTATTTCACTTTCTCAAGGTAAAATACTCCAGAAAAATCGCAGAGTACGACTTACACACAACCTACAGACATGACATCGTCTTATCGTAAATCAAAATACGAGAAACATAGTTCTGTTACACGGAAACTCAAAACACAGCCTCCTTTTCGAGCGTTTCTATCATTCACAGAGCGACCGTGGCCTCCGAGATTTGCGCGCACCGGAGCGTGCGCAAAGATGAAGCATCGTACTGGCGGAGTGCTTACACTCACAAGTGCTTACACTCATATATATATATATATATATATATATATATATATATATATATATATATATATATATATATATATATATATATATATATATATATATATACGCCGATACGCCTACTATTCTTCCTCTTGCGTGTAACACATTATCTTGTGCAAAAAAGGGAATCGTATAATTTAGCGGCATTCAATGAGCACGAATATTTTTTTTTTCGGTGACGGTGTTATAGTGTTTGGTGCCGCTTCGTATCTAGATACCAGAACTCGTAGGTTTCAACCTACTTCCTAGTTTCTTCTGCACACTGCGCACCGTCAACGGTGTATCTGAGTGAACAAACAGTGATACATTTGACGCTAACCCCTTTGCATCATAGGCGTATCCACCTGAATGTGCGCAATGGGGGCACCTCCCCGCCCCTTCAAAGAGTGGGGGGGGGGTGCAAAGTATGTCATTTGCCCCATGCCACCACCTTTGAAAGCGGGCACTGGCATTTTCAGCTGCATGCTGGAAAGTTCCAAAAAACTACAGCTGAGGCTAAATTTTCTTCAGTAGAGTGACCTTACTAGAGTAGAGTGACCTTACTTGCTTTTCTATACCACGTATATCCCTGCTTGGATAACGACCATTTTTTTTGTGCCTTCTCAAGACGCCCTGTAGTTGACGACCCACGGGATTCGCCATACACGCTCGCGTTACGGACAACGCCAGGCGCTGGGCCATTGCCGTCCTGACAAATTGTCAGTTTGCGCAAACTGCATCACAACCAGTTTTTGGGACCGCTATATGCGTATTCTAAAACACAATGAGCTTGTTACATTTCATTTTAGGGTAACGGGGATGGTTCGGATAAAGTATTATAACCAGCCGAGCCTGAAATCATTGGATTATCAAATGCTGGAACTATTAAATCTTTGTCTGTTGCAGTGTTGCAGTCTCAGTATATTGTCGCCATCAGAAATCTAATCAAACCTTTTACAGGTATAACAGTCGAATGTCATTGTGTAATCACGACTTATCGTAGATACGCTCGCGAAAATGACCTTGGTCGAAGTCGCAGAGCCATTTCAATACCAATGGAACACTCACTTGAATTTTTTTCTAAAGACACGCGTCACTTCTCACTGACAATTTCATTTTCAGGCTGTTTCTAAATAAGAGATACACTATTACTTGTTTCCCGGCACGAGCAAACACAGCAGATATTTTGTATTTTGAAAAACGATACGCACTTTTTGGTGACCTGTACCGAAAATTTGCACTTTGTTGGTTGCTTATGTAGGCTGAAAACAGTAACTGACTGGTCGCTTTATCCCAATTTTTACAGGGTATACATGACATTTGGTTGTTCTCCCCGGTAATCTTGGTAAAATATGCGGGGCATAGTGTTTATATTTATTCGACGTACGAAGCAATGTTGCGACTGACGAGCGATATATGTTTATTTTGTGTAGGTTCATTACAGCCTTTGTAGAAAGTTACTCATTGAAGATTTCCAGGGTGTCATGCTGCCAATAACCTAGATATTTCGTAGACACCTGTAACAACGCGCGAAATACGGACGTGAATTTCCATTAAAGTAGGAATGTTCTAAGCGCAATGCGTTCTGAATATTTCCCTTTTCGGTTTTAAGTGCAAGTGTCGCAGATAATTCCCAAACTCTCGTTTTCTCGTGTATTTCTGTGAAATACCTTAGGTCGCGAGTTACGATCGACGGCCGATAAATGTGTGAAACTTACACAATTTTATCGGTAGATGCGGGAGGCTCTATATAAAACAAGTCAAGATGGGAAAATGAATATGAACATTTTATAGAAGAGTATCATAATTACATGGTAATTAAATATTCAGTCAAGGCACCGTCAATCATGCTCCATTTCTTCAATAAATATATTGAATAATCCACTGCAATCACATGCACAGGTTAATTATTGGGCAGAAGCATTACAACAAGCGAAGTAATAATCTTTCGGGATTACTACCGAAATGCCACACTTCACACGACCCGTCAAAGACGGTAGTGCCTTCATGAAAGCGTTTCTGTGAAGCGATACAATTCCCTCAAAAGTGAAATGGGTGTACTTTATGAAAGCAGAATGTTCTATTTACTCAAAGCTTAATGTTCATTGTCTATTCCTTGCAAAACAATACACAGTAATGGCAAATATAAGTCGCGTTCACAACCATGTATGCCGTGAATGAAGGTGATATTATGAGATTCGTAGTTTGTTTCCCCGGTGTCCTCAGTGAGCTAAACAGTGCATCTTGTTTATATCTAGGAAAAATAAGAGCATGGTATGAATAGGGAGTAGGCAGTGTTCCATGTTGGTTGGTTGAATTCATATTTTCCAATAAAATACGTATGCAAGTAGTCCGTAGCGTTATTAGTCAGTTTTACCAACGGTCGAAAACTTAGACATCCACAATTGCATAATTAATAATAATAATAATAATAATAATAATAAGCTTTATTTCCATCAAAACGATGGAAGGGCCGTGGGTAAAAGCTGCTGAACAGCTTGACTAGAGCCCACGGTCCCCTCTACAAGGCAGTACAGGAACATACATGAAACATACAGGAATACAAACATACAGAAACGCAAAATTGATTCGATTTAATGTATCACAAGGAATGAATATTAGAATGGTTCAAAAACATGACATATCACGTGGCGCAGTTCGCGAACTGTAGTGCGACCTAAATCAATTCCACATTTATTCAGATCATTAAGAAGTTTAGGCAAAATATACGATAGTGTATCCATAGAATAGTTAGCACGGGGAGTGACCACCTTCCAGTAGTCAGACTGACGTATAGTATAGGATGTAGGCTTTATTTCTAGCTTGGCTAGGTTGCGAAAGAAATTTCGATTTTCTTTTAATTCGCACTTAAAGGCAAAAATTAGTCTATAGCTAAACAATTTCAAGGCAGGCATTATATCTGCTTTAGTGAACAGAGTATGTGTATGAGAATTGTAGGGGACATCAAAAATAAGCCTAATTATCTTTTTTTGTAAGACGTACACCTTTGTTAAGTTTGTTACTGTGGTAGATCCCGATACCAAAAAGCAGTAAGAGAGGTGAGAGTAAAAAAGAGAATAATATATCAGCTTTTTTACGCTGAAAGGTAATATAGACCTACATCTGGATAAAATACCAACGACACTTGACAGTTTAGCGCAAACAGAATCTACATGAATATCCCACAGCATATTTTGCGAAAACGTGACCCCAAGAATTTTAATACTACTTACTATTTCTATTTTTCTGGTGCCATAGATAAGATCTACGTTCATATTTACCTGCTTTGATTTCGGTCTAAATAGCACAGCCTTAGTTTTGTTGGTGTTAACCTCTGACTGATTTGCTACAGACCATTCCAGAAGTTTTAGAAGGGCGGGGTTTGCTATATAGCTGATTTGCTCACAGTCTGTAGTGGAAAGAAATATGCTGGCATCGTCGGCGTACAATATATATTTGGCTTCAGCGCATATATTTACCGGATCATTTATATAGATATTAAAAAGAAAAGGTCCAAAAATGCTGCCTTAGGCACTCCTCTTCCAATCGGTTTTTGGTCGGAACAGTGCTCACCTATTTGAACATACTGCCGCCGATAGCCAAGGTAAGATTTTATAAGATTCCAGCAATGGCCACGCACTCCATACAATTCAAGTTTTTTGAGTAAAATGGAATGAACAATGCAGTCAAATGCTTTCGTGAAGTCAATGTACAGGCCCAGTACAACCATCTTACTTGAAAACTGTGATAAAATAAACTCTTTTTGTTCTATCAAGGCTAGTTCCGTAGACCTATGCTTTCTAAATCCAAATTGAGCTGGGGTTAAAAGGTCATATTTCTGAAAAAAAATTGAAAGGCGCTCATGAATAATCTTTTCTAAACCCTTTGAAAATATTGGCAACACTGAGATAGGGCGATAATTCTTGATGTCATTTCGATCACCTTTCTTGAACAATACTGTAACCTTAGCCACCTGCATTCTTTGTGGGAAAACGGCACTTGAACAACAAAGGTTACAACTAAGGTCAAATTTTACGAACATAAGGCGAACATATAATGGTTTCCAGCAAGTACGGACGCGAGCACAAATAAGTAGAAACGGACAGGACAACGCTGGACTTGTTTTGTAGAATTGGGAGTGTGGACGATTTGTGGAATGTTTTCACAATAAACTTCAGTTGTAAGTCCAGCGTTGTCCTGTCCGTTTCTGCTTACTTGTGCTCGCGTCCCTACTTGCTGGAAACCATTATACGTTCACCATGCATCAACTGGCCGAGAAACTACTCTAATAAGGCGAACAATACGCCAACTTTATGTGCGATGGCAAATACGTGTTGATCAAATAGGGCGTTAAAAATTGTAAGCAAGTTCTCGAAAGTATTACGCAACTGCAATTAGCTATGTTGCTGAATGTCCCAAGATACTTTCTTTCTTTCTTACTTCTTACTCTTTCATGCGTAATATATTAGTTTCACTTGGTGTCCTCACTGAATTAAAGGAGGCAGCTTCGTTATGTTTGGTGACTGTAAGGACAGGTTAATGGGTAATGTGGAAGTGAAGTTCAAAATACTAACGTCCTTGCTTTAGCTCCGCTTCGAGAACTACCTCAGCCGGGGCTTTCGCAATAAATTCTGTATGCAAGCACTCCAGAGTGCATGAGCGTGTCTAACTAGCGGGAACAATTTTGCCCGCTGCCCTGGCAGAAATATGAAAGCCGCCGAGATCAAATTTAGAAAGAACTGATGGTACACCATGTAAAATACCTGTGCGAAGTTAAAGGTAGTTGGACCAGGCACAGCCTTTGTAAAAACTTTCTTATTCGTGTGTTAAAGCGTGTGATGTGGTCGCTATCAGCTATGCTTCCAAGTGTCCCAACTTAGCTGTAGTTTACAACAGGTTTATATTTTGTGGAAAGGGGAGAGGAGCCATGGCAACTGCAATGTGCGAGATTTTTTACGTTTCTGTTTCGGTTAGAAGCTCTGCAATGTAATTAATGAGCCGTTGTTTTCTTTTCCCCATGTTCGGGCTTCAAAACACGTAGCATCTTAGTTTCAGCAGTGTTCTCGGAGAACTAAACAAGGCATTTTGTTTTATATTTAGCGAAAATAAAGAGCGCCTTGTGGGCAATACGTAAGTAAGGTACAAAAACAGGGGACTAACTATAATATTTGTAATAAATTACGCATGCAAGCTATCCGGAGCTCTAGGATTGTGTTTTGTGAACAAAGAATTTATCCCGTTGCTTTGTAGGAGCTCTGCACTCAACTGATATCAAGTCTAGCGAAAATTGAGGGGGGGGGGGGGGGCGTTCTAAAGAAATAAAGCACTGCATACTCCCCTTATCGGTTGTAGCAGTGGTTTTCAACACATTCGCTGGACATCCGCCGTCGCAGCTACAGGATGGCGAGTCATTTTGTTTTCTGCGGGTATCGTAAGGAACTTATGTTGATTGTACGCAATTGCGTATAACCTCGAAAATACTATTACCTAAACTAGCGATACATTTATGTTGTAGACATGAACATCAAGTACAATTCTTTGTTGAATTATTCAAATTCTACGTATCAAATGAGCATTTTGCATTTGCGCTGTACTGCCTATACTGGGCGGCATCTGGGACCATTGTGGGGAACTCATTGCCTTTTGTCACTGTGTCATCTGCATATTTTATATTATAAAAGCGATCAATGCGCATTCAGATAATTTTTGGTCCCCCATGTTTCACCTTGTGCGATTGATAAATCGATCCCTGTTTGGCTAATATACACTGACAGAAGCGGTTCCAGGCTGCTTCACTTATTTTAACAGCAATTTCCAATATATATATATATATATATATATATATATATATATATATATATATATTACTAAGAGGTTGATTAGCAGTAGACGCAGGCGAAACGGCAGCGGTCATGACCGTTCGGCGAAGCACAGCCACCGCGCGAGCCCGAGCCGGTGGCGATGCTGCTGAGGGGCAGGGTGGTCTTCTTTACAGTCGCCCTCCACAAAAAGTGAAAAAGGCGCCGTCCTACGGCTTAAGGCGTCGAGACTTCCATTGGATCGTAGTAAGGTTTAATGCGGAATACGTCGAGAAATTCGCGGCCGCGATGGCGTAGTTCCATCGTTGGCGTCAGGGGCTCCACGAGGTAATTGACGGAGGACGTTTGCTCCAGGACGCAGTAGGGTCCAAGGTGTATTGCGACAATCTTTTCGAAGAGGCCGGGTATGGTAGCGAGCACCCGAAGCCAGACCAGAGAGCCAGGGGCAAAAGTTGGTGCAGAACGGTCGGCAGGGTGACGGGATTCCTGCTGCCACTGGTCCTCCGTATAAGAAGAGTGGGCAAGCTGGCGGCATTCTACGGCATGTCGAGCAGCATGTCGAGACGGCTGAGTAATTTCGAACGTGGCAGGTTTATATGAAAGAATGGTATACAACTTATTGCCTGGTTCTCGTCCGTATAGGAGAAATGGCACGACAAAGTCCAGTAAACACCCTCCCCTAAAAAACAAGCTCATGCAGAGGCGTGACTGTATCTATGACTCTTAAAGAGCACCACAGAGCTCATTTGCACGAGAATATCATAACATACGGCCACACATAAATCATCTTCCTTAGTAACTAACGACGCCTTCAGTGACGCTGAACATTCCTTGAATTCATCCACTGCAGCAAAAAAAAAAAAAAAAAAAAAATGACGCTCTTGCGTGTGCATCCACTACCGACACACAATGCGTCTTTGCTTACACGTGCATTGACAGTTGTCAGTACGACGGCTGCGTTTTACGTCCTGGTGTGAGAAATAAGCAAAAGTGACGATCTGTCTAACAAAACATCTGCATCGGCCGAAATGCTCGGCCTCATTTGGCAAGGATCTGCATTGGCAAATGCATGGCAGCGACGACATTTATGGCGCAAAATACTTGAACTCGCAATTGGGTAATCTACTCTTAGTCCAACGATACGATGAAGACAACTCTTCGTTATGCTAAATACGTACGAAAATATTGAACCTTCTCTTTTGTTCCGGTCATCAGATTCATTTGCATTGGATTACAAGTCACGTTGGAATCAAGGGAAATAAAATACAGGACAAAATCGTTGTGTCACATACATTGAATGAAGTCATAGTAATGACATCTGCTGCATCCGACGCTAAAACAACAATGCAGAAACTGCGATGCACACTATCAAACACCATGCAGTTCGATGAGCGAAATAAAATCGTCTCTTGTGCAGTATAGGCCTTTTGTCACTCCTCTCGCCAGATCTCAAGACAGAATGTATTTTTCACACACACTTACATCGTCTGCGCCTCGAAGTGACGTCCAAACCCCATTTTCTATGTCGTCTACAGAAAATGCTCTCTTCAGAGTGCGCACAGTGTGGTACCACGGAAGCTTCAGTAGAAGACATCATCACTGAGTGCCCACAATTTGATCAACATCCGGAAACAGTTCGTGAAGGTCTTCACGTCTTAGACGCTCCTTATATGTCAAAAAAATTGCTCTATCCTTGGTCTTGTTCTTTAATATACAGAGAAGCTGTGGAATCCTTGCACTATTTTCTTGTTAGCAATAACCTGATACATTTATGCTGCATACGTAAACAGCAAGTACAGTACTTTGTTAAATTATTCAAATTCTGCGTACCAGATGTGCATTTTTATGTACGCTGTACTACTCCTACTGGACGGCATCTGGGACCAATGTGGGGAACTCATTGCCTTTTCTTGCCTTTTCTTCCTGCATAATCTTGAGATTTTATACAATAAAAGAGATAAATGCAAATTCGGATCATTTTTTGTGCCCCCATGTTTCACCATGTGTGAATGATAAATACGTCCCTATCTCACTAATATAAACTGGCCGAAGCATTTTCGGGCTATTTCACTCATTGTAATAGTAATGACCAATATATATATATATATATATATATATCGCGGGAGCAGGATATTGCGGATGGAGACAAGCATGGTCGCCCGAACCTGCTTTTATTCTTCGTCTTCATCTCCTTTCAGACAGCGTCCTTCTGTCCTCCGTTACACATTCCCCCTCCCCCCAAAAGAGCGCGCGCAGCAAGCAACATAAGAGGGAGCAGTGGGAGACCAAAAAATAAAATATCCAAAGGTGCAGTTGGTCCTATGTGGCGATTTAACTTTGTATACTAACTAAAGTTCAAAATAAGCTATCGCAGTCCGCTGACGTCTAGAATAACTCTGGGCGACGGGCCTGTCTTTTGCGATCTGGACGACGTCTACATGCACGACGTTATTCGCGAGCACTCATTGTCGTACACGTGGGCCTTGAGGAAGACAAGTCCGCTTCTCGAAACGTTCGCTCCTCCTTTCACCGTGTTCTTGTTTTGCTCATCGTCTTGAATTTCCATCCCCCGTATTCCTCATGTTTTCCTTGGACGCTCAGCTCTTGACACAATTGAGTACAGTTCAAGCGCTTTGAAGTAGTAGGAGCGGTGGTTGCTCTGAAAGCTAGCGCGGACGAAAGAATGCATGTTGAGAGCTTCTTTTTTTTTTTTTTCAAGATATCGCGCTCACGTGAGATGCACCGTTGCTGCGTGAATCGTCTCGTTTCGGATGGTTGGCTAGTGATTTCACGTGTTCCTTGTCGCAGCCATGTTTTTGGCGATGCTCTTCGTCGTCGCCTGCGCTGATGTGGTTGTCGTGGTAAGTGAAGCTGCTGATGGAGTTTATGTTGATCTTTCTGATATTCCTGCGAGAGCTGCTGAGGTAGCATGTCCATCAGATTATGTGTTTGACTTGTTTCGCCATTTCACGTAGTGATATGTGGGTAGCTACACTGCGCGCTTTTGGGAGGCTTGTGTAGTGGCAAAAGTAATGTACGAGGCTTCAAAGAAGACTCTTCTGAGTCTGCTACAGCGACATAACGAATGGGTGCTACCGTCATAAGACAGGGTGCTACGTTTAGGACTTACTACGTTTCTGCAATGGCAGCAGTTTTTAAGGGTGTTGTACACGGAAGAAGGTTTGTGTGTTGCGAAGTGGTTTGGTCTCTAAATTTACATGGCTCATCCGTAGGCGCTGCAAGCGCATTGTCTTCCTTGTGAAAAGAGCGCATACTGCTCGTGGTTTCCTTCTTTTGTCTTTGCGGGAAGGCAGTCTGCTTTATGTCAGCGCTGGAACTCGAAGCGGCGTTGTTTTCTTGACTGGCGTGGATGGTACCGTAATATGAGTTGATGTGGCTTGGAATCCTGGATTATCGATCACTAGACGATGCCGTAGCGGATGTAGCTTCATCACGTGCTTGCGGTGATGGTTCTGTCTCAGCAATGTTCGAGTTTTCATGTGAGTGCGAAGTAATGAGCTTAATAGAAGAATCGCGGGACTTGAAACTAGGCGGCGGCCGAAACGTACTACCAGTACTGAATCTATTCGCTGCCTCAACGATGACAGCTGTCTGATGGCATGATGAAGACGTGCATAACGGGAATTTCTACGTAGTGAAAAAACCTGGTAGAAGGCTTGCTCTCGACGAAGAGCGACTTAGATATCGCTCAGCGAACGGAGGCTTTACTTTGACCACGGTGCGCGGGGGACTCATGTGAGGCGTGTGTTTCTGCTTCGTCATTTCGGAAGTCTTACTAAATGGGGACATTCTCGACGATTTAGTCATACGTGGCTTTGGTTGGTACTGATGATGATTACTCCGTGGAAACTGTAGGTCGCTGCAGCGACCCAGTTGCAGTGTCTCCAGCTGTCGGATAATGAGGGGGCCTGCAGCGTATACTTTAAATTGACTGATCATCTCTTCCTTGATTTTCTCCCACTATTCATCGTATGATTGTGTTCATATAGGAGGTTGCGACCAAGTACTGCACCATTGTGGTCAATCTTACTCTGGTGAGGAAGCGGGTTACCGGTTCTGGTCACCGGTATCAGGCCACACTCCAGGCCTGTTTATGCAATTTTATCAACACGCGGACTTTTTTTATCCGGTGGAAAATTGCGTGGCACCGGGATTCGAACCAAGGTCCTCTTGCAAGTGAGGCGAATGTTCTGCCTCTACGCCACCGCTGCAGCCAAGACAGGCCGCCATTGGAATCTGAACCTGGTAACGTTTAACTCTAGAACGTTATCTAGTGAGGCGATCTCGCAGTGCTAGTGGACGAATTAGAGGGCAGTAAATGAGATATAATAGGGCTCAGTGAAGTTGGGGATGACGAAAGAAGCATATACAGTGCAGAAAAGCGGGCGCGTCCTGTGCTACCGAGGCTTAGCGGAGAGACGAGAAGTAGGAGTCTGATTCCTAATTAATAAGGATATAGCTGGTAACATACAGGAATTCTATAGCATTAACGAGAGGGTTGCAGGTCTTGTTGCGAAACTTAATAAGAGGTACAAATTGAAGGTCGTACAGGTCTACGCCCCTACATCCAGCCATGATGACCAGGAAGTCGAAAGCTTCTATGAAGACATGGAATCGGCGATGGGTAAAGTCAAAACAAAATACAGTATACTGATGGGCGACTTCAATGCCAGGGTAGGCAAGAAGAAGGCTGGAGACAAGTCAGTGGGGGAATGTGGCATAGGCTCTAGGAATAGCAGGGGAGAGTTATTAGTAGAGTTTGCAGAACCGAATAATATGCGGATAGTGAATACCTTCTTCCGCAAGTGGGGTAGCCGAAAGTGAACGTGGAGGAGCCCAAATGGCGAGACTAGAAATGAAATTGACCTTATACTCGGCGCTAACCCTAGCATGCTACAAGATGTGGACGTGTTCGGCAAGGTGCGCTGCAGTGGCCATAGGAGGGTAAGAACTCGATTTAGCCTAGGCTTGAGGAGGGAACGGAAGAAACTGGTTGGTACATAAGAAGCCGATCAATGAGTTAGCGGTAATAGGGAAAATAGACGAATTCCGGATCAAGCTACAGAACAGGTATTCGGCCTTAACTCAGGAAGAGGACCTTACTCTATTTGATATAATGGGTGCCGATTTACATATATATTAACGAGAAGTCTCACAATATTCCTTAGAGTGCCTAGTTCCACACTAAGTGCTCTCGTTATAGGTGAAGTGGGGAAGTCATCTATCCAGACTCATCAAGCACAAGGAAAGGATAGCCATTTTCTCCATTTGTCATCGTGGATATTCAACATGCGCTGTCTTCCTATTGATTGGTTACCGAGGCGACATGTGACAAAGCTCTTTTTTGCGCTTTGCTTCCAGCTTATACATTTTTAAACTGCACCTTTTTTTCCTGCTCGATTGTCGTTTCCTTGCCGCAGGTGGCCACAGCCTCATTCAGTGTAGCAGTTCCTTCCTCCGCTGTGCTGACTTCGTCGGGACACGTGGAAATGCTTTCAAAGCTCTCGCAAAGAGCATTTGACATCAGCAGAGCTCCACGCGAACAAAGAATTCCACGGTACTTGAAGGATAGGCTCAATATTCCGTCTTGCTCTGAGCGCGAGCTCTTTTGTGCTCTTTGTTGACTGAAAGCGACATACACCAAATAGCCGCATTCACAAGGGTACGGTAAATCCGTATCCTATTAATTTATCGTATCGTATGCACTCATACGCCACCATTTATAATAATGCCCATTTACCTCCCTAGCAACCTAACGCCTCCTAGTGCGATATTGAAAATTTATCGCTCACATTTCCGGTAACCTTCCTTTTGCTGAGCTCCAGGGTTTGGGCTACATGCCGCCTTGTTCTCCCTTATTTGTTTGTGTGACAAATTTACGCGACGATTACTTTGCAGAAACATGTGGGATCATAGTGTATTAAATTTTCCTACTACGTCCGCAACTGTTGCAATGTCTAGTAGTAGCCGAGCACAGGCCTGCTGAATTCTCTCTCCTCAAAGCGGACTTAACTACGTTAGTTCGGCCAATCAGGTAACTCACCGATGGGATAATGTAATTTATTATTAACAGTTAAAATACTGTTTCAACGGGCGTAATGTACTCATGACTGAAAAGAGATTGCGTGCAGCCTGCTTTGTGAGCTGCCATGTTTGTTTTGAGCTTTCGCAGTGCGGCAGCGGCCGCCGTCTATAGGATGGTTGGTTGGCCGGTTGTCAACCCGCTGTGAATGCAATTTCATCATTCCTGATAGGGTACGCCTCCGTTTACATGGGCTCCTCAAAGCGCATACTTTATCTGAACCTACGTCTACTTGGCGAATTTAATGCGATACGTATACATAGCGAATTACCTCGTTTACATAAGTTGGGATACGCTTGAAAGTTAACGCCGTATACTTCTCCCGCATTCCTGGAACCCCCGTTAGTAATCTTTCCCACAAGGCTACAACACTAAACCATGTCACAGAAAACACATTGGACATACCTTGTAGGCACCGCTCTTGCAGTTCAAACCTTCAGGCTGTTGTCAGGCTACCATAAAATATTAAGGATGAGTTCGGGCCATATTTAATCGACGTTTGCAAAATGGGCAGTCTTTCAACCACAAAGATCAAACGTGTGATATTTGAGTGACGGACTGTACTGAAAGTCGCTGCGCGACTATTTTGTTGCACGCGCAAGAGGATAATCCGTGCACAGCCTTGTGACTTCCCATTGGATCTTTTGTGCAGAATACTCTAGCCGAATACTTCCGATGTAGGACAGCACTCGCACAACAAATCAGTTTATAGGCAGCCCCATCTGCAGTACCGGTTAGTGCGTGTGCAGCTTGGCGGCTGTGTTCGCAACAAAATTATGCAGTCAGACAACAAAGCAAACCAAAAAAGCTTCACTGCAACAAACAAATGCGGTCAAAGGCCTAATTAGTTTAATAAAGCATTGCTTCCTTTACCTTCTTTCCAGGACTCTGGTGCGTGTTCTCAGCCTGCTTTATGTCGAATATCGTGTGCTGATTGTGGTGGTCTAGATGTCTACCTGCTCCCTGTACAGCCAGGGACTGCAAAAATGCCTGCCAAGCTATTCTACGGACGCTCCAGTTGAATGTGCTGGAGACCTGTTCCTAAGGTTCCCGAAATATTTGCAACAATAAGTGACAACAGTTGCTCCAGAACGCAGTTTCTAGACTCTGAGACATTCGCGCAACCGGACGGCTTAAAAGCGGTTTAATGGGGCTGCCCATTATTTCCAATTACTGGATGCTTGTCTGTGTTAATGAATAAACCACCGCGCATGAAAATGGCAATGTGAAGCACATATCGCAGCCCGAGCCATTACCGCATCGTGTCAAACAAAAAAAAACTGTTTCAAAGGCTTTACCATTGTGACTCATACTGTCGGAAGCACGTAGCGAGGAGGTGGCATTGCGTAATGCAATCATGTCGTCTAATCACTGAATAACTTTCTGCATCCTAAATCTGCAGGTGCAAAGGTTGTCACATCGCTGACTAAAATATCACAGCACAACGCTTGAACCCTCGGCTGCGGCTGTAGATTTCTGCCGTTACTTGACGTCACTCACCAACCTGTTGCACCTCCCGTGTTAGTCTGGTGCTTTAAAGCTAGAACTATCACCAGAAAGACGGACGACTGCTTCACATAATTATTGACATGAGAGGTGCTTCAGTACGGTCAGCATTGGGGGTCGCTTGCTAAAAGCGCGTGTAATGAAAATCTACGGGTCCCACGAGCCATAAGAATTAGTTTACCAATACTTCAATTGATTCTTGCTATGACGGCATGGCGAGAACTAATTGACCACACTGGGATCTCCAAGTAAAAATAAATGCACTGCAACGACCAGAGCGACCTCATAGCGACTGCATGACAACCATGCAAACAATACAACGGCATGATGACGATGGCACGACAACCATGGGGTGATGACGATGGCGTGACGACACCATGATCACGACATTACTTTCAGCATGACCCACGCGTTCGGCAGGAGCCGCCTTTATTGGCCTTATATCCGTTGGTTTTAGTTTATTCGTGTGTTTGTTACTTTATTTGTTTGTTTGTTTGTTTGTTTGCTTGTTTGCTTCTTTGCTTCTTTGCTTCTTTGCTTGTTTGTTTGTTTGTTTGTTGGAATTCACGTCCACGCATACGTACGTTACCTACCGCCACGGGCCACCTCGATTCGCCCTATATCAGAAGTTTGAACTGTGTCCGGTACTGGACAATCGTCCAAGACCGTAACCAAGTACCATCAGGGATGACAATCGTACGAAGATGACGGCGTGATGACGAAATTACTTTCAGTGTGACCCAGGCACTCGTCGAGAGCCGCCTTGCTTCAGACTACACTATAGTCGCTGTTGTTTTTGCATTATGCTCGGTACTGCTCAATTGTTCAAGGCTGCAGCCAGGAGCCAGCAGGAATGACAATGGCAAGATGACGATGGAACGACTACGGTGGCATGACGGCTACTCTGTGACGAAGACACAATGACGACAATGACATCACCGCGATGTATTGACGACATTAAAATTATGACTACGGAAGGACGACGGCGGCATGACAACAACGGCGTATTGGTGCTAGCGCTCACGTCCGCACCTACGTGCATCACCTGACACAGCGAGCTGCCTCGATTCGCACTATACCTGGTGTTTGTTTTCACTATTTCCAGTACATTACTATGAGTACATTGCTTTCAGTATTAGCCACGTATTCGGCCAGAGATATTCAGCAAGATCGTATTAGCAGCAGCGGGAATTCTGAAGAATAGAGGCAATGAAATGTTCGCTCTTGAAACATGTAACATTAATATAGCTTATCACCGTTGAAACCGTATTAACAACGCACCTTGCTAGGGTATCGTTGCGTAGATTAAAAAAGCCATTACTTTATCACATACCAGTCGCGTCTACAGATGGCGTCGTTGGTTATATTGTAAGACAGTGGCTGCAATTGATATGCAATGCTAGCAGATACAATAAGCACACGGGAAAATGCGACCAATATTTTCGTCCTCACAACGATCAGCTAAAACAAATAACAACTGTAAGTATATGTTGCGGCTGCGCATAGCAGCAGTGAGTGACATAAAAATTGTAACATTATAAAGCAAAGAGGTGCATGGGGCAGAAAATTGGTAGTTGTCACCAAGAACTCTATATTAAAAAAACGTGCCAAACAACACATGGTTCAACAGTGGACCTCGATAAGCGTAATGGTTAACCCTTTGTGAGCTCACCTACCTTTTCCTGATAAAACAGGAGCTTGATTTTTTTTTTTTTTTTGAACTCCTGAATGTTTGAGAAATGATACGCAACAAAACAAGTCACATACTATACTCACTCCGTGGCAAGTCACAAATTCAATTTGCCTGCGGCTTTTCAAGAGCGTTTTGTCGAACTCCTTGACGATTCTACGTACAACGAAACCACTAAACACTTTTGCTTGGGACGACGTATCTTTCCGCCCCCGCACCCCAAACTAAACAGGCCGCATGCGCTAACGCTAGGCTTGTTACAAACACATACCTATCCCAATCCCGCCACCTTACACGTCATCTACCCGGACGTCTACCCCGACGATGCGTGCCCCTCGTGCGGGGTCGCGGCGACACTCCCACACGTGCTCTGGGAGTGCAGAAACGCTCTGCCCGAGTCTACCTCCGACAAGTGAGAGAAAACCCTACGAAGCGCGCTCCTACAAGACCAGCAACGGACCGTCCAGCAGGCTCGCGCAGCGGCTGCCAGTGCCCGCCCTGTCGGTCGCTGCGTGGGAGACGCCCACTACGCGCTGACGTGCGTCCTGCAGGACCTTTATTAAAGTTTGTCCAACCCAATACATTCTGCTACTCGTTCATTTGGCAAATCCAAAAGGTGCTTTCCAGCATCTTCAAGCTGCTTTTTGGGCTTGACATGCTCTAACGCAGATGCCGAAAATTAATGTGCGAAAATGCGGACACAGCGCCTCAAGGGTAACAATAAGCGTCTCTTGACTTTCAAGCCTCCTGGATGCCCAGAACCTAAATTTACAAAAATACATTTCACGAGAGCTCGCGAGCAAAAGGAAGACAAGAAGCTATAAGGAACTTGGCTTCGTTTACAGTTAGCTTAGCCAGGATAGAAATAAAGTAAGTGCACCAAGAAAACGTCTGCTGTGCATTGCCAATGCATGATATTGGAAACGCGTATTATTACTGTTTTTCGATTATCATTTTACACTGGTGAATTGCTGTTACAATGTTATCGGTCGGCACAAGAAGCGCGTTCATGTGTCCTAACTCTCGAATTTTGTCGCCTATACGATAGCGAAACAATTTGGAAGGACGCTTAAGCTTCGCTCCTAAGAGTGGAACGCGATAACATTCAAATATCCCTGATTGCTTCTCCATCTTCCCGACAACTGCAGCCTATGTAACCATAATGTTTTCCGAAAAAACGCTGGCGGCGAAGGCTATGCACCAAGGCGAGCTTTCTGCTTTTTTTTTTATTTCTTTGGTGATGTTGCAAGGAACCGAAGGAGCCCCGCCGCTGCTACTAAGACATACCTCAAACGGCAGCTGCAAAAGGGATTTGTGTTTGAGTTCCCGTGTAACAGAATTATGTTTTTTGTATATCCGAATTACAATCCTATGCTATTACGTCTGTAGGTTGTGTTTAAGTCATACTTCACGAATTTTCCGATGGATACTACTTTAAGAAATTCAATTAGTTCTGTACGCCTGTGCTCCAGGCGGGTGGTCTGCGTGATTCTGGATGATTTCTTCAGCCGCCGACGCCGACGACAGATTTTCTGTGGCACGGAGCCCTTAATGCTGCCCCGTTCAAGCCTTGTCTAATCAGACTGCACGCGCGACGCGAATAGAATTGAGCATACAGGAACGCATGCGAGCACCAGTGAATAAGCCGGAATCGAAGACGAGTCTTGTATAGAGCGCCGACGCGTTTGACCCGTAGATCAGGTTTCGACGACTAACGACTGTGCTCGCCGCTATTGTTGGGTTCGAGCTTTGCTTGCTTTCATTGGCCGAAGTTAACTAATTAAAGGGTTTTCGAGACTTGCAGTTGTGTACTCTCTGACTGTATACCGTCACTGCTGACATTACAGGTGACTACATTTAACACGAACGCAATCTCGGACAACCGGAAGAAAAAAAGCAAGGACATAAGAAACGACAGGCAAACAGGACGTATCAGTCGCCATTTGCAAACTTCCTGCTCAATTTAAGGACGTGAAACATCGACCTTCTCCAAGGGGAGAAGCGCCATATGACAATACCGTTCAGGTGATTATGTGGTGCCTCCCTTTACCAATTTGTTTTAGGAGTGATAGGGTGCAAATTTTACGCCATGGAATATCTGTGTGTCTTAGCACTTACCATTACCAATAAGCAGGCACAGATATGCTGAGTGCATACTGACGCAGTAAGTATTACTTTAGCGTTAGAATCAATCAGCCACTCGGAAAAGCTTGTATTTGCATTATTGGGCTCGTTTTATACGGCAGACTTGACAAGAAAGGAAACACTAAACTATACCTGTGCCTCGCGTAGCGTAAGCCGTGTTACGCCTTTTTAAGAGTGCGGATTGGTCTATCGCTCACGCCCTTACACCAATAACGGTGCGAAAGGCGTCAGTTTTAAACTGAAAACACTTTTAAGAGTGTAAATCAGCTTACAGTGCCGGGCAACTACTTGCCTTAAAAGTTGGATACTATGCAATGAAGCACAATTTAGCATAGTAAGTATTTAAAACGCATACGTGAGACAAAATTATAAGTACAAAGACGCGATAATAAATATACGAGATCTCTATTTGAGACAGCTAGGTAACTCACCAACTTAGATGCACGTTTCGGTAAACTAGGTAGCGTGCTGCTCGTAGGGAGCTTGTGTGCATCGAGCAAATGCGCTACTGCTTTTATACTCAGAGTCCAACGCAAATAAGTACGCCAGATAAGATGCATTGATTTATTCTTAATTTATTCATGAAACAGCTATAACACATAAAAAAGCATTTCTGTCACGTTTAGTTATAGCGTTGGAGCTACGTGCATACTTCTAGTTCTTGGTGTTATTCACCTGTAGGATTCACGTGTTATTCACATGTAGCATTTCAGCGCAGAGGTAGGGGTTTGGTCCCCAACACGTCACACTCTAGGGAAATTTCAAACTGTTGATGTAGAGAATGTAAAAACCAAAGAGTCTGTCAGATCGTTGCCTTAAGCTAACGTCATTGACAAAGTGCAAGTGGTGACGTCTGTGCATGCACTTCGGAGGTCACAGCAGACAATGCAGTCACCTGCAACAACTGATGCGCGTGCAACACTCGTTCGCAGCGTACCTCTCGCAATACGGCTTTTCGTCTTAAGCATAAGCCAACGAAGGGTCGTGCTCGTACCACCATTATCGTCATAACTGTCGTGGTCTTCTTTTTCTCATCCTCATATCGGTGTCGTTGTCTTATTGTCGTTTTCACTGCGTGGATTTGGGGAACCCAGAAAAATTGCACGTATTTCGCATGAATCTGGCAGTAGATTTTAATGAAGAGAAAGGAGGAAAGGTCGGCCTGGAGAGCCTGTCTCTAGCCTGCTGCTCTTCACTGGGGAAAGGGGAAGTGGGATATACAGGGACGGGTAGGCGGCTGGTGATCATGTTATGGTACAATGAGCTACCATGTACACGTTGTCGAATGCGCGGATATCCACTGTAAACACAATACACACAGGAGTAATCTTGTCCACACAAATCATTATCGGGCAAACACATTTTGCACTGTCTGCAGGTCTCTCAGGTTCTGGAGGCGATCGTCTAATCCAATCTCACGTAGAAAGTTTAAAAGTGACATTATGGTGCGTTGGGCATGGTCAACTCTTCTCCACGCGCCTAACATCTTTTTTTTTTTCTGAGGAGGGGCGGGAGTTCAAGTACTGAATACTAGACTTAAGTGTTCTTCGCTCGGCCGCATATTGAGGGCATACACAAAGTACGCGAGCTATTCTCTCGGGAGTGTGACAGACGCTATAATCAGGCTCCCTTTCTTGTCCAATCTTGTGAAGGTGTCGGTTAGTGCACGTCACACCCAGCCGTAATCGATGGATGAGTGTTCCCTGGCCTCTCCGCAATTGAAGTGCAAGCCAGAATCGCAAACTATTTTCAAGTCTATGGAGGCGTTCTTGCAAACATTCGAGGTTGTCCCATTGTCGCGCCATAGAGCTTTTGATGGAGTTATGGAGAAGGGTGTTTATTTATACTGGGAGAAATGAAGTATTATAATCATCCCGTCATTGTGCGCCTTTCTTGCCTCCGTGACGGCCTGTTCATTTGCAGCTATTCCACAATGGCTAGGAATCCACTGTAGTACGATGGTATACCCGAATTAAGACGCCTCAGCAAGCAGGGTCATGATATAAACCAGAGGACTATATGCGGTTCAGTGATTCATATAATTGCTGATGAGTAGCAGTGCTGGCTTTGAGTAACAGAACACTGTCCATTTCTCGAGGCTTTGTTGCAGCATGCAGTGGACTGCTTCTCGCACTCCGGTCAACTAAGCTGCTGTAGATGACGATCTGTGTCCTATCTTGAACGGTTGCGTGATGCCCATTTCAGGTGCCGTGTAAGCTGCCGCGGAAGAGGTCTGTGTCACAGAACCATCTGCAAAAACATGTTTTGTATATCCATGCATGTAAGCAATGTAGGATAATGCGAAATTTTTGAGCCCAGCAAGCGGCATTTTCGTCTTCTTCGTTTTTCGAGGGATTGAAAGTCTCGCCGTTGGCTTTACCATCGTCCAGAGTGAAACTTCCTGTATGCGATGCGGTTCGAATTTAAAGGAGATCTGCAGCGCGAATAATTGCTGTAACGTGCATGTAAGAGACGAGGGGAAGGCATCACGGAAATTTTTGGTTCATGTCAATAGCTCAACATTAACATAAAACGTAACTTAATACGAAAAGAAGATATGGCAACAAATTCCGCATTTTTTCTTTATAATTACCAACACCAAGAACTTTTAGAATAGCGTAAATAAAGGGAGAAACTCTTTCCCAGTATTTACCTTGGGCCCTGGAGAAATTCGCTAGTAAACCAGGAAGGTCGCCCATAGAAGGCAGTAATTGAAAGAATTGGAGATCTGTCTTGGTGCAGCGAGTGTGAGGCTGATGATCGCACTATTATTTCCTTCATATTACTTGTGTGCCCCGCCCCCCCCCCAAAAAAAAGTATTGGGCATGAACAGTGCATGGCTGGCTAACCCCATGCTAAGTACCCTGTACAGAGTGACCAATCAGTTACCATTGTAAAGCAATGGCGCCCTAAAGAAGCTTTTTGACGATACCAAGAAGCATCTGAAGGCTGTCAGCACTCTATAAATCATTGACGTCCTTCCGACGAAATCTAACCCATGCAATAGTACAGGTACAGCGTATCTTCAGCGTGGCGTCACACATCGTAGCGAAGAGTGCTACCCGAGGTGGCAATCTTATCGCTGAAATGTAAAGCAGACGGTACTGCGAACAACAGCAGGGCATGATCAGCACATTTCGCGAAAGTTCGGCAAGTTTGCAGCACGTAACACTTACTAGCCTAAGGTACTAATAATTACGCCCCCTTCTGCAAGATACGCAAAGAATATAATTTCAAAGAAAAATTTTGCGCTCAGTGCAGAATGTAAGCTGGACAAAGTATTTGTCTAAATGCGTAAGTGACACTTGCGAGACGGCCGCACGTTGCTATTTGGGAAGGCGCCAAGAAATAATGATCTGTCGGTGTTTTCGCAAATAGTAGCGCGTCGTCGCCTCGTGGTTGCTGGCTCTGACTTTAAATAATATATGAGTTGGCAGAGGTAGAGCATTGCACGAGCATGATGTTGCGGCCCGGGCGTGGCCTCGATCCGCCCTTGAAAGACCGAGCTATGTCCTAAAAATGAAATTTAGCACAGAGCTGCATGTCCTAAATTAAATTATAATGGGGTTTGCCAACCCACCGCGTGGCTTAGCGGCTATGGTGTTGCGCTGCCGACCACGAGGTAGCTGTATCACATACCGACTGCACACCGCGGCCGCATTTCGTTGGGGCCACGCCCATATCCTGTGCATTGAGGGCACGTTAAAGATCCCCTGCGGTCAAATAAATCCGGAGTCACCCACTACGGCGTGCCTCATAATCAAATTCAGGTTTCAGCAGGTAAAACCCCAGAGTTCATTCAAGGTTGTGTGCCAAACACGCATTATAAGAAAGGTGCAGGTATAATAAAAGAAAACAAAAAAGTAACCACTAACATTCGAACACCTGATAAAAGCAACGGCTGAGTTACGGTAGTCTTGAAATGATCATTTCAATTTTTAGCACGGGTATTTTATGCCAGGCCCCACTGGACAGCAGTACGATGTATCTACGTCACGCAATCACCATCCTGCAAGCGCGAGAGGCCGCAACTGCCGTTTTGTACCGCTGATGTTTAGGGAAATAGGCATAGAAAAATCTGACTCGTTTGCTTTAACAAAAGAATTGTGCTCCTGATGATGTTTATTGCAATGTATATATTTAAGCGTCATTTCTTTTATCGTCCAGTAATTCCGTAAAAAATATGTCCGATAGCTTGGACATAGCAGTATAATAGATGGTAGTCCTTGGAAGGGTGCTTTCATATTAAGAGGGAGCTTTAGCTTGGAGGCTGCTATGTAAATACATGGGAAAGAAGGAATTGTTTTTCTCAGCAATCATTATACGAAATCTGATGACATAGTGACTGTAGGCAGCGAATTTTCGATTTTGGCCGCGAACTCTTGATAAGAATTGTTCAAAATCGTAAGTTTCCAGAAAACGGCACCATCAAGTTTCCACCTCTGCAACTCAGCAATAAAAACCTCTATCACAATTCTGTAATTTGTCTGTCATAGCACAACTAAAGTGGACAAAGTTTATTTACTATAAATGGTTATCAAATAGATTTCAAATATGTGAGTACGAGTTTGCGAAACCCAAGTGAACAGTGTAACAAGTTCACGTAAAATACAAGTTGATAGATCAAAGTTATCCGGCTTGGATGACCTAACGGATGCAGATTATAGAACGGCGATATCTGTTTTTGGTGCAGAGCTACAAATTTGTAAACTTTGTGCTTCTACTTTAAATGCGTAAGCATTTCTATGCCTATCGAACGGGAAATTTGTGCCTCCGTCACGTAAGACGAAAGGAATGTCTTATACGCCCGTAAACAATGGCTCCTACCCCCGTAAGCTATGGCTCATACCACGGAAACAAGCAAAAATGCAATCTCTCATACCCACGTTAAGTCAGAGGCTACAAGCGGTTATATGGGTCTCGTCACGGCTGATAATGGTTCGACGCGGATGGATAAGGTGCGAAATAGAGATAAAGGCTTATATTGGTCGGAGCAATTCTCATAACGTTGATAACGACCGATAAGGGTTCATAAGGGTGGGATCAAGTTCGATAAGGTTGACAAGGGCCGATAAGAGTCGATAAAGGTGCATCATGTCCAATAAGGTTGATAAGGAGAGATCAGGATTCATAGGAATCGGATCGATTGTCATAAGGTTGATAACTACCGATAAAAATTGATAAGGGTCGGATCGAGTCCGATAAGGTTGATAGAAACTTATATTGGTTGATAAGCGTCAGATGCAGTTTGATAAGCTCGATAATGAGCGATAAGGGTTGATAAGTTTTTACACTTGTCGGATCAAGTTTGATAAGCTTGATAATGGCACTGGGCTGCGTGGAGATAAGCAAGACTTAGTGGCGCAATGCTTACGCATACTGAGGCAACTCCTGTGGAGTTACTGCATGACTTTTTTACAGCGACGTCGTCTATGGCTAGGTTCTGGCGGATCGCGATTCCGTGGACATAGGCCAACAATTTCTCATTCGTGGGCCGATCCCCAAAAATAGTGCAATGCAATGTCGGGCCGCCCCGCGACGGAGGTGAAACAGGCGTTAAGCACTCCCCATATGTAGGCCAATCCCGAAGATAGTGCAATGCCGGGCTGACCCGCGGTGGAGGTGAAGCAGGCGGTAAGACAGCCCACACGTGAGCCGATACCGAAGATAGTGCAATATCGGGCCTGCAGGCCTTCTACAACCCATCGACCCTCCGCGTACGCCGTTTGATCAAGTTGGAATGGACCTTCTTGGACCATTTCCCCTGTCTTCCTCCGCCAATAAGTGGATCATTGGCGCAACTGATTACATGACGCGTTACGCTGAGGCGAAGGCACTACCACACAAGACAGCATCTGAAGATGCCCAGTTTTTTATGCATCACATTGTGCTTCGGCATGGCGCACCGTCATTCATCATCAGTGACCGAGGGACGGCACTTACGGCGAAGCTTCTGGACGACATCTTCAAGCTGAGTTACACGAGTCCTCGAAAGGTCACTGCATACCACCCTCAGACTAACGCCTTAACAGAAAGACTAAACGAAACACTGGCAGACATGATCTCTATGTACGTCGATGTGCAGCACAAAACGTGGGACAAAATCCTGCTGTACGTAACATTCGCGTACAACACTGCCACGCAGGAAACTACACGATTCATGCCACTCCGCCTCGTTTATGGTCGAGACGTCCAAACTATGCTAGACGCCATGATTCCGTATGACGACACCGACCAGCTCGCCCAATTAGCTTCTGACGTCGAGGACTACATTCAGCGCGCCGAGGAAGCACGTCAACTGGCCCGTGTGCACATAAGACAGCAGCAGTGTGCAGATGCAATAAGGTACAATCTCCACCATCGACAAGTTACCCATGAGCCTGGTGACCAAGTTTGGCTTTGGACACCCATTAGACGGTGAGGCCTCAGCGAGAAACTCTTGAACAAGTACTTCGAACCATACACAGTACTAAGGCGTGTAAGCGACGTGAACTATGAAGTGATTCCCGACGGAGACCTGCCATCGCCCAAGCGCCGTTTACCACGCGCAGACACTGTACATGTCGTCCGCCTCAAGCCGTATTTTACACGGTGATGTGAAGTGTACTAGTGAAACAACCTCTTTTTTTTTTTTGCTGCCGTCTCGTCGTCCTCCAAAGAACTGCGAAGCGTTTTGTTGTTGTTGTTCCCAACGACAGAACCCATTTTTTTGCCTCGTGTGCATGCCTGTATGTGTGCTAGCGCGTCTCCCTTTTTTTTTCTCTTACCTAATTTGCGTACTTTCCGTGTACGTCTTGTGCTTGAGCATCGAGTCGATGCTTCATTGGGAGGGAGAATAATTCCACCTGTTGTTTTGAGCCAGCGAACAGTCAGCATTGCGCGCCCAGCAAAATGGTGAAGAAGACGACAAAGTCAAAGATCCCACGCCAGCTGGAGAAGCGCTGCTTATTGTCTGGCATTTTTCGTGTCTGGCTGCTCGTACTGTTTCTTACTCTTGCCTAAGCGCGTGACACTATGAATACTTAATCAACTATTATACATTCTCTCATTACTAAGCAAAATGAAATATGAGGGTTTCGTGGAGTACGTTCAGTCAAACAAATGAGGCTTTGTTGTGTGTCCCAACTATCATGCACCAAGATATGAAGACGTGGAAATGCCACGTAGCCGGACAGAACCATGGCAATGTTGTTTGCCATCGCTTCGAGATACTCAGATTATTTCTTTCATTCCGCCTAATTACATACCTAATCACAATTTTTACTCAACTTCTGAAATACAAATAAATGAAAGTGTCAATAAAAAATTGTACAGCAACACGAAAAAATTGAGAGACCATTCTACTCTGTGAATATGGCTGACCAGAGACGCTGTTATGGTGGTAGATGTTCGTATATAGTTTTGTTCGCATGTAACTATACATATCATTAGTATGTGTCGGTTATGCGAAATACAAAAAATACACAATCTTCTGTTGTGTTATCGTTTTCTCTTTATTTTATCTTTATCCTGTCACGCAAGTCATGATGGCTTTCTGGTCACTGTGATACACTGCCAATGGCTCTGCGACGATGCTGGTTAGGTGCTTGGCTAGCGTCAAATCTATACATACCGTTGACGCGTCGTCGTGGCCACTTTGACGTCACTCTAACACTGTAGACCAAACTGCTCGAGCACAATGAACAGCAGCCACTTGCAATTGGGCAGCGACGCCTCCACGTTGAAATCGGCGACCACGATGACAGGCGTTCCATCAGTGGGAAAGAGCCACCAGAATGTGTCCCTCATAAAGTACTCGATGTCGCGTTCGGAAGAGCCCGGTTGGATGTAGACGACCGCAACTTTGGTCCGGTCTGTGGTCTTGACTGCGCACACGTCGCCGTGTAGACGCGGGTGGCCGTCAAACCGAGCCCCGACGCGAGCGACGATATGCGTTGACCGAGGCACACCATACAGTAGTGCGCGAAACAAAACACGTTTGTTTGTAATTTTCGATTGAGAATACTTCCTAGTTAACTAGCTGAATGAAACTTGGAAACACTAGGGTTTTATTCTGCCGCACAAAAATGGGGCTGTCCGTTTCCTGCCTTTAGCAGCCCATGTATTGACAGCAGACGGGAATTCCACAATATTTGCAACGTCACTGTTAACTACGTCATGGGGAAAAGTAAATGAAACCAGTCGTAATGATAGAGTTGTCTTAGCGGCTAATTTCAGTATGGTTTGTTTCGGAAGAGCTTCGATTTCGATAAAACAAGACTTGCAGCTGTTTCATATAACCATACTCCCTCCAGTGGCGGCCATGTACTGACAGCAAGCGCGAATTTCGTAACGTTTCCAACTTCACTACGAAATAAATATTACAAGTAAATTAAACTCGAAGCAATGATAGAGTCGTCTTAGAGGCCAGTGTCATTAATTTTTTTATCAAGAAACCTACATTACATTGAGAGCTACAGATCATTCGCGAGAAACTTGGCTTTGCAGCAAAGCGTTTTTTGTTCGCCGCCACAATTTTTCCCGAAAGTAGCCTTTGACAATTTCGCGGTAAAACTCCCGATATAGCTTTCTGTTGTTCAATACTTGCTACATAATAGTGTTTTTCCAAGCACGACAGAAGCCCGCGAATGCACGCAATGTTCCTCCAGCACCCAATCCCGCAGCAATTTTGCGTACTATCGCGGGCTTCTTTCAAGCTCGGAAAAACGCTTTTAAGTAGAACATATTGAGCAACAAAATGCGCGGACGAAAACTCAAGCAACTTTCACTTCTCAACTCTCCAGGTACTGCATGAACAGTACCATTATTGGTCAGTACGCAAATGATGAGCAATTTCCGACATGTTCACAGCTCCAAGAAACGGGAAATACTCCCCGTGTTCAGGAGACGTAGTTCGAATGGTGCGCGTGACAATAAATAAGCATCACTGTGCATGAGACCGGTCTTGTAAACGACCGAGATGTGAAATTTCTGTAGACGCAAGCTCCATCTCGCGGATCTTCCAGAAGGGTCCTTGAGCTTCGCAAACGAGCTTAATGAATCGAGGTCGCTGATGGCTCGAAACTGTCTACTGTATAAGTATAGGCGGAGCACACTGATCGCACATATTAATGGAGGTAGGCCAGGCATTCCTTATCTGTAGACGGGTAATTTGTCTCGGGCTTTGATAGAGTACACCTTGCATACATATTGACTTCTTCCCCGTTCTGCCACTGAATAAGTATAACGCTGAGAGCTAAGTTAATGGCGTCAGTCTGGATGTGTTTCGGCATCTTTATCAAGATGAGAAAGTATAGAAGACTTCAAATGCCGTTGTAGTTCTGAGGACGCGTCTTCTTGTCATTAATGCGTGAGCATTCTTTGGCGAGTACTACAGCCCCGTCATGCGAAAAGTGTAATCTCTTGTATTTGCACAAAAATGCTTAATTTGTTTAGTTAAGCCACCTGATCTTTAGAATAGTGTAAGTGTAGATTATTGGTAGCTTTAAAAGCGATAAGAACAATTTAAATAAAAGCGCAAAATAAAAGAGGAATCCCACTAGGCGTACGTGGGGCTCCACAGAAAAAGCATAGGGAAGCTTGTAGCATGGGCAGGACAAGTAAAATTTCAAGGTGCGGCAGTTTCAAATTTGGAGGTGGGTCAACGGAACTTTGGCGTTAAGCTGGCTTGAAATTATGGGACGGGCCAACCTATATCGGAGGAAGTCCAACTAGAAATTTGGGGGTGGGTCAAGCTCAATATGGTGGGGTAAACTTCAATATGGAGTGGCGGAGGGCCAAATTAAATTTGGGGATGTACCAATAAGAAATTTGAGGGTGGACGAACTTGACATTTGGCGGTAGGCCAAACGCTTCTTGCGGTGGGGCCAACTTGAAATCCGGGTCTGGGCCAAATTAAAATTAAGGGCGGGCCAATCTAAAATTGGGGGTAGGCCTACCTAAATTTGGGATTAGGCCAACTGATACTTGGAGGTAGGCCAACTTGCAGTTTGTGGAAGGGCGAACATGACATTTGGGAGTGGGCCAATTGAAATTTGGGTGTGACAACTGAAACTTGGGCGTGCACTTGCGCATACTTAGACAACTCTAGTGTAGTTGCTGGCTTCGTTTTTCTGTCAAACTAAGAAGACATCTTTTGTAATTCGCGTGAGCGATTATGCAATTTTAGCAACACTTTCTACGAAACGCCTGTAGAAGGTTCATAGTCCCAAAAAACGTCTAATAGCTTTTAGTGCGAAAGCAGAACTAGCCTACCAACTTTTATTCGACTCTGTTTGTGTCAATCCACTTCATACAGACCCACGCGCTCGCGGAGAACGCGCTAAGAGGATGTGCCCACGCGTTTTGCGCGCCCAGCCTCTCATTCTATGCCCCCGAATCGGCCACGCCTGTTTTGTTGGCTTCTCATGATATTGTTGTAATATATATATATATATATATATATATATATATATATATATATATATATATATATATATATATATATATATATATATATATATATATATATATTGTGTGTGTGTGTTAGGTGTCCGAGCGAACGTTAGCCCAGATGTTATATGAATAAATGGACAAAAACACGCCGCAAGATACGGTTATAAGACTTACGGCCTTCGGTCGTCAGAACGCAGATGAGCAAACTCCGTTTCTTTAATTATTGTATCTTGCACCACGTTTCTTTCTTTATTTAGTTTCTTTTAAAAGCCTCGGGAACATTAACTGCAACACACTATCTATTTTGTTAGGGTGATAGAGTGGGAAGGAGAACTGGGCACACATACGCAGCCAGCAACGTTCTACACTTTGATCTCGGCCTGGCCTTCAATAAGGAGATCACGACAAAGTGAATCAAATTCTGCTATAATCCCCTGCACGGGTAATATAAAATGAGAAGTAAGCATTTTAAATATAGATGAAGAATTCCCTCAAACGTTTCTGTGCAAGAATCCTCATCAGTTTCATACGCCAAAATTCCTCATAATAGTAAATACCAAACAACGCTCATGCTGGCTGAATTAGCGAAGTCGGCCGCCCAATGATGGAAAGCACAAACAAAGAAGGAGCCTTGCTTATTCGTCCTCTTGGCTGCACCACAATTGTTTTACAGCCAAGCTGTTAGCCTCTAGTTTGTCGCTATTTTCTTGTGTCCCCGTGAGCGACCTTTGCTCACATAAATATGTGAGCGGATCCCGGAAACAGCACAAACAAACTGGATGCGCGCAGTGTGCCCGTTCTCTAAGAGGCATCACATGAAGTTCTCAATTGACATGATGTGACAGAGACCTACTCGCGTGGCGTCGCGTTTCACGTGATTTCGTTATCAGTCGATATCGTCACATGACAATGCCGTTGTACGTAACGTAACGTTAGACATGATCATGTTATCACGCGACGTTTGGTATGATAACTTCGTCGCGGGTCATTTGACGTAATGATGCAATCACGTTACGTCATCATGCGCCGATCCATGATGACGTCCATGATGTCTCTTGGATGACTCTACTTCTCCAAGAGCCATCACATGACTTCATGATAACGTGACGTGGCGTTCCCGTTATCACGCAACGTAACGTTTCACGTAATGATGTCACCACGAGAACTTTGGTCTGAAAACCTCATCATGCAACATTTGAGGGGATGACGTAATCACGTTTCGTCATCATATCAAACATGACGCCACCACTTGGTCACATGAATTTTTGTACCATCGGATGTTCGCGCCGGAATATTCACTTCGTTGCTCACATTATGATTTCGTATTTATAAAGAATGGCCACATCAGCCCTTGTAGTGGCGGTTTTCCTAAGCTTCACTGGACATCCACTTCCGCAGGGCGGGGATGAGGAGTCATTTTTAAAGCTCGCACCCGTGTTTACACCAAATCTAATTGGTTTACAGCAAGCGTACCTAAAGCTCGAACCTAGTCACCATCTGCCAGCGTGGCTCATGCACGGATATGCAGGGACTCCGGTTTGGTGACGGCGCAGCTAGTGACAAAGCCATGACTACAGTGAGCACTGACGGCCGGCTTCCGGTAACATACTGAGCTCTCTCAGTGCCGTTTGTTCCGCCTGTTCCCGGAGCCCTTTGAAGAAATGGCTGCCACTGCAAAACGCAGCAAATTCTTACTGATACACCAGAACTTTCAGTTATGGTCTATAGAAGAGAATCAGTAACTATGGAAAGTTAACAACATTTGCACTGTGGCTGTGAAAACGGGGCAAACAGAATGTTTTGTTTTCACCACATTATGGAAAGTTGAGCGCTGAAGCGTATTGAATTCCATTGGCACTTTCACATGTATGGTCTCTGATGGATTTAAAGAAATAAGGTGGCGATAGTGCCTGCTATGCGAGCTGGTTGTCTAAGCTCAAAGTCTGCTACGGGACTTATTGCAGGAACGGCAACCACTCTCTACATTTGAGCAATATCTTTTGATGATGTTGAAATATTGCACCGGGTTTGTGAACGGCAATAAACGAAATGGTCCAATCGATAGATTTTAAACACCTTAACTGCAATGAGAAATATCGAAAAAGTGATGTAAAGTGCATCTTCCGCAATTATTTTATAGAAATATCACATCAGGATTACCTATAGCGTAAGTGAAGGTCTTATGGAACAAAATAGCAGGAAACATTATGCCATATTTACATGCGTGAATTTCACAAGGGAGCGCCAAATTTGTCATGACGAGTTAAACCACCCTTGGCAGTTAAGGGTTTAAAGTTATCGTTTTGATTGAAGATGTCGCAATATTTTTCATATCGTTCCCGCAGGAAACCTAGGCTTTCTACCTCTCTATCAGAATAAAATGATTAGCGTTCCAACGTCGTTGAGCTCTTTTCATTTTCGAATACAACCCTGCGTTCGACGCTGTATGCCTTCTTCACTGCGCTGCCGATAATTTGCGCCAGGTATATCTCTCTGATAAGCGCGCTTTGAAGTTCCTCCTAGATATGAATGAATTCGCTATGGTAAAATCATAAGCGTCTAAATCGAACTCCACTACTTTGCAAAATGCAAATATTGTTGAGATTTGTTCCGGAATTTAAAACGCTGATATCTATAGTTTGGTTCGCTTTGAAGTGTTGTCGTTAATTTAGCGTTGCACATGGTTATCGTGACGCAAAGGACGTTGATTGTGACACCTGAGTAACAGTGATAAGGAAGAAATAAATAGATAAAGAAACGAAGCTCTGGTTCATTATGGTGCCAGAATGTAAAAATATTGATTAAACATCTGAAGCAAGAAGTCCACAGATCAAGATTCGCAAACAAGAGTGTCTTTTATTTCTCCCATAATAATATTGAGGTATAGAAGTGCACGCCATTGAGGTCAAGTTGTTGAGTTCAAGAAATAGTGTATGCAAAGCACCTGATCTTTCGTTTCTCAGTTGGTTTCTCAAACACATTCTGTTTGCTCTAGAACACCCTGGATGTCGTCAGCATGAAGAGTATTAGCATAGAGCGAAGAACTCATAGACGTAGTTAGGATAGGTTTTGATTAGAAGTGCTGCTAACGGGCATAGATGACGTTAGCGTGGAAGAATGATAGTCTACTGTAACGAAGCACATTGACGTAGTCGAATACCAACCCGAATGAACCCGCTCGAAGTCAGCGACGAAAACCTCGAAGTCAAAGTTGTATATCGCTACGAAGCATCTACCGCCACCAAAAAGAAAATGATGGAGAATGTTTGCGGAGAAGGTAATAACAAGCTGCCCATGTATAGGCGAAAGATATATATGAAGTTCACTATGTAATGTGGCAGAAATTTACGCATGATTAAGTCCACACGATGTTCAAGCAGAGCTACATGAGATCCGCTCTTCCTCAAGTACCAAGCTTTACTGCGCAAATAATATTCATAGCCAACACAACCAAACCGAACCTGATAGCTGAGCTATTAAAAGATCTACTGAAGCCAGGACTGCAATTCTCCGCTGCGAATAAAGCATATGCATTGAAGTTCCTTCAATACATATGCTTTAGAAGAGATATGGATAACTATTAAAACGTGTGGTTTTACGAGTCGATTTACAACATCCCTTACACCTAAAAATACAGTTCCCTTCCTGCATTTATAAAGCGCTGGATCACTTTTGATCTCAAACCGGCCCGTCCCGTTTGATGTATTCGATATTAGCAATGTGAACACCCATAAACGCTACCGATTCTATCTGTTGTGATGCTTCGGTGAAATCCCGTAATAAGGTCAATAAAAAAATTTCAGGAAATATGGGGCGACGAGCCTGGTGTGCCTCCCTCCCCTCCTCGGCTAAGCCCCTGTGCCGACGGCTTCATCGTTGCTTAATATAAGCGACGATGTAGGCTTCATCGTTGCTTGGTAGATAGTTAGCACATGCATTTGGTTAAACCTAGTGCTTCTGACTTGGAACGACTTTGTTTACTTTGCAGACGGAACATTACGGCCTTATAAGTAATTAAATAAACCGTATTAAAATTTTCCGATAGCACGATTTTAACACAAACCTCAAGCGCACAAGCCTCATATTGAAACAATTTCGCCATGGGCGCATGCGTCGAAAACTGGCAAAGAACACCATTTCTTGCGGGCAAGCTAGCGCGTTTTGGCGCCTTTTGATTTGGCCACCTCGACAGTCGCTTCAGCTGCAGCTAGTAGCAATTACCCCATTTGAATTAGGAAAAGTACAGATGGCTGTAAAATTTAAGCCCACTAAGGCAGAGAAAGCGTTATAAACAAACGTGCCGCTCTTGATTCCTAATAGTCATGACTCCAAAACAGCACTTCCTATGCACACATGTATGGTTCACGAGCCAAACACACTAAGAATGCTTCGCTTTATGTAGATGTAAAGTGGAGCTGAGTCGGCGTAATATATTTATTTTTTATTTTTTACAATGAAGATCCGTACGAAATGCGCAGCTTAATCTATTCCTCCACGAATGTGTTGAGTTGCTAGTCATCAGTCACCTGTTTATTTGAAATATTGAAGTGGTTTACGTGAACTGCAACTCTGTTCTCTCATGAAATATCGAAAAATGTGTAAGTTGTGACACGTCTGAGTATGCGCATAACTATATCTGCATAAGTTTTGTGGATTGGGAGTCACCATTGGTGGCTATATTAGAAAATTTATTCGCTTGTATTTATTTGTATAGTTCTGAAACAACAAGATGGTACAAATTAGAAGGTAAATGCGGATAAGCATTGTCATGGAGCTAATCGAAGATAACAATGACATGTTCATCATTATCATCATCATCATCAGCCTGTTATATGTCCACTGCAAGACGAAGGCCTCTCCCTGCGATCTCCAATTACCCCTGTCCTGCGCCAACCGATTCCAACTAGCGCCCGCGAATTTCCTAATTTCATCGCTGCACCTAGTCTTCCGTCATCCTCGATTGCGTTTTCCTTCTCTTGGTGTCCATTCTGTAGCCCTAATGGTCCAACGGTTATCTAATCGGCGCAAAACGCAGCCTGCCCAGCTCCATTTTTTTCCTCTTGATGTCAATAAGAACATTGTCTATACCCGTTTGCTCTCTGATCCAAACCGTTCTCTTTCTGTCTCTTAATGTTATGTATAGCACTCTTCGTTTCATCTCTCTCTGCGCGGTCCTTAACTTGCCCTCAAGCTTCTTTGTCGGTCTCCAAGCCTTTGCCCCATATGTCAGCACTGGTAAAATAAAAATGCACTGATTGTACGCCTTCCTTCTCAATGATAATGGTGAGCTTCCAGTCAGGAGCTGGCAATGTCTGCCGTATGCGATCCAATCCATTTTTATTCTTCTGGGAATTTCCTTCTCATGATCAGGGTTCCATGTATATAATTGACCTAGGTAAACGTACTCCTTCACAGACTCTAAAGGCCGACTAGCGATCCAGAACTATTGTTCCTTTCCCCGGCTATTTATCATTATTATCTTTGTCTTATGCATATTAATCTTCAACCCCACTCTTACAGTTTTTCTGTTAAATTCCTCAATCATTCGTTGTAACTCGTCTGCATTGTTGCTGAATAGAACAATGTCATCGGCAAACCGAAGGTTGCTGAGACATTCGCCGTAGATCTTTTTTCCTAAGTCTTCCCAGTTTAATAGCTTGAATCTTCTAAGCACGCAGTGAATAGCACTGGAGAGATTGTGTCTCCCTGTCCGACTCCTTTTTTTATAGGTATCTTCCTGCTTTTCTTGTGTAGAATTAAGGTAGCTGTAGAGCCTCTGTAGATATTTTCCAAGGTATTTACGTAAGCGTTCAGTACTGCTTAAATACGAAACGCTGCTATCACTGCTAGTCTCTCTGCTGAATCAAATGCCTCTTCTTAATCTATGAAAGCCATATAGAGACGCTTATTATACTGTGCGGATTTTTCGATAACCTGAATAATGACATGGATCTGATTTATTGTAGAGTATCTCTTTCTGAAGCCCACCTGTTTCCTTTGTTGACTAAAGTCCAGTGTTGCCCTTATTCTAGTTGAGATTATTTTGGTAAATATTTTATATAATAATTGGAGTAAGCTAATGGGCCTATAATTTTTCAATTCTTCAACGTCTCCCTTTTTGTGGATTAGTATAATATTTCCATTGTTCCAGTTTTCTGGGACTCTTGCAATCGATAGACACTTCGTATAAAGAGCCGCCAGTTTTTCAAGCATTATGTCTCCTCCATATTTGATTAAATCGACTATTATTCCATCTTCTCCTGCCGCTCTTCGTGGTTTCATGTCTTGCAAGGCCCTTCTAACCTGATCGCTAGTTATAGGAGGAGCTCCTGCATCCTGTTCAATACTCTTTCTAATTGAGGTATCCTGACTCCTCTGGGTACTGTACAGGTAAGTATAGAATCCTTCCGCGGCTTTTACTATATCTTCGAGATTGCTGATGATATTAACCCGCTAATCTTTCAGTGCGTACATCTTGGTTTGTCCTATGACAAGTTTCTTTCTGACCGATTTCAGGCTGCGTCCATTTTCTTACGGCTTCTTCAGTGTTTCTCACGTTATACCAGATCTGTTCTGAAAGTAGCAGGACTAACTTTTAAAACGAATTCATTCATGATAATAATACAAACGATTAGAATTTTTCAAAGTAGCACCTTCCGCCTCTACACACTTCTGCCAACGAGTTTTCCAGTTTTCGTACGCCTCGAGGAACACCTGGACCGGAAAGTGTTTCGCTCCCTTGTCATGGCCTATTGAACCGCTTCTACTGATCCGTGATGCTTCCCCTTGAACGTCGACTTTATTCCCGGGAATATAACAAAGTCTGGTGGAGCCAAGTCGCGGCTGTAGGAGGGCTGAGGCAGCGTTTCCACCTTGTGCTGGGCAAGATACTGCTCTTAAAACTTATTGTGCGCAACAAACAGGGACGAAGAATAGAAGAAACACAAGGACGAGCGCTTGTTTCTTCTATTCTTCGTCCCTGTTTGTTGCGCACAATAGGTTTTAAGATGAATTTGTTCCAACTAGGCCGACTCGCAGTCTTGCTTCAAGATACTCCACTATACGCAATGCTGTATGGATCGGCGCGTTGTCATGGTGCGGCCGCCAATTGTTGGCAATGGCTGGGCGGACACGAACAATGCGTTTTCGCAGTCGTTTGAGGATTCCACGTAAAAACCTGCATTAACGGCTTGTCAGGGTGGTACGACCTCTTTGTGGATGACTTCATGTCGATCAAAAAAGCAAATAAGCCTGGACTTTGCTTGCATTTGCTCATTCGTGCTTTCTTGGGGAAGAAGGGGTGGGCCATTCCGAGCTCTGCCGCTTGCTCTCCGGGTCGTAATCAAACACCCACGTCTCGTCACCGGTCACTACATTGTCAAAAAAGTCGGGGTCCTCGTCCACATGATGAAGAACATCCTCGCAGATCGCTTTCAGGTTGGCCTTTTGCTCATTTGACAGCCACTGGTGGCACGAAATTTGCGCACGCTTTCCTCGCGACTAAGTTTTCTGTCACGATCTCAAGAACTTGGGTTTAAGAAGTGCTCAAGTCATCAGTAATCATTCTGATACTCACCCTATGATTACTGTTAAGAAAACTTAACACTCGTGACACATTTTCGTTGGTCTTCCTAGTCCAAGGGCGTCCGGAGCTGTCGTCGTCTTACCCTCTTGTTGTTAAACAAGACACACTCAGTGTCTTGTTGAAACTTTGTGGGTCTTCCTAATTTGGTTGTGCCAGGAATTCTTATAGGGCCACTCGCTCTCGGCATCTTTTGCCGGTGACAGGCGTCACTCCAAGCCTGCGGGGAACTAAAATGTTCTCCGAAGATAGCTTCCCATCTTAGCTTCCAGTAAGAGAGACAGAAAAGTTACATTACATGAAATGCAGGAATCTCGACCTAGGGAACATTCCTCTGGCCAGCTACTCTGCGTTGGGAGAAGTGGAAGAGGGAAAGAAAGAGGGGCATGATAGGTGACGATGACCAGAGAAGGAGGGTGTAATAAGCTATGTGGCCTAATCAATGTCCACAGGCCAGGCCTGTACATATTAAAAAGTCAAGTAAGGCCTGGATGGCCTTAAGAGGGAGCTTTCGCTCGGGCACGAATCCAATGCCACCTAATCATCATCATCAGCATCATCAGCCTCGTTACGCCCACTGCAGGGCAAAGGCCTCTCCCATACTTCTCCAACTGCCCCGGTCATGTACTAATTGTGGCCATGTTGACCCTCCAAACTTTCTAATCTCATCTGCCCACCTAACTTTCTGTCGCCCCCTGCTACGCTTCCCTTCCCTCGGAATCCAGTCCGTAACCCTTAATGGCCATCGGTTATCTTCCCTCCTCATTACATGTCCTGCCCATGCCCACTTCTTTTTCTTGATTTCAACTAAGATGACATTAACGCGCGTTTGTTCCCTCACCCAATCTGCTCTTTTCTTATCCCCTAATGTTACACCTATCATTCTTCTTTCCATAGCTCGTTGCGTCATCCTCAATTTAAGTAGAACCCTTTTCGTAAGCCTCCAGGTTTCTGCCCCGTACGTGAGTACTGGTAAGACACAGCTGTTATAAACTTTTCTCTTGAGGGATAATGGCAACCTGCTGTTCATGATCTCAGAATGCCTACCAAACGCACCCCAGCCCATTCTTATCCTTCTGATTATTTCACTCTCATGATCCGGATCAGCAGTCACTACCTGTCCTAAGTAGATGTATTCCCTTACCACTTCCAGTGCCTCGCTACCTATCGTAAACTGCTGTTCTCTTCCGAGACTCTTAAACATTACTTTAGTTTTCTGTAGTATAATTTTCAGACCCACCCTTCTGCTTTGCCTCTCCAGGTCAGTGAGCATGCATTGCAGTTGGTCCCCTGAGTTACTAAGCAAGGCAATATCATCAGCGAAGTACAAGTTACTAAGGTATTCTCCATTTACTCTTATCCCCAATTCTTCCCAATCCAGGTCTCTGAATACCTCCTGTAAACATGCTGTGAATAGCATTGGAGAGATCGTATCTCCCTGCCTGACGCCTTTCTTTATAGGGATTTTGTTGCTTTCTTTATGGAGGACAACAGTGGCTGTGGAGCCGCAATAGATATCTTTCAGTATCTTTACGTACAGCTCGTCTACACCCTGATTCCGCAATGCCTCCATGACTGCTGAGGTTTCGACTGAATCAAACGCTTTCTCATAATCAATGAAAGCTATATATAATGGTTGGTTATATTCCGCACATTTCTCTATCACCTGATTGATAGTGTGAATATGATCTATTGTTGAGTAGCCTTTACGGAATCCTGCCTGGTCCTTTGGTTGACGGAAGTCTAAGGTGTTCCTGATTCTATTTGCAATTACCTTAGTAAATACTTTGTAGGCAACGGACAGTAAGCTGATCGGTCTATAATTTTTCAAGTCCTTGGCGTCCCCTTTCTTATGGATTAAAATTATGTTAGCGTTCTTCCAAGATTCCGGTACGCTCGAGGTTATGAGGCATTGTGTATACAAGGTGGCCAGTTTTTCTAGAACAATCTGCCCACCGTCCTTCAACAAATCTGCTGTTACCTGATCCTCCCCAGCTGCCTTCCCCCTTTGCATAGCTCCCAAGGCTTTCCTTAATTTTTTTTTTAAATCTTTCCGTCCCCCTTTCCCTTTCCCCAGTGTAGGGTAGCCAACCGGGCTCAGTCCTGGTTAACCTCCCTACCTTTCATTTATCATTTTCTCTCTCTCTCTCTCTTCCGGCGTTACTTGTGGGATTTCGAATTCCTCTAGACTATTCTCTTTTCCATTATCATCGTGGGTTCCACTCGTACTGTATTAATCTCTATAGAACTCCTCAGCCACTTGAACTATCTCATCCATATTAGTAATGATATTGCCGGCTTTGTCTCTTAACGCATACATCTGATTCTTGCCAATTCCTAGTTTCTTCTTCTCTGCTTTTAGGCTTCCTCCGTTCCTGAGAGCTTGTTCAATTCTATCCATATTATACTTCCTTATGTCAGCTGTCTTACGCTTGTTGATTAACTTCGAAAGTTCTGCCAGTTCTATTCTAGCTGTAGAGTTAGAGGCTTTCATACGTTGACCGTTCTTGATCAGATCTTTCGTCTCCTGCGATAGCTTACTGGTATCCTGTCTAACAGAGTTACCGCCGACTTCTATTGCACACTCCTTAATGATGCCCACAAGATTGTCGTTCATTGCTTCAACACTAAGTTCCTCTTCCTGAGTTAAAGCCGAATACCTGTTCTGTAGCTTGATCTGGAATGCCTCTATTTTCCCTCTTACCGCTAACTCATTGATCGGCTTCTTATGTACCAGTTTCTTCCGTTCCCTCCTCAAGTCTAGGCTAATTCGAGTTCTTACCATCCTGTGGTCACTGCAGCGCACCTTACCGAGCACGTCCACATCTTGTATGATGCCAGGGTTAGCGCAGAGTATGAAGTCTATTTCATTTCTAGTCTCGCCGTTCGGGCTCCTCCACGTCTACTTTCGGCTATCCCGCTTGCGGAAGAAGGTATTCATTATCCGCACATTATTCTGTTCCGCAAACTTTACTAATAACTCTCCCCTGCTATTCCTAGTGTCTATGCCGTATTCCCCCACTGCCTTGTCTCCTGCCTGCTTCTTGCCTACCTTGGCATTGAAATCGCCCATCAGTATAGTGTATTTTGTTTTCACTCTACCCATCGCCGATTACACGTCTTCATAGAAGCTTTCGACTTCCTGCTCATCATGACTGGATGTAGGAGCGTAGACCTGTACAACCTTCATTTTGTACCTCTTATTAAGTTTCAGAACAAGACATGCCACCCTCTCGTTAATGCTATAGAATTCCTGTATGTTACCAGCTATATTCTTATTAACCGCCTAATCAAATACATGGAAAATGCAGAAGCGCTTTTCGGAGATAACCATCGGGCCAATTTAAATGAAATTTGTTTTATTTTGGATAGAAATTTAACTTCTCGTGACTGTTGGAAGCGGAACTTTTATTTATTGTTCTAATTGATTTATAGGAATTTTCACATATTGCCAAGATTTAAAAAAATAGAAGCACGATGTCTACAAATTCGTAGCCTTCTACCTAGAACAGATATCCCAGTTCTGTAAACTGCATCTATTAGAGCATCCATTAGAGCATCCAAAGGGGACAAATCTGATATGTCAATTTGTGTCTTACGTCAATTTACTATACTGTTTATACAGGTTTCGCAAAAGTTCTACTCACAAACAAAAGGTTTATTGGAGAACCATGTATAGAATATTAATTCTGTCTGATTCAGATGTACTATCACATGCAAATAATAAACATTTCTTATTGCAGAGTTACAAATTTGCTTGCAAACTTGGTAGTTTCGTTTTCTCCAAATTTGCGATTTTTGTTAATAATAAAAAGTTCACGTCCCAAACCGAAATTCGCAACCAACAGACACTAGGTTTAGTCGCTCCCTTTAAATGCAATAAACATCATAAAAATCATGCATTGGTTGATGAGAAAAACAATTTCTACTTTCCCATGCTTTTAGATAGGAATCACCGAGCTACAGCTTCCTCTCGAAACTCGATTTACCGTCTGGCCAAGCGCCTAACATAACGTCCCACGGACAACGGTGGACTGTCGCGCCGCCTACGGTCATTTCTCAGCTTTCGACGCTCTTTCACGTAATCAGCGCAGTCACACATCAAATGATGTATAGTCGCATTCACATTCCACATGTCAGTCTGGTGACGCGGTACGTCCCATGCCGTGCATGTACCCGCGCATAAACGCCACGCCGAGCCTAAGTCGGTGCAGGATACTGGCACAGTATCATAGCTGGTTGGTAGCCTAAATTTTATGGCAGGTTCCAATCATTGTTGTCGTCTGTGGTAAATTTTCTGCGACAATCAATGTATGGAGGTGCTTTACATATTGATAAAAATATCTACAAGGGTTTGTTAGTCGCGCTTATATGCTTATGAGTGCCAATGGCATTTCAAATCTTTCAAGGCACGAGCTCGCGCGTGCGGAAAGTCGAAAGCGTAAGAGTTGTTCATGCATTCCAAGCCTGTGCCCTTTCTGCTCTTTGACGCACTCAAGCTCTCGTGTACGTCATTCAGTGTTTCAACTGAGCTGATGCCATCAAAAGAAAGCGCATGCTGGCTTAGGTTTCCTGAGGTCAAGGCGACACAAGGTCGAGAAGTGGCGAACCACATGTGGCCATTGAGTTCCTTGCAGTAACTAGAGGCAACTGTGGCACTAACGTCTACCGGAGCAGCAAGAAATGCCATTCAGGCAGCATGTGAATGATTATTAGCGCATGGAGAATGCCTAAACTTCGTTCTTCTGGCTTTTAACGGCATCGTGATTTTGGAAAGTCAGCATTTTCAAGAAAGTACTACATTTGAAATCATTCAACAAATAGTATTAATCTTCTCCCAACAGCAGGATACCAACACAACCCCTATAGCACAAGCGCCTGATGTGAAATCATTACCCCAAGGACGATTTCTTTTTATTGCCTCTTTTGCACTACTACATCGAACAACAAATAGCAGTTGGAAAAACAAGATAAAATAGTAAGCTTTCAACACCAAGTGCCAGCTTTACTGAGCTGACAACCTTAGAATTCTTTAAGCGTAGTCAAGGGTTCCGCCTCCGACAACCACGCAGTTACACATTCTTGTGCTTTCTAATTTCTACAAATGTACACACGCATTCTCGAAAATCTATTCGTGTGACCGAGCATACACAGTGACGGTCAACTAGCATAACAAAGTCTAACGGCACTCCATTTTCGTTTTCTGTTGATAAATATCTAATACCGTGTGGTATTAGATATCTAACGGAAAATCTTTTTTGGTGGTCCTCTGAAGTACATCCCAAAAGAAGACACCCACCCAACGATAAAAATACATTATCTATAGTCTCTGGTTTCTGACAGAACAAGCAGTATGACCCCAAGGTAAGAAAAAACGACGATCTTCTAAAAATATTTTGACAGGCAATATACCCGTGTAGAGCTTAAAAAAGAAAGACTTGGTCCCTGGTGTTACTGGCACTTTTTTCGCCCACTAAAGCACGTCTTGCCCTTGGCCTCTACTGTATATGGCCATGTACACTGCAACAGGGAGAACTCCATCGCATACATCTTTGTGCAGTCTTTTTTACGTTTCACTGAAAAATAGGTATTCATTCGGAAATGTAATAGAGAAGAACCGTACACTTCAAATAACTTCTTTTTGAAAAGCAGAAACAGGACCAGACATATTCTCTGTACAAACTACGCAGCCAACTAACCCGGTCCTTAGCCTCACTTGGCACACCGTGCGCAAGAAAAGATAGCTGAAGTCGCCGATAAATAAGAAATTGCTTGTGACCTCTCCTATATGGAGGTGCGTCATTCGCAAACATCTGTCTTTTAATTTGTCTTAACGAACACGTGCGACCGCATTGCTCCCAATACGAATCCCACACAAATACTGCGAAGACTCGGTGCAGCTTTTGTATATTTACCCTTGAACAGTACAATGCTTGCATTACATACCAGAATTTAGCGACAAGAAATAGATTGCAAAGTGCAGCTTCCCCTTGCAAACATTGACAGATGCTCACTTGTCCACATGTCCGCTTTTATCTGTGTTTCTCTTGTTTGCTCGGGCCAGTGTTTATCATTATCTTTCTAATATTCCAGCGGGACACATATGTATTTAACGGGTGACGTCAGCCGCTTAACGTTGGCGAAAGTGACCGGGGTCGTAAGCCACTCTTCATGCTAGAAACCAAGGCACTTCCCCAGTTTACCAGGCTTTCCAGTTACTTTACCGAAACCCTTCCCCACTGCAATACCTGCAGCTGTAATTTCTTTATCTATACAATAAACTGCATCGTCATCTTCATGCGCCAGAATTTTAACTTTCGATGCATGTAATCTGAAGCCATTAATAGTGCTGTTTTCAATGATCGCTAGCCACATTGTTTCTATATATATACAGAACGAAACGGGGCTCAGGAGGCAGCCCTGGCGTACCGAACGGTTTAGATTCATGGGTGCCCCCACTGACTTGTTAGCAACTAAACACGTAGCGCAATTGCAGTACGCCAAAAAAAATTATGGGGTTTTACGTGCCAAAACCACTTTCTGATTATGAGGCACGCCGTAGTGGAGGACTCCGGAAATTTCGACCACCTGGGGTTCTTTAACGTGCACCTAAATCTAAGCACACGGGTGTTTTCGCATTTCGCTGCAGTACGCCAAAGCTTCTCCATCTCTGATGATAGATTTGACATGAACGCTGTCTAGGATTGCAAGCAAAATACCGTGACGTGCACAATGAAATGTTTTCTCAATATCGAGCTACAGAATTGCTACTCCGGCTTGCCTAATGTCACGGCGCTCCATCATGCACTGCATCTTATGTGCATTAGACACAATCAAACGCCCCATAATGCAACATGTTCCTCAATTCCAACCAACCAATTCCTCAATTCTGTAGTAACCTAGCCGGAACATTCAAGATTTTATAATCACAATTAGTGATTCAGGCCTGTATGAAGAAAGCAATTTTAACTTCTCTGTCTCTTCTTTCTTTGGTATTAATACAGGATGTGCTTGCCCGCATGATCGAGGCTTGACATCTAGCTCATAGGACTCATTAAAAACTTCAAGCACCTGAGATAATTCTTTTTTAAATGTTTCGTAAAACTAAGCGCTCACACCATCGGGCGCTGGCGACTTCCCGAGAGTCAGGTTATCTATACCCTTTTCTACTTCAGTTTCGGATATCGGCAATTCCACAACAGTTCTGGTGTCATCGTGTAACCATGGCATTCTCCCAATAAATACTTCTTCAAGGCTATCTGCATCCACAGGTCTCAAAGCAAAAAGGACTTCGCAGTGTCGAACAAAATCACATCCTATGCTGTCATTGTCTGTCATTTCTATCCCGTTATCTTCAATAACATCTATATGGTTCCGCCAGCTGCGACTGTTCTCTAGTCCAAGTGCGCGTTTTGTTCATCTATAGCCATCGCATCTACTATAGTTCTCACTAGCGCTTCGAAATAACGCTTCTCATCATAAACTCCAGTTTCCGTTTGATACTACGCAGATCTTCGGCATAGACACCTGACTTTTCGCATTCAAGCACTGTCAGCATTTTAAGAGTCGTCACAAGCCCGTTCTCTTTCTATTTGGCTTCAAACAGTAAAATGTTCGATCTTTCTACCACTATTTTTATCGGTTGTTTGAAAAATTCACACTGCTCCGCTATTTTGTCCATACTATCCTCATCGATATTATTAATTTCGTCCATCACTGCTACGTTCTAATATTAAACCCTTAATAAATTTTAATTCAGTTTCCATTCCTCCCATGAAAAAGTATTCCTTTATTTCTCGGATCATACTTGACATTTTGCGAAATCGGCGAAACACCATAACTGCGACGTTTTGGGATGGTGTCTATTGACAGGTACAGTCGCTGCAAGCAAGCATGACTGCTACCCTTAAAATGAGTAGAGAGATTACGTCACGGACGCATGTTCAAGCGGCATCACTGCAATTACCAGCCATTATGCGTAATTGTATAGTCTCATTGCCTTGTGCGCTTCAAGAAAAAATACAGATTGCTTGGAAATTTAGTCGACTAAAGCCAGATGAAGTGGGACAAACGAAGTCACAAGAACCTCTGACGCCAGAAACACAAATGCAGACAAATCTATATACTAACCATCATTACCATGGTGGCTGAACGATAGCAGCGCTAGAGTTCAGTGAATTCAGCGCTCAGTGAACCGCTTCAGAACCGCTTCGAGATTTGCAAAATGCTCGTCTGACGTCTTGCCGGTGATGAGAACGTCGTCCAAATAGCAGCTGAAGCCTTTCAGGCCTTTCAACATTGTGTCCATAATTCTTCGGAAAATGGAAGGTGCCGAAGAAACCCCGAACGGCAGCCTGTTTACGGAAAAAAGTCCTTGATGTGTATTTAGTGTAAAATACTTTCTTGACGATTCTGACATTACTATCTGCTCATAGGCTCGATTTAGGTCAATTTTAGAAAATTCTTGGCCCCCTGCGAGCGCTGTGAGCAACTCGTCGATTCTCGGGAGTGGATAGCGATCAGTTTCAAGGCAAGGGTTTAGGGCGGTCTTATAATCGCCGCATAGACTTATGCCACCGTCCTTCTTTACTACTGGCACAACCAGCGTGGCGTAGTCACTTGCCCGACTGGCGAAATGACTCCCATGTCTTCCAACTTCTTAAGCTCAGCCTCGACTGCTGGTTGCAATGCAAAGGCCACACTTCTTGCCTTCATAAATTTTGGCACGCTACCTTCTTTCGGGGACAATGTCGCTCTTTCTTCTGTAATTGTCCCCAGTTCATCCTCAAACAAACTCTGGTACCTGTCTTGAAGAGCGCGCAGTCTGGAACATGCAGAATCGTCCCACCTGCGAATAGCGTTGAGCTTGAACATACGGCTCCAGTCGAGTCGGTTGACTTGCAACCATTGTCGACCTAGCAGAGCGAGTCTCTTTTCTCTCGTGATGTAAAAAGGCAGCTGGGCCCTCTGCTCTCCGTACTGCACGGCAACGTGAGCAACTCCGACAGGCTGGATGATGGCTCCATCGAACATCCGCAGCTTCAGCGTCGTTGGCACAAGCTTGATTGAGGGATACATTTGACGAAACTGATCCAAAGATATTACGGACACAGTAGCCCCCGTATCCAGCTCCATTTGCAAGGGTACGTCTTGTACTTGCACTGAAATTTCTATCGGCTCCATACCAGGTGAAACAATTCCCTTCACGCTAACAGAAGCTTGAACGGGACTCAACCCCTTCATCGCGTTTGAATTCGTTCTCTTCGTCGTTCTCTTCTTGTTAGCTTGACACACTCTTTTAATGTGCCCTTTCATATCACATTTGAAACAGATGGCCGCAACGTGCGGGCACAGTCTGCTTGCAAGTTTCTCAGGTCCGCAGCGGTAGCAAGTTCCCTGCGTCATATCAGTTTCCCCAGCCGCTCCGGCTTTGTGAACGTCTGATACGCTTGATTCCGAAGCGTGCACTTCTGCAACGCTCTTTTTCGCCGCTTCCATGGCTAGCGCTCGTTCTACGGCTTTCTGAAAGGTTAGCTTGTTATCCTCTGTGAATAACACGCGCTGTATATCTTTTCGGCACAGACCGCAGATAAAACGGTCCTGCAATGACTGATCAAGGGCGGATTCAAATTCGCATGTCTATGCCAATTTCCGCAACTGCGCAACATATTCCGAAATTGATTCAGTCTCCAGTTGCGCTCTTCTGTGAAATTTTGCGCGTTCACTAATTACCGACGCCTTCGGTGACAAATGGTAACCAAGAAGTCTCTTTAAAAACTCGAAACCTTTAGCTGACGGCAATTCCGGCGCGGTCAACGACTTGAGAAGACTGTATGTCTTGGGGCCTATGAGTCTCAAAAAAGCGTGTACTTTGTCGTCCTCGGGGATACGGTTGACCTGAAGAAACGACGACAAGCGTTCCTTGCATGACGGCCAGTCGCTTGCGGACTCTGTCAAAGGGCTCGATGTGTCCCAGTCGACTCACGATTTGCGCCACTGCACCCGCCGCTGTCGGATCTTCCGTTGCCATGTCAGCTTGCCGCAGAATTGGTCAGGATCCCGTCTTCGTCGCCAATGTAATGTTTTCGCGGGGGGAAACCGACCGAAGGAAGAAGGCGTAAGCAAAACCAAACGTGGTTTATTCCATGACGGCTCGTAGTGGAATGCAGCCCAGTGGCCACATGACTGGGATAATATAGCAAGCTGTCGCGATAGTCACGCCGCCGCTATCGCTCTAGCGGCGATAACAACACAACAACGGTAATCAACGCAGAAACGCCACGTGCCATCATTCTTTTTGACGAGCACGACCGGCGACGCCCAAGGACTCGACGAGGGCTCAACAAGCCTCTAGTGAGCATCTTGTTTACTTCCTGCTGAATAACTTGCCGCTCTGTCGTGGACACGCGATACGGTCGGCGGTGAATGGGAACAGCATCACCAGTGTTCATCCGATGCTTAACAAGGGACGTCTGACTAAGTGGTCGATTGTCAGTGTCAAATATGTCGCGGTACAAGAGCAAAAGGCGATATACGGCAGCTGCTTGGTCAAGTGCGAGGTCCGGAGTGAGCATGGGACGTAATGGGCCGTAGAGGTTCAACGCATCCTGCGGGTAATCCGGAGGAACTGGAGACGCGTCGGCTGCAAAAGCAATGACGTGGTCGACTGTCACTGACCGGAGCGTGGCCAGCGCTGTGCCTTCAGGTAAGACTTGCTTCGTCAAGCCAAAATCGATAACGGGGATACACATCCGATTAGCGGCAAGGGTTACGACGGAGTGTAGCACACAGATGTCGCGAGCCAGGAGGACATCAGGAATAGGTGCGACGACATAGTCACCATCAGGCATGGTTGCCCTTGAGGCCGATTCAACGAAGGTTAGGGCTTTTAGAGGTAAGCGAACAAACGCTCTAGTGCAGAGGGTGTTCGGTTGTTCGGGGCGAACGTCTGAAAGAAGAGGAAGCTCGAGGCAAACCGTACCACTGGAACAGTCGACAAGGGCAGAATGCGTCGTCAGAAAGTAGAGCCCGAAGATTAGGTCATTAGGGCAACTGGTCAGCACGGAGAACAGGACTGGAACTTGGCGGCCAGCAATTCCTATGCGAGCAGTGCACATACACCGGACGGCAACAGTGGCGCCTTTGGCGAAGAGTACGGATCGAGTGATGGCAGGCGTAAGAACTTTTTTGAGGCGAGGACATAAGTTAGCGCTCATTATGGACACTTGGGCTCCAGTGTCAATCAATACCGTCAACGGAGCACCATCTACGTCTACTTCAATTAGGTTCGTATTGGTGAGGAGCCTCAACGGAGGGCTTGGACAAGACGAACCTGATGCAGCACTACATCCAAGAGCTGCATGGCCTAGTTTTCCGTCCGTCGGTTAGCGAAAAAAAGTGACGAGGTTGGGGGGACGGGGAGCGACGGCGTTGACGCGACGGCGATCGCACGGACGAGCAGCTGTCATGGGCATCAGAAGTAGGGTACTGACGGCGAGGTGAATAACGGCGAGCGTCGGCGTATGGGCGAGGAGCAGGAAATGAGCTCCCATACGGCGGCATCCAGGTGGTGCGGCAGTGGCGGGCTACATGACCAACGCGGTGGCAGCGGAAGCAGATCGGTTTGTAGTCTGGGGTTCGCCATTCAGCAGGATTGCGTGGCCTGGGAGCAAAATACTGGTCATTACAGGTTGTGGCCATGGGAGTGGATGCCGAATCAGGTCGGGAGACAGAGCAGGCGGCAGGGATTCCAAGGTTTGCAATTTCTTGCCACACAACTGCTTGAATAAAGGAAATAGTGGGGGCCGCTTGGTCAAAGGTAGCGTCACGGGGTCGTGGATGAAGGGGGGCCGGACTCGCCTCTTCAATCTCACGGCGAACGATGCATGTGACGTTCTCTTGAAATGGTCGCGTGGTGGTAAGAGAGGAGCAAGAGGACGTGGCAGGGGTGTTTGGGAGCTGGGACAATTGTGGGACGACGCGGTGACTTTTGGCTACCACGAAGCGGCGGCATTCTTGGACGATGGCGTCGATGGTAGAAACGTCGTTATAGACGAGCAAGATGAAGGCGTCGTCCGTGATGCCTTTTAGGTTATGGCCCACCTTGTCAACATCGGTCATGTGCTCGTCGACTTTCCGGCAAAGCGCGAGCACTTCGTGTATGTAGGAGACATACGATTCTGTCGACGACTGGACACGGGTGGCAAGCTCTTTTCGCGCAGCCGCTCTTTGAAAATGTCCGAGCTGGAGAGCTCGACTTCATGGGTGCGAAACCTGACACGCGGTGTCCCGTCAAGATAAAAAGATCACATTGGCAAGCATGAGGGTAGGGTCCCAGTGATGGCTTTGGCTAACACGCTCATACATGCTGAGCTAGTCGTCGACGTCAACGTCATTTTGGGCGGAGAATGTCCCAGGATCACGGAGACTAGGAACCGTAACGTACGTTGTGGTTTGCGCCGCAGGTGTAGGTGGTGACGGGTGCAGCACTGACCGGTTAGATTCACAGCGCGAGCCCAGTTCGTTCTTCCTCCTATTTTCTAGAGTGATGGCGCCCATGCACCTTGTTCCTACAATAAAATACGACACGCGTATATTAATCTATATATATATATATATATATATATATATATATATATATATATATATATATATATATATATATATATATATATATATATATTTATGTATATATATGTGTGTGTGTGTGTGTGTGTGTGTGTGTGTGTGTGTGTGTGTGTGTGTGTGTGCGCGCGCTTGTGTGTGTGGCGTAGAGGTAGAGCGTCTGCCTCGCGTGCAAGAGGACCGTGATTTGAATCCCGCTGCCGCGCAATTTTCCACCAGAGTAAACAACAAATCCGCACGTTGATAAAATTGCATAAAACAGACCTGGAGTGCGGCCTGATCCCTGTCACCAGTACCGGTAACGCACTCCCTCATCAGAGCAGGATTTCCCAGCCCGGTGCAGTACTTGGCCACAACCTTGGCCACAAGCTTTGCTAATTCGTCCCCTTGTCTGCACGATTGTTTTACAGCCAAGCAGTTAGCGTCTAGTTTGTCGCTATTTTTCTGTGTCCGTGTACGCCACCTTTGCTCACTAAATATGTGAGCTGATCCCGGAAACAGCACAACGAAACTAGATGCGCGCTGTGTGCCCGTTCTCTAAGAGGCATCACATGAAGTTCTCAATTGACATGACTTGACAGAGCGTCATCTGATTGACCTGATTGACATGACTTGATTGCGTCATCAGTTGATATCATCCCGTGACAATGCGGTTGCGCGTAACGTAACGTTAGACACGATCATTTCATCACGCGGCGTTTGGTATGATAACTTAATCGCGGGTCGTTTGACGTAATGATGCAATCACGTTACGTCATCATGCGCCAATCCATGATGACGTTCATGATGTCTCTTGGATGACTCTACTTCTCCAAGAAACATCACATGACTTCATGATAACGTGACGTGGCGTTGCCGTTATCACGTAGCGTAAAGTTTCATGTAATGATGTCACCACGAGAACTTTGGTCTGAAAACGTCATCATGCAACATTTGAGGGGATGACGTAATCACGTTTTGTCATCATGTCAAACATGACGCAAACACTGGGTCACATGAATTTTTGTACCATTGGATGTTAGCGCCGGAATATTCACTTCGTTGCTCACGTTATGATTCCGTATTTATAAAGAATGGCCCCATCAGCCCTTGTAGCGGCGGTTTTCCACAGCTTCACTGGACATCCACTTCCGCAGGGCCGGCTTGACGAGTCATTTTTTAAGGTTCCCACCTGTGTTTAGACCAAATCTAATTGGTTTATAACAAGCGTACTTAAAGTCGGACCTTGTCACCATCTGTCAGCGCGGCTCACGCATTACGATTTGTGACGGGGCAGCTGGCGACAAAGCCATGACGAGTGAACAGGTACTGACGGCCAGCTTCCCGTAACATACTGAGCTCTATCAGAGCCATTCGTTCCGCCTCTTCCCGCGGACCCTTGAAAAATGGCTGCCACTGCAAAGCGCTGCAAATTGTTACCCATACACCAGAACTTTCAGTTATGGTCTATAGACCAGAATCAGTAACTATAGAAAGTTAACAGCATTTGCACTGTGGCTGTGAAAACGCGGCAAACGGAATGTTTTGTTTTCACCACCTTAGGTCAGGTTGAGCACTGAAGCGTGGTAAATTACATTAGTACTCTCACATGTACGGTCTCTGATGGATTTAAAGACATAAGGTGGCGATAGTGGCGCTATGTGAGGTTGTTATCCAAGCTCAAACTTTTCAACGGGATTTATTGCAGTAACGGCAACCACTCTCTCCATTTGAGCAATATGTTTTGATGGTGTTGAGATATTGCACAGGGTTTCTGAACGCTAATAAACAAACCGGTCCAGTCGATGCATTTTCAACACCTTAACTGCCATGAGAAATTGTGAAAAAAGTGATGTAAGGTGAATCTTCCGCAATTATTTTATAGAAATATGACATCAGGAGAACCTATAGCGTAAGCGAAGGTCTTATCAATAAAATCGCGGAAAACATGATATCGTATTTACATGCGTGAATTTTACAAGATAGCGCCACACTTGTCATTATGAGTTAAACCACCCTTAGCAGTTAAGGATTTCAAGTAGTCGCTTTGATTAAAGATGTTGCAATGTTTTTTCATAACAACGTTCTTGCAGGAAACCTACGCTTTCTACCTATTAGAATAACATGAGTAGCGCTCCAACATCGCTGAGCACTGTTCATTTTCGATTACAACCCTGCGTTCGAGGCTGTATGCCTCCTTCACTGCGTTGCCGATAATTTGCGCCGGGCATCTCTGTCTGATAAGCGCGCTTTGAAGTTCTTCTTAGATATGAATAAATTCACTATGGTCATATCATACGCGTCTAAATCGAACTCCACGTCTTTATAAGATGCTAATACTGGTGTGACTTATTCCGGAATTTAAAATGCTGATATCTATAGTTTCGTTCGCTTTGAAGTGTTGTCGTTAATTTAGCGTTGCACATGGTATCGTGACGCAAAGAACGTTGATTGTGACGCCTGAGTAACAGTGATAAGGAAGAAAGAAATAGATGAAGAAACGGAGCTCTGGTTCATTATGGTGCCAGAATGTAAAAATATTGATTAAACATCTGAAGCAAGAAGTCCACAGATCAAGATTTGCAAAGAAGAGTGTCTTTTATTTCTCCCATAATAATATTGAGGTATAGAAGTGCACGTCATTGAGCTCAAGTTGTTGAGTTCAAGAAATAGTGTATGCAGTGCACCTGATCTTTCGTTTCTCAGTTGGTTTCTCAAACACATTCTGTTTGCTCTAGAACACCATGGATGTCGTCAGCATGAAGAGTATTAGCATAGAGCGATGAACTCATAGACGTAGTTAGGATAGGTTTTGATTAGAAATGCTGCTAACGGGCATACATGATGTTAGCGTCGAAGAATGATAGTCCACTGCAACGAAGCACATTGACGTTGTCGAATACCAACGCGAATGAACCCGCTCGAAGTCAGCGAGGAAAGCCTGGAAGTCAGCGTGGTATTCCGCTACGAAGCATCTACCGCCACCAGAAACAAAATGATGGAGGACTTAGGCGGTGAAGGTAATAACAAACTGCCTGCGTATAGGCGAAATATATCTATGAAGTTAGCCATACAATGCGGCATAAATTGAAGGGGAAATCCTGTACTAAATTCAACACACAAATTTCCGGAAAATTGGGGGAACGAGCCTGGGGAGCCTCCCCCCACTCCACGGCTAAACCCCTGTGTCGACGAATGCAGGCTTCATACTTCGTTACTTTGTAAATGTTCAGCACATATATTAGGCTAAACCTAGTGTTTCTGACTCGGAACGACTTTGTTTACTATGCAGATGCAGCAATACGGCATTATAAATAATAAAATAAATCGCATTAAAATTATACGACAGCACGGTTTGAACACAAACCTCTAGCGCACAAGTGTGATATTGAAACCGTTATGCCATGGACGCATGCGTCGAAAACTGGCAAACCCTATTTCGCGGGCAAGCCAGCGCGTTTTGGGGCCTTTTGATTTTGCCACCTCGATAGTCGCTTCCGCTGCAGCTAGTAGCAATTACGTCTGTTCTTCAAGCCTTATAGCCATCTGAATTAAGATAAGTACAGATGGCTGGGAAATTTAAGCCCACTAAGGCAGAAAAAGCGTTATAAACAAACGTGCTGCTCTTGATTCCTAATATTCATGACTCCAAAACAACACTTCCTATGCGCACACTCATGGTTCATGATCCAAATACACTAAGAATGCTTCGCTTTACGTAGATGTCAAATGGAGTTGAGTCTGCATAATATATTTTTACTATGAAAATCCGTACGAAATGCGCAGCTTAGTTAATTCCTCCACGAGTATGTCGTGTGCTAGTAATCAGTCAACTGTTTTCTTGAAATACTGAAGTGCTTTAAGTGCACTGCAACTCTGTTCTCTCATGTAATATCCAAAAATAAGTAAGTTCCGACACGTCTGAGTATGCACATCGCTACATCTGCATAAGTTTTGTGTAGTGGGAGTCACCATCGGTGGCTATATAACATCATTTAATCCCTTGTAGTTATTTGTATATTTCTGAAATTACACGATGGTAGAAATTAGAGGGTAAATGCAGATAAGCATTGCCATGGAGCAAATTGGAGCGCAACAATGGCATAACACGAAATTAAATTTTCTCCGAAGTCAAAGAGGCCAAGTTTATGTAAACAATTCTCATATATCATCAAGCGTTGTACCGGTAGCGTGCGCACAGCACTAGTCCCTTGTTAGCATCCAGTAAGAGAGACAGAAAACTTTCATGATATGAAATGCAGAGAGCTCGACCTGAGGTACATGCCTCCAGCCAGCTACTCTGCGTCGGGACTGGGGAAGAGGGAAAGAAAGAGGCGTGTGATGGTTGACGATGACTAGAGAAGGAGGATTGGATTGGATTAGAAAAACATTAATAGAAGTCCTGCAGGACGCACGTCAGCGCGCAGTGGGCGTCTCCCACGCAGGGACCGACAGTGAGTACCTGGCGGCCGCTGTAATAACAAGTAGTTTGCTCTAATCAAAGCCCACAGGCCAGGCCCGTACTTAATAAAAAGTAAGGCCGCCTTAAGACGAACCTTTAGCTCGGGCACAGCTCCGATGCTGCCTATTCAAATATATGTAAAACGCAGAAACGCTCTTCCGACATTACCACCGGGTGAATTTAAATGAACTTTGTAGCATTTGGGAAGAAAATAAATTATAGTGACTGTTGGAAGCGGAATTTTGATTTATTGTCTGAATTGATTTAATGGAATTTTCAAATATTGCTAAGATTGAAAAAATATAGAAGCATGAATTTTACAAATTTATAGCTCTGCAACTAGAGCAGATATCTCTGCTCTGCCAACTGCATCTCTTAAAGCATGCAAAGGGGACAAATTTGATATGTCAATTTAGGTCTTACGTCAATTTGTTACATTGCTTACACAGGTTTCGCAATAGTTCTGCTCACAAATAACAGGTTTGTTTCAGGGCCATGTGTAGTATATATCAATTTTGGTCAATTCAGATGTACTATCACGTGCAAATTATAGAATCATTTCTTATTCGAGAGTTCCATAGTTGCAAGCTTGACGGTTTTGTTTTCTCCAAGTTTGTGATTTGTGTCAATCTTTATTAAAATGTTGACGTCCCAAATCAAAAGTTCGCCACCAACAGACACTATATTTTAGTTTTCCCCTTTATATCCAATAAACCTCATAAAATTTCGTGCACTGGTTGACGAGAAAAACAATTTCAACTTTCGCGTGCATTTAGATAGGAAGCCCCGAGCTACAGCTTCCTCTTCAATCTCGATTTACCGTCTGGCCATTGGCCTAAAATAACATCCCACGGAGAGCGGTGGACTGTCCCGCCGCGTACGGTCATTTCTCAGCTTTTAGAGCTCTTCCGCGTACTCAGGACAGTCACACGGCAAATGATGACATTGCACATCTCACAGTCTGGTAACTCGGTACATCACGTGGGGTGCACGTACCCGCGCGTAAAGACCACGCCCAGCCTAATTCGCTGCAGGAGATTGCCACAGCTGCTGGACTAAATTTTACAGTAGGTTCCAGTCATTGGAGTCGTGGAGGTGCTTTACATGTTGATAAAAATATCTATAAGAGTTAGTCGAATTTATGCGCTCATGAGTGTCAATGGCATTTCAAGTCTCTCAAGGTATGAGCTCACGCGTGCTAGAAGTCGAAAGGGCAAGAATTGTTCATGCATTCCAAGCCTGTGCCTTTATGCTCTTTGACGCACTCGCGCTCTTGTGTGCGTCATCCATTGTTTCAACTGAGCTTCTCCGATCAAAAGAGAGCGCATGCTGGCTGAAACATCGTGAAGTCAAGCCAATACAAGGTTAAGAAGTGCCGAATCCACTGATGACACTTAGTTTGTGACAGTAACATGATTGAACTGTGGCACTGAAGTCTATACGGGAGCTGCAAGCAGCGCGATTCAGCCAGCATGTGAATGATAGTTAGTGAGTGGGCATTCCTTCTCGCTTTAAACGGCATCGCGACTTTGCAAAGGGATCATTTTGAAGAAACTACTGTTTGAAATAATTCAATATATTAAAATTTTTCCAAGGGCAGCATTCCAACACAGAACATTTAGCACAAAAGCCCGATTTGAAACCATACGCCACGCACGCATGTCCAAGGGGAATCACTCAGATTAGCACCGATTATGCCTGTTCGTAGAGTCTCATTGCCTTTTGCGTTTAAAAAAAGTATAGATTGCTTTCAAATTTAGACCATTCAGGTTAGATGAAGCGTGACCAGGAAATTATTATCAGGGCCGGTGAGCCAAACAAAATCATGCGGAACATAATGCCCACGCTAGTAATAAAGGAGATTGCCCAAGCCGTCTGGGGAAGGGAAGGGCTTGCGACAAAGAGCGTCAATGTGTGGTGACGCCGCGCAAGAAATCCATGGGAGAGGAGGCAAAAGACCCAATGATGAATCAAAGATTCGTTGTTGAAGAAAACTGTTTCAGGCGAATCAATTAAACAATTTTATCACACACTGAATTATTGCTAGGTTGTCTTAACGACTGCCACAACCATTGCCAGTGGTTTAATTCACAAGCAGGTAACTGTAGCTTCAATTCAAGTAGCTTCAATTCAAGCTCGCTTTAAGTTGTACTGTGGCAGCTGTCATTATGACTTTTGAATCTGTTTCTACAGTGGCTATTATCTTTCAAAGCCACGCCGAAACACTGGGGTGCTACTAAGGGGATGAGCGTAGAGGCAACAGTGGACAACATGACCCACCTGCTGTCCGGGAAAAGACGGGGCATGTTGAGGTCCACAAGGCGCGCCTAAAGAGAACGAAAATAAACATTGGCGAGCTGAACGTTGTGCATAGGGCATCTCTTGGCATATCGAGGCCTGTGACTAGTTGGACGCTGCTGCGGCCAGCCTGGCAATAACAGATCTCTGTGCTTGCTGGTCCCAGCAAGTGCTGGGCCCAGTACCTACTGGCCCCAGTACCTAATGACCGCTTGAACTGGGACCAGCAGTAACCCCAGCTGCAAATTTTTCCTTGGGTATGTTGTACAAAGCATAACAGTCGCGATTAGCTGTGGGAGAAGTGGCCAATCAACCGCTTAAAGTGAAACCAGTAGTAACCCCAGTTGCAAATTTTCCCTTGGGTATGTTGTACAAAGCATAACAGTCGCGATTAGCTGGGGGGAAAACGTCGTTTTTGTCTTTGGTAACGATACAAAAATTTCAACTATGTCACAGCTTTCAGCGATTCTAAGTTGTAACGTGCGAGATAAAGTCCCAATGGCCGTAGGTATTTAAAGTTCTGTACGAGGAATGGCCTCATTTATTTCTTCTCGAATGGATGAACGTAAATTTGTTGCTACTATATTGAGTCTTCCTTTGCCGAACTTGTGACCGTTTTCATTAAAGTAACTGGCTACGGCTTTAAGTAAATTGTGCTTTTTATCTACGCGATGGCTGGCAAGTGTTCTATGAATTTGTTGTCCAATCTTGTCCATGTATTGTTTGCTACATGAGGCACACTTCAGACATTAATGTGAAAGTGAAACATGAAGTTACCTCGCCAATGTAATCTGGTACTTTTCTTTTACTCTAATAGCTGATTGTATATGTTTGCGTGTCGAGCACCTGGGATGGCCTCATGAACCAAATGTTGGCTTCGTTTTTGTCTTAAGTTTGCTATGTGGAAGAAGGCCCCTGAAGTTGGTGGCGCGTTGGTAGGCTGCTCTGAACTGGGCGGGAACTATCTTTAAGTTTCAGGTTACTAGTGAGCACTGGGTAGTATTTTCAGGGAATGCTGCTCCCGTTTTGTAGTTGGTTTGAGAATTCGGTATTGAGAACAGGTGTTGTGGCTTTCTGTTCTAAGGGTGGGGTTTGAGGTCCGTGACACGGTCAAGTTTAGTGTTATCTGTATAGGCCTTCTGAAGGAAAGTATTCGGGTGGTTTCTGTTCGATAGTTTCTTTAAAGTGATCAAGTTGGTTTATGTAACCTTCTACGCATATGCGACCTAGTCTTGTGGCTTTGACCTTTGAAGATACCTTGTTTGCAATGTCTGTGATGGTGGATTGTATATTGTAAGTATTGTTTTTACTGTCAAAAGACTTCTTATACGTATTTGTCTTTAGTGTACCGTCTATACTCAACATATATTGCTGGGCCCAGAATGTTTATGCGCTCAGTTGGAGACTCGGGCGTGAATTTTATTGTTGGGTGGAAAGAGTTTCGAAACGTTACAAATTAATCTATATTGTCTTCGCCATGTCTTCATAATATGTCGTCTATGTAGCGTAAGTAAGTGTACGGTTTGTCTGTGCAGCGACGTAAGAAATCTGTTTTTAAGTCCCCACGTATATGTTCGCGAAGTTAGCGCAAAATGTGTACGAATACTAGTGCCGCATACTCGTAGGTAGCAATTGTCTTCAAATTCAAAGCAGTTATACGTCAATGGCAATTTAAGAAGAGATAAGTATACAAATAAAATGTTGCGCATTGTATGTCAGAGCTTCATTTAACGAAGATATGTCATGGGCGATAGGAATCTTATTTGATAAGGTCGTGAAGTCTAGTGTGGCGAGAATAATGTTTCGGGGTAGTGTGCCATTACTACAATGTCCCCTATTATTTCCAGTAGGTGGGAAGTGTCTTGTACAAACGGCGGTACTGCTGTGGGTAATTCGCCAAGGAAGTAGTCGAGAAATATGTGGAGCGGCTCTCGGTCAGGGTGTTGTTATCTGACACTATTGGGCGTCCTGAGATATTGGTGGTGTATTATTCAGCGGATAGTATTTTATGAATTTTCAGCAGGAAGTAAACTCGCCCGTAGTTTCGTTCCTTGTTTCTTTTTTAATGAGAAAGTGTGTGTTATCAGTTTATCGGCTAATGGGAATTTCGTTCTGTTGGTAATTGTCAGGTGCATGGTACTGTTGAACATTGCCTGGCTTACAGTAGTGTTTAGAGTTCTTTATTTGTCTGTAAGCCTCGATCATACACTTCTATAATAAACAAATAACTATACTTCCAAGCTTATCTGCTTTCTTAATAATAATGTTTTTTAAAGCCTTTTTTTTTATTTCCGAGAGTACATGTTACGAAGCCATCGGCTAAGAGGGATTTCAGTAAGTTGATGATTGTCAGGGTGTATGGTACTGTTGAATCGTTGTCTAGCTTACAGTAGTCTTCAGCGTTGTATTGGAGTCTGCAACTATCGTGCTTGCAATTGTCTATTGAACAAATAGCCCTACGTACCTCAACCCTTATCTGCCTCCTTAATAAGAATGCCCTCGTGAACCGTAAGTGTCGAAATTATATGACTCTCTGAGGCAGTTGTTTTTAGGTGTCTTAGCTCTCTTATATGGGGACATCACTATTTTAGAGACAATTTTAAGAAAAAAGTGAAGTTACAGGAATTGTTCAGGTTCAGGAGTCCAAGAGGACTGTGCTTTGTGTGGTTTCGTCCGTGAGTAAAATGCGCATTCGGGAGAAAAATTCTGTAAGGCTCTTGCGAAAACATAATTTATTTGTTGGGCTGTTCACGGAAAAAACGGTTTAGCCATTGCTAAGCATGCTTATTTATCTTAATATATTTTCTTATTTCAGTTCTTTCAATATGTTTTCAAGGCGTGATGTTTTTTTTTAATATCTACAACATTAGACAGCTTTAATTTGTAGAGATTTCAGCTTCGTCTGATACTTCTACTTTTGCAATCTCTATTGCTGGCGTGTTGTGGCTGTTCGTGCGAAAGGGTGTAGTTTTATTACAGTTTGTTCTTTCCTGTTCTCGCGTCAATTTCTTAGACTGTTTCTTTTTTTCGGTAGCGTTCTAAATCTCTCCCCTGATCAGGAGTGAGAACTATGTTGTGAATATCCTGGCTAAACCCAGCAGTTCTTGGCAGATATTGTTTTGTGTATTCCAACGCGAAAGTAAAGCATTGTTTAGTGTTTGCCAGTTTGCTTGATGGTGGGATCTTATCATCGGAGTGCGTCTTTCAGACATTATTTGCACTTTTTACAATTTCTGAGTTCCGCGAAAAGTCCTAGTTTTGTAATATTGATTTAATGCTCTTAACTTCGTGGAATGGGCTCAGTTATATTCTTTATGAAACAACATTTTTACTTGCTTTTAGTTCAAGCGAAAATCAAGGTCCGCCCATGTGGATGCTGGGACTCTAAAGTAGTGCTGCAGAAAAAAGTATAAAATTTTCATTGAATCTCTTTTTTTTTTTGGATAGATGTATATACAGTTTTGCATTCATCAACTATCCTCTTTCTTTAATTTCTGGTAGAACAACATTAAATTTTTTATGCTTGTCTTATGCTAACATGCCACTAGATAATGATGCCAGGATATGTTACCTGTGGAGGAACCGGACCGTTCGAAGCGTTTTTTAGCGGGCACGCATGGGGCCCAGGCTTGAAGCCGCAGGCCCGGGCCAGACTCGGACTTGAAGCTACGAGCGTGATCCATACTCGGGCTCATTCCTTAAAAGGACCTAAGCTGGGCCTTCAAGCACACGCCGAACGTTATGCATTGCATGGCCCAAGGCATTCTGCGAGAAGCTGAAGTGACCCGGGCTAAGAAAGAGCTGGCTCTTAGTATACTTTAGCAAGGAAAACAGATGAAGTTCTCCTCTTTTTTCACGTGAACTAAGATTGTGGTCGCGTAAGAAAAAATCAGTTATACCCAAAACCGCTCTTCAAACCATTTCCTTGTTGCTGCTTTTGCGACTGCTCTATTACATATCTCGATGTTATTACATTGTTCTAGCGCTAACGCAAAGGGCGTCTCTTTCTTCATATGCATTTCTTTTATACTGCACGCTCGTGAATTCGTTCGACTGTTTATATATATATATATATATATATATATATATATATATATATATATATATATATATATATTGGGGGACGTCGACCGATGCGATGCTTTTATTTCAGTGCAACCTACCGACACATACCGGAAGCCACACGAGCCCAAAGATGATGAGTCGTACAAAAGAACTTCGCATGGGTGGAACGCAGCGACGCATCGCACCACAGTGAACTTTCCTTTTGTCTTGAGTGGTAGCGGTATTTGCGTGGGCAATTTCATGGCGGCGGGCTGTGCGAGCAGCAAATTCTTCTCGAAGGGACGTGGATGGAGCAGCAGTGATGAAAGGAATGTAGTGTCCAAGACGAAAGACGGTGTGTGACCGTACACGAGGAAGAAGGTACTGTAATTAGTTGTTTGTGGGATGGCAGTATTAGAAGCAAACGTGACGAAAAGTAACATGGTGTCCCAGTTTGTGTGATCGGGTCGAACATACGTAGGCATGATGTCGGACAAAGTCTGATCAAAACGCTCTGTAAGACCATTTGCCTGTGGATGGTACGCTAATGTGGTTTTATGGGCGGTGTGAGAGGCAGGAAGGACTTCACGAAGCACATGCGAAAGAAACGTCTTGCCACGGTCACTCAGGAAGACCAGCGGACGTCAGCGGGAGGGATCCGTATAAGTCTATACCCACAAATTCGAAGGGGTAGACGGGCACTGTAGAGGCTGCAGAGGATCGGCTGGAAGGGACGGCGAGCGTTTTCTGTTTTGGCATGACGGGAAGGAGCCAACGTATCTGACGAGAGAGGTAAAAAAGCCAGGTCACAAATAGCGCGTTTTTACGTGGTCGTAGGTCTCATGAAAGGCCAAGTGGGTAGCCATGTCCATGTGAGCGAAGTATGACTAGGACCCATTGGTTACTAGAAGGATAGTAAATTATTCGAAATAACGCTCCACCTTGAGGTTTAAAACATGAAAGTTGCCGTCTTAAGCAAATATTGGGGGGTGATGCTAAGCCAGTGAGTCAGTCGATCAGCGTATGGCAGCATGGAATCACTACGTTGGAGCGAGACGGAGTCAGCAGACAGAAGAAAGTCAGCTAAAACAACCGACGGCGCCGGCCTATTGGGCGCGTGCTTGGACATTTGGCTATATGGTGACGTGCAGACCGACGGTGAAGCATGGACGTTTGGTGACGACGAGTAGCGCGATAAAGCATTGACATTTTGCTGCTGTTGGCCGGGCCCATACGTGACAGTGAAGTCATATTCCTGCACGCGCAGTACCCAACGGCCAACGCGTCCAGAAGGTTTTTCAGGCACAACGAACAGCGAGCATGGTGGTCTGTCACAATAGTGAAATGGCGGCCGTAGAGATAGGGACGAAATTTTTGTATTAACAAGTAGTGACCGCTGATCCGATCATGCGACTGAAATAATCAGAAGAATAAGAATGGGGTCGGGTTCGTTGGGCAGGCATTCTCAGATCGTGAACAGCAGGTTGCCATTATCCCTCGGTCTTACAAGTACTCACCTTAGGGGCAGAAACCTGTAGGCTTACGAAAAGGGTACTACTTAAATTGAGGAGGACGCAACGAGCTATCGAAAGACGAATGATGGGTGCGACGTTAAGGGATAAGGAAAGAGCAGATTGTGCAAGGGAACAAACGCGAGTTGATGACATCTTAGTTGAAATCAAGAAAAATATATGGACATGGGCAAGGCATGTATTGAGGAGGGAAGATAACCGATGGTCATTAAGGGTTACGGACTTGATTCCAAGAAAAGGGAAGCGTAGCAGGGGGTGGCAGCAAGTTATGTGGGCGGGTGAGATTAGGAAGTTTGCAGGAACAACATGGCCACAATTAGCACATGGCCGAAATTCTCCTGGAAGCACGAGCGCAACTACCTAACGAGAACTTTGCCATATTACGGAACAAATGACCCGTCTTTACCGCCACGCCAACGCGGACATGTCCGAGGAGAAGAAAGTTTCTCTCCTCACGCGTGGCGTGAAGCAAAAACTTTTCGCTGGAGTGATACGACACCGACCGAACACCATAGAAGAGTTTCTTCACGAGGCCACCAAGAAGAAGAAAAGACTCGAAATTCGGAACAGGCAGTTTAATCGCCACGCGCTCCCTACGAATTACGCCGAAATTCAACCAATGGGCACCAACGACATGCGCGAGACCAACAGAGTGGTAGTGCGAGAGGAGCTTCATATGATGGTCGCAAGATCGCAGCTTCACGTTGCCTGGACTTTTGATGTCGTCCGTGAAACAATCCAGCCATCATCGGGAGTTCCCGAAGGGCAGCCGGAATTGCCACAGGCCCAGCCTGAAGCGATGAACTACGCCGCCGTCGCCTGCCCTCAAAGTACCCCTCCGCGCTCACGCAAGGGCCCCGTAACGCCGCAGTTCCGTCATCCGCCGCCGCCGACGCCCTGGCCGCCAGCTCGCCCGCCCGACGACCAGCTCAACTACCCAAGGAAGACAGATGTCTGGCGCACTCCTGCTACCACTAAGAAGAAGCAGGCCACGTTTACCGCCGGTGCATATTTACCGTGAAATAGGACCACGAGGATTCGTCGTTAACGAGCTGCGACCACAACTTCGCGGATGACTTCCCGACATCGACGACTACCTTGCTGGTACAGAGTGTAGCCCTCGATGGTCATCCCGTTCGCTGTCACCAGGACACCACCTGTCGCCGCAGCGCCGACCATACACCAGCACAGGCCGTGGTCGCTCCGCAAGCCGATATCCGGAAAACTAAAAGGAGAAACCGATGCAGGTGCGGCTGGTGTACGTCGAAATTCCGAAGATCCTCCTCCAACGACTACGATGCTTCGAGGTCTATCTCGACGATTTAGCAGGGACATGCCGCCATCCCGAGGAAGACTGGCAGACAAGAATACGCCGAAGAAATAAGACTTGAAGACACGACGCACCAGCCAGTGGTCAATGCGACGCAGCTGTGATCTGACGCCAAGACCTCGGTGCATCGCCAGACAAAGAACCACCGACCTCGACGTGCTTCTCGATCGCGATGGAGTTACTACTTTAGTCAGCACGAGATCCGACTACTCTGTCATGAGTGGACGCATTGACCGCCCAGTTGAAGAGAGATAAGACTGCATGGGAAGGCTCCCAAATTCGGACAGCTGGAGGAGGCCTGATAACACCGACGTGAATCTGCGCGGCCGGAATTACTGTTCATGACCGGACCTACCCTGCCACCTTCATTATCCTCCAACACTGTTAATGAGACGTCATTCTTGGCATGGACTTCCTGAACCAACAAGGCGCAATCATCGACCTGAAGTCGATAACGCTATACGAAAATCAAGCTCGAAGATCAAGTCAGCAACGCGCCAGCTCCAGCATTATCATTTCCGTCGGCACCGAAACACCCAGAGACGTAGATGGCGAGGTCGAGAGTGACAGACGTCTAATGCTCGACCGTCAAATTTGCGTCGCAAGAGGGACTGCTTGACTGCACGGAGGAAAAACGAAAGCGATGCTGACAGACTTGAGCCAGGAGTTCAAGCGCATCAGCAAGGGCATGACGATCGTATACACCGAGGAAATTGTGGAAACCAGCAATGCATTTGTCCTCTCGGACTATGTCGCATCTACCTCTACTACCATAGTTCGCGAACCGGACTTCGACATAACTAGATGTGTCCCCATGAGTAAGCAGGAACAGCTCAGAGGTCTTCTTCGACAACACAAAGGCTGCTTCTCGGTGTCATCGAGGATTCGACAAACACCAGTTGCAAAGCGTCGCATAATAACCGTAGAGGGCACTCCAGTGCTTCGCCACAGCGGAGTGGTCGAGCGCGCTATATATATATATATATATATATGCTTAATGACCTCATGGGGTCATACCGTACCATCAAGGTAAATGCATGCGCACTAGCGCAAAAATAACACAGGCAATGAGCCAGATTACTGATGTTCTCATGGGAGCAACAAAAATTTCGGTCTTTTACAGTTTATACATTGCAGCTGATTGCACCTCGATATGGTGAGGCAGCGCTACATGTGGTGCAATCGATAAGTAGCCAGCGCAATTTTAGTGCTTGCTGGGTACGTACTCCAAGATAGGAGGACCTGCTTGAAGACGGAGGGCCTGGATACCCGGCTGTTTTTGCACGATAACATGTTGGTTTTTGCCTATTGCTGGCCTTCGCACATTCTTATTCTTTTGGCATCGTTTTTGTGGCACAACCTCTTATTTTAAGCATATTTTCTAACATTATTTCATAAAAAAGGAGGAAACTTATCCGGGATAGCCTAAAGCATGGCGTGTGACAGCTCGATTATATGATTTATATTGTACGTTGTGATTACAATTTTGTGTCAATGTCAGAATATGGAAGCTTTAAATTGCATATGCTTTTTCTTGCTGTTCACCATATGTTTAGCATTAAGCTTTATCTTCCTGCAAGAAAATATTAATCAAGAGCCTCTTTTAAGAATGTGTGCAATCACTGTTGTTTCCAACATGAAGTGTCGAAAAGAGCATTAAAGAGAATGCCCAGCGTTTGCTTCTATCCGCTTTTTCGTGTTCATTGTGCACTTTGTTCTTGAAAATCTTTTTGCTATGTTTTATTGTCGCTATACTTTTATCCTAATGACATTTCATGTACCACATAAGCAAACATTTCATTTATATTGTCGCGTATTACGTGCCAAAACCACGATATGCTTAGGAACCACGCAGTAGTGGGGCCAGGAATAATTTTGAGCTCCTTAATGCACCTAAATCTAAGTACACTGGTTGTTTTCGCATTTCGCCCCTCGGCCGCCGTGACCACCCAGTCAAAAATAAATCAATGAGCCAATTGGTTTTCAGCCAGCTGGAATTTCGCCACCAATTGGAGGGCACCAATTACATGTAATTGGTAAACCAGTTGATAAACCTATTGAAGCTGGTCAATAACTTAAAGCAGACTGGTACCCAACTTATCCAGCAATTGAACGCCTATGGTCATCGAATTGAAGGTATGTGGTGCTCAACTTGTCACCCAATTGAAGCTACATGGTGCCCAACTGGTCAACCAGCTGAAGTAGACTGGTATCTAACTGGTTAACCAGTTGAACACGGACTTCATTCAACTGAAGTAAAATGGTTCACAACTGGTCAACCAGTAGAAGTAAACTGGTGTGCCACATTTTAACCATTTGAACATATGTGGTCATCCAGTTGAAGCTAATTGGTGCCCAACTGGTCCACCAACTGAAGTAGACTGGTATCCATATTATTGACCAGTTAAACACATGTTGTCATACAATTAAAACTAACTGGTGCCAAACTGATCTACCAGTTGAACACTCATGGTTATCCAATTGGAACGAGCTGGCCATCCAGCTGAAGCTAAATTGTACGCAACAGGTGGACCAGTTGAAGTAAACAGGTGTCCTACATTTTAACCAGTTGAGCACACATGGTTATCCAATTGAAGCCTACTGTTGACAAACATGTAACGTGGATCTAGGTGATCATGCATGAAATAAAAACCATACAAATGAGGTACTTATTGCTTGCAATAACTTAAACTTAAATACCTTATTAACTTAATTCAGAATATACATGTATCTAGGTGCCCGTCATTTTTGTGTGCTCTCGTATGCGCGATCATCTTTGTATATACACATTGAATAAGTACGCCAAATAAAATGCATTAATTTATTCCTAATTTAGTCATGAGACAGCTATAACACATAAAAAACGTTTGTGTCATATTTTGTAGGAGCGTTGGAGCTATGTGCATTCTTCTAGTTCTTGGTGTTATTCACCTGTAGGATTCACCTGTAGCGTTTCAGCGCAGAGGTAGCGGGTTGGTCACCAACACGTCACACTCCAGGGAAATTTCAAACTGCTGATGTAGAGAATGTCGAAACTCAAGGGAGTGTCAAATCGTTGCCTTAAACTAACGTAAGTGACAGAGTCCAAGTGGTGACGTCTGTGCACGCACTTCGGAGGCCTCAGCAGACAACGCACTCATTTGTAACAGCTGATGCGCGATGCAACAGTCGTTCACAGCATTCCTTTCGCAAGACTGCTTTTCTTCTTAAACATTAGTCAACAAAGGGTCGTGCTCGTACCACCACTATCGTCATAACTGTCGTGGTCTTTTTGTTTTCATCCCCATGTCGGTCTCGTTGTCTTTTTGTCGCTTTCACTGCGTCGATTTGGCGAAGTGAACCCAGAAATAGTCCAGGTACTTCCCATAAAGCTAGGAGTAGATTTCACTGAAGAGAAAGGAGAAGAGGTCGGCCTGGAGAGCTTGTCCTAACCTGCTACTCTTCACTGGGGAAAGGGGAACTGGGAAATACAGGGAAGGGGTAGGTGGCTGGTGATTAAGGCATGGTACAATGAGCTACTATATACGCGTTGTCCCATACGCAGATGCGCACTGTGGACACAATACACGCAGGAGAAATCTTGTCCACGCAAAACATTATCGCGCAAACACATTCCGCACTCTGTGCACGTCGCACAGGTTCTAGAGGCGATCGTCTAAGCCAGTCTTACGTAGAAAGTTTAAGAGTTACATTATGGTGCATTCGGCATGGTCAACGATACTCCACGCGCCTAAAGTCTTTTATACTGAGAAGGGGCGGGAGCCCGAGCACTCAGTACAAGACTTAAGTGTTCTTCGCTCGGTCGCATATTGAGGGCACACGCAATGTACGTGAGCTATTGTCTCGGGAGTGTGACAGACGCTAGTCAGGCTGCCGTTCTTGTGCAATCTTGTGAAGGTATCGGTGAGTGTGCGCCACACCAAGCCGTAATCGAGGAATGTTTCCGGGCTTCTCCGCAACCGAAGTGGAAGCCCGAATCGCAAACTAGCTTCAAGTCTATGGAGGCATTCTCGCCGACGTTCGGGGTTGTCCCATTGTCGTGCCATAGAGGTTTTGATGCAGTAATGGAGCAAGGTGTTGATGTCATACTGGGAAAAATTAGGTTTTCTAATCTTCCCGTCAGTGTGTGCCTTTCTTGCCTCGGCATCCGCCTGTTCATTGGCAGCTATTCCACAATGGCTAGCAATCCACTGTAGCACGATGGCATACCCAGATTAAGACACCTCAGCAAGCAGGGACATGGTGTCATAAACCAGAAAACTATATGCGGTTAAGTTATTCATATAATTGCTGATGAGTTGCAGTGCTGGCTTTGAGTCACAGAACACTGTCCATTTCTCGAGGCTTTGTTGCAGTTATGCAGTGGATTGCTTTTCGCACTCCGGTCAACTGAGCTGCTGTAGAATACGTTCTGTGTCCTATCTTGAATGGTTGTGCGATGCCCATTTCAGGTGCCGTGTAAGCTGCCGCGGAAAAGGTCTGTGTCACAGAACCATCTGCAAAAACATGTTCGGTATTTCCATACATGTAAGCAATGTTTGAGCCCCGCAAGAGGCATTTTTGACTTCTTCATTATTCCGTGGATTGAGAGTCTCACCGTTGGCTTTGCCTTCGTCCAGAGTGGAACTTCCGGTATGCCATGGGGTTCGAATTTAAAGACATCTGCAGCGCGAATAATCGCTACAACGTGTATCTAAGTAACGAGGTGAGGGCATCACGGAAACCTCTGGTTGTTCATGTCAATAGTTCAACATTAACATAAAACACACCTTAATACGAAAAGAAAATATTGCAAGAAATTGCGCAATTTCCCTTTTTTGTGACTAACACCTATAACATTTCGCATAGCGTAGATAAAGGCAGAACCTCCTTCCCAGTAATTACTTTGGCCCTCGGGAAATTTTCTAGTTAACCACGAAGTTCGCTCATGGAAGACAGAGTAATTGAAAGAATTGGAGGACTTGGGTGCAGCGAATGTGAGGCTGATGATCGCACCATTATTTGCTTCATATTAATCGTGTCCCCCCCCGCCCCCACTAAAAAGAAAGATGTATTGCGCGTGAAGACTGCATGGCTGGCAAACCCCATGCTAAGTACCCTGTGCAGAGTAACCAATCTGTTACCTCCCTAAAGCAATGGCTCACTAAAGGAGCTTTTGGATGATAGCAAGTGGCATCTGAAGGCTGTCAACACTCTATAGGTCATTGACGTTCTTGCGAAGAAATGTAAACCCATGCAATATGGTACAGCAATAGCGCACCATCGGCGTGGCGTCACACAGGGTAGCGAAGAGCGCTACCCAAAGCGGCAATTTTATCGCTGACATGTAAAGCAGACGGTACTGCCGAGAACAGCACGGCACGATCAGCACATTTCGCGCAAGTTTGGCAACTTTGCATTAGGTAACGCTTACTAGCTTAAGGTACTAATATAGACGCCCCCTACTGCAAGACACGTACAGAATAGACAGTTTTAGTTTAGCGTTTGCAACCGAACGTAAAAGCATTACGTAAGTAAAGAAATAGCGCCGTCCTCAGTGAGCATGCTCGGAACGTTATTCGGTTTCTGCGGTTTACGCGCGCTATGATAATGTACGTTATTTGGCGAGTTTAACGTCCGTAATGTTTACGGACGCTAAGAAATAGCGTTCTCGAACATGGCGGCACCCATTGCTCCCGCTTCAGCGTGAATTCTTTTGATGGCTACGCTCTCACTCGCGTTGATCGCCAGTGACTATTATAATGAGCTTTCGCTTTCTCTAAACTCATCTGAAAGGTTAGTTATGGACGCATAGCATGTCCATTTTCTGAGATCACTCACAAGTCACTCACAAGCGGTAATTTTTCCACGCTTGCAAGCGACGAACCTGTTAGGCACAGTAAATTTCTACCTTCATGCATGAACCCAAGATACAATTATTTTACTCTCTTGTGGTGGTAGTCCTTTCCTCTAATGTATTGTCGAGTCCGTTTGATAGCAGATGATCATTTAGCGCACAAATGGAACTGGCTATTTCGAGGTGAAGGCAGTTAAATTCATGTTCAGCTTTTTGAGTCGTCTTTCTTTGGCGATGGTGGTTTAGTCGTATTGTTGCAATAGACGAAATCAGGCTGTCATGCTTGAGGGCATATTTGTTCTGGCTGATCATCTCATCCATTGTTGAAAAGTGAGTGTCGATAAAAGTGGATGAGTTCTTTGTCTCAGAGGAAGGTAACCAAGAGGGGCAGAGCTCCTCTACTGATTATTTGTAGTCCATCGAGAAACACTACGTCTTGAAAATTTGCATCTATAAGTTCTTTGCCCTTTCAGTCGTAAAGCAATGCCTTATTTTTCACGTCAAACTCCAAGCATAAACAGACCAAGTGCTTCACATCAACAACAAAGGGCACAAAGCGCTAAAAGCGATTCATCCAGTATTAAATGACGAAACCAGAGTGGTAGGCAAAGCTATTCCTAACACGATCAGGTAGGGTGACTCTTCGCGAGTAAGTCCTTTAATTTATTTCAAAGGAAGCGGTGTTATGGTGTTCATAAAAAATGCGTGCATGAGAAATTGAATTGATGTTAGTTTTATTCATGCAAGGACGGTCACTCTGTCTGTTTTGAAAGAAAATACAGAGTACACTTTATGCGCAATATATTGGCCACCGAATATGAATGCCAGTGCATTTCTAGATGAGCTGTATACTTTTTTCGATAAGTACATGAATGAGAAGCACTTCGTTATTGGGGGGGATCTTAACCTTGATACTATGAAAGAGACAAATAGTATTACCGTTGATTACCTCAATTTGATGGAATAATTTAGGACTTGTTAGCATAATTAATGAAAGTACAAGAGAAGAACACTTTGGTGCTAATATAACAAAGTCATGCATTGACCCCATAATAATTCGTTTGCAAAAACAGCAATAGGTTTTCGGAGTTATCAAGCAAAAACTAGCTGATAATTACTTTGTAACGGTTGCAATTATCTATACCGATCATAGAACTGATGGAGGCATTTTTAGAGGTTCTGTTTTAGATAAGAAAAAAGTAGACCAGTTAATTTATAATGTTAACTGGAGTTCCCTTTTACAGTTGGATCATATAAGCTTATACAAGAAAACTGTTGAAATCATTCGCAATGTCTATAAACAGTCAACCAAATCTGTTATATCAAAATAAGAAGCCCACATAAGAAATGGATAACTCATGAAATAGCAGAGTTGTGCGGCGCGAAAGATAAGGCATGGCAGAAATGTAGGAAACAAAGATAAAGCGCTAAGAGATGAATACTGCGCATTGCGGAATCAAGTAACGGTTAAAATGCGACAGGCGAAAAGATTTTTCTTCATGCGACAGTTTTCACTGAACAAATGTGAGAGAAAGAAAACGTGGGAGATAGCGAATCAACTAGCGAAACAGAGGCTTTCTACCTCTTCATGAGAATAAAACGAGTAGCGCTAGAACGTCGCTGGGCACTCTTCATTTTTGATTACAACCCGGCGGTCGTGTATGCCTCCTTGACTGCGTTACCGATAACTTGCGCCGGGTATCTCTGTCTGATAAGCGCGCTTTGAAGTTCTTCCTATATATTGTCACGTGATAGTGATGGTTAAGAAGGCAGCAAAACTCTGATTAACGAAACGAGCGTTTGATTGGGCGAACTTGTGCCCTCAAAAACAGGCTACACTAAGAGAACAACGGTAGCGGCGAACACGATCAGCAGTTGTCGAAATCTGATCAGCGGGTCAAGCGCGTCGGCTTTTATAGATCAGTCGTCGAATGTTCCAGAGTAATCGCTGGGACCCACATGCCTTCCACAATGTTCTACGCCATTCGCGTCACGCATACATGCAATCAGATTACACAAGGTTCGGCGACAACAGACAGCGGATGGAGCCATCGATAACATTCCAGAAACTTCCGGCACATGCAAGCGCGTCCTGCACTGTGCGATAACATTTGTTAGGCGGTGATACGTGTCGCACGATAAAGACAAGTTAACGTGTCAATATGAACGAATTCGCTATGGCCAAATCACACGCGTCTAAATCGAACTCCAATACTTTGTAAAATGCTAATATTTGTGTGATTTGTTCCGGAATTTAAAACGCTAATATCTATAGTTTCGTTCGCTTTAAAGTTTTGTGGTTAACTTATTGTTGCACTTAGTTATCGTGACTCAAACAAAGTTGATTGTGACGCCTGAGTAACAGTGATAAGGAAGAAAGAAATAGATAAAGAAACGAAGGTCTTGTTGATCATGGTGCCAGATTGCAAAAATATCGATGAGACATCTGAAGCAAAGGTCCTCAGATCACGATTCGCAAAAAAGGGTGTCTTTCATTGCGCCCACATTAATATTGAGGTATAGAATTGCAGGTCATTGAGCTGAAGTCGCTGAGTTCCAAGAAAGAGTGCATGCAGTGCACCTGATCTGAACCAGTCAGTTGATTTCTCAAACACATTCTCTTTTCTCTAGAACAGCCTGGATGTCGTCAGCGTGAAGAGTGTTAGCATACAACGATGAACTCGTTGACGTAGTTGGGATAGATTTTAATTAGAAGTGCCGCGGACGGGCATAAATGACGTTAGCGCGGAAAAATGATATTTTACTTCAACGAAGCACATTGACGTAGTTGAATACCAACAAGAGTGAACCGGCTCGAAGTCAGCGATGAAAGCCTGGAAGTCAGCGTTGTATACCGCTACGAAGGATCTGCCGCCACCAGAAATAAAATGATGGAGGACGTTGGCGGCGAAGGTGATAACAAACTGCCGACGTATAGGCGAAATATATCCATGTAGTCAGCTATACAATGCGGCAGAAATTTACGCATGATCAAGTACATACCATCTCCAAGCAGAACTACATGAGGTTCACTCTCCCTGTAGTGCCAACATTTACTGCGCAAATAATATTCATAGCCAAAATAACCGAAAAGAACCTGATAGGTGAGCTATGGAAAGATCTACTGAAGCCAGGACTACAATTCCGCATTGCGAATAAAACAAATTCATTGAAGTTCCTTGGAGACATGGATAACGTTTATAACAAACGTGTGATTGTACGAGCAGATTTACAACATCCCCTACACCAAAAATACAGTTCCCTTCCTGCATTTTATAAAGCGCTGAATCACTGTTGCTCTCAAAGCCGGCCCGTCCCTTTTGAGATATTCGATATTAGTAATGTGAACACCCATAAACGCTCCCGATTCTCTCTGTTGTGATGCTTCGGTGAAATCCCGTATTAAGGTCAATACACAAATTTCAAGAAAAGTGGGGGAACGAGCCTGGTGTGCCTTCACCCTCTCCTCGGCTAAGTCCCTGTACCGAAGGGTGTAGGCTTTATCTTTGCTTTGTAGACGCACATGTATTTGGCTAAACCTAGTGCTTTTCACTTGCAACGACTTCGTTTACTTTGCAGATACAACATTACAGCCTTATAAATAATTGAAGTGGGAGGCAAGGCACCAAGGCAACCAGTAGGCAAGCTCTCCCAAATAACAAAGGACCTAATAAAGAAACGACAAAAAATGAAAGGGTCCGACTCAAGAGCTAGAATAGAATTCACGGAACTGTCAAAACTGATAAACAAGGCGAAAATACGGGATATTGCAAACTATAACGTGAGAAAGACAGAAGAAGCCGTAAAGAATGGACGCAGCCTGAAATCGGTAAGAAAGAAACTTGGCATAGGACAAACCTAGATGTATGCACTGAAAGATAAGCACGGTAATATCGTCAGCAATCTCGAAGATATAGTAAAAGCAGCGGAAGATTTCTATACTGACCTGTACAGCACCCAGATGAGTCAGGATACCTCAATTAAAAAGAGTAATAAACAGGATACAGGAACTCCTTCTATAACTAGCGATGAGGTCAGAAAGGCCTTGCAAGACACGAAACCACGAAGATCGGCAGGAGAAGATGGAATAATAGTCCATTTAATCAAAGATTGAGGAGACATAATGCTTGGAAAACTGGCGGCTCCATATACGAAGTGTCTATCGACTGCAAGGGTCCCAGAAAACTGAAAGAATGTCAACATTATACTAATCCACAAAAAGGGAGACATTAAAAAACTGAAAATCTATGGGCCTATTAGCTTACTTTCAGTATTATATAAAATATTTACCAAAATAATCTCCAATAGAACAAGGGCAACACTGGACTTTAGTCAACCAAGGGAACAGGCTGGCTTCAGGATGGGATACTCTACAATGGATCCCAACCATGTCATCAATCAGGCTATCGAGAAATCCGCAGAATACAATAAGTCTCTTAATATGGCTTTTATAGATTACAAAAACTTATTTGATTCAGCAGAGATATAAGCAGCCATTCAGGCATTAGGTAATCAAAGAGTACAGAACACTTACGTAAATACCTCGGGAAAATATCTACAGATGTTCTACAGCTACCTTAATTCTACACAAGAAAAGCAGGAAGATACATATAAAGAACGGGGTCAAACATAGAGACACAATCTCTCTAATGCTATTCACTGCGTTCTCAGAATTATTCAAGCTATTAAACTGCGAAGGCTTAGGAGTAAAGGTCGACGGCGAATATCTCAGCAACCTTCGGTTTGCCGATGACATAGTTCTTTTCAGCAACAATGCAGATGGGTTACAACAAATGACTGAAAACCTTAACAGAGAGAGTGTAAGAGTGGGGTTGAAGATCAACATGCAGAAGACAAAGATAATGATAAATAGCCGGGCCAAGGAACAAGAGTTCAGGATCGCCAGTCGGCCTCTGAAGTCTGTGAAGGAGTACGTTTATCTAGGTCAATTGGTCACAGGGATGCCTGTCCATGCGAAGGAAATTCACAAAAGAATAAAAATGGGTTGGATCGCATACGACAGACATTGCCAGCTCCTGACAGGAAGCTTACCATTTTCATTGGAAAGACAGGTGTACAATCAGTGCATTTTACCAGTGCTGACATATGGGGCAGAGGCTTGCAGACTGAAAAAGAAACTTGAGAACAACTTGAGGACAGTGCAAAGAGCGATGGAGCGAAGATTGCTAGGCATAATATTAAGAGACGGAAGAAAGAGGGCGGTTTGAATCCGAGAGCAAACGGTTATAGACGATACTCTAATTGACATCAAGAGGACAAAATGGAGCTGATCGGGCCATGTGTTGCAGCGGTTACATCTTCGTTGGACCATTAAGGTTACAGAATGGGTACCAAGAGACGGACAACGCAACCGAGGACGACTAAAGACTAGGTGGAGCGATGAAATTGGGAAAATCGTGGGCGCTATTTGGAATCGGTTGGCGCAGGACAGGGGCAATTGGAGATTGCAGGGAGAGGCCTTCGTCCCGTAGTGGAAATAAAACAGGATGATGATGATGATGATGGTGATGATGATGATGTAATTAAATAAACCGTAATAAATTCTCTGGCAGCACGATTTGGACACAAGCCTCAAGCGCGCAAAACGGATATTGAAACCATTGTGTCATGGAGGCATGCGTCGAAAACTGGCAAACAGCGTTTCTCGCGGGCAAGCCAGCGCGTTTTGGCGCCTTTTAATTTCGCCACCTCGACAGTCACTCCAGCTGTAGCTAGCAGCGATTAGGCCTGTTCGTAAAGCCTTATAGCCATCTGAATTAGGAAAAGTACAGAGGACTGTGAAATTTAAGCCCACTAAGGTAGAAAAAGCGTAGTAAGCAAACGTGCTGCTCTTGATTCCTTATATTCATTACTCCAAAACAACACTTCCTATGCACATACGCATGATTCATGAGCCAAATACACTAAGAATGCGTCAATTTACGCAGATATCAAATTGTGTTGAGTCTGCAACTTATATTTATTTTTTTAACTGTGAAGATCCGAACAAAATGAGCAGCTTAGTGAATTCATCCACGAGTGTGTTGCGTGCTAGTTATCAGTCACATGTTTCTGTGAAATATTGAAGTCGTTTACGCCGACTGCAACTCTGTTCTCTCATGCAATATCCAAAAATAGGTAAGTTGCGACAGGTCTGAGAATGCGCGTCGCTATATCTACATGAGTTTCGTGTAGTGGCAGTCACCATCGGTGGCTATTTTAGATAATTTATTCGCTTGTATTTATTTGCATGGTTCTCAAGCAACACGATGGTAGAAATTAGAGGGTAAATGCAGACAAGCATTGCCATGCAGCAAATCGAAGATAACGATGACATGTAAACACGAAACTAAAATGTGCCCCGAAGTCGAAGCGGCCAAGTTTATGCAAACATTTCTCATATAGCATGAAACGTCGTACCGCTAGCGTGCGTACAGCACTAGTCCCATGTTAGCTTCCAGTAAGAGAGACAGAAGACTTTCATGATATGAAATGCAGAGAGCTCGACCTCAAGTACATGCCTCCAGCCAGCTACTCTGCGATGAAGAAGGGGAAGAGGGAAAGAAAGACGCGTGTGATGGTTGACGATGACCAGAGAAGGAGGATGTAATAACAAGCTATTTGGTCTAATCAAAACCCACAGGCCAGGCCTCTACTTATTAGAAACACAAGTAAGGCCTGGATTACCTTAAGACGAAGCATTAGCTCGGACACCGCTCCGATGCCGCCTGTTCAAATACATGGAAAATGCAGAAACGCGTTTCGAAGATAACCACCGGGCCCATTTAAGTGAATTTGTTGCATTTGGGAGAGAAAATAGATTTTAATGACTGTTGGAAGCGGAATTTCGACTTTTTGTCTGAATTAATTTAATGGACTTTTCAAATATTGGTAATATTGGAAAAATATAGAAGCACGAAGTTTACAAATTTGTAGCTTCGCACCTAGAATAGATATCCCTGTTCTGTAAACTGCTTCCATTAAAGCATCCAAAGTGGAGAAATTTGATATGTCAATTTATGTCATACGTAAAATAGTTACATTGTTTACACAGTTTGCAAAGGTTCTCACAAATAATGGGTTTCTTTATATCAATTTTGTTCGATTCGGATGTACTATCACGTGCAACTTACAGGATCATGTCTTATTAAAGAAATACAGAGTTGGAAACTTGATGGATTTGCTTTCCCCAAATGTGGGATTTTTGTCAGTATTTATTAAAATGTTGACGTCCCAAAGCGAAAATGCGCAACCAACAGACACTAGATTTTACTTTCCCCATTAAATGCAATAAACCTCATCAAATTTTGGGCACTCATTGACGAGAAAAACAATTTATACTTTTCCGTGCATTTAGATAGCAAGCCCCGAGCTACAGCTTCCTCTTCAATCTCGATTTACCGTCTGGCCAAGGCCCTAAAGTAGCGTCCCACGGACAGCGATAGATTGTCGCGTCGCCTAAGGTCATTTCTGAACTTTTGACACTCTTCCACGTACTCAGGGCAGTCACAAAGCAAATTATGTATATTCTCATTCACATTGCACATCTCACAGTATGGTGACTCGGTACGTCACATGGGTTGCACGTACCCGCGCGTAAAGACCACGCCCAGCCTAAGTCGCTGCAGGAGACTGCCACAGCTGCATTTAACTTTGGGTGGTAGCCTAAATTTCTTAGTAGGTTCCAATCTTTGGAGTCGTCTGCGGTAAATGTTCTGTGACAGTCAATGTATGTAGGTGCATTATATGTTGATAAAAATATCTGTAAGAATTTGTCGCGTTTACAGGCTCATAAGTGTCAGTGGCATTTCAAGTCTCTCGAGGTACGAGCACACGCGTGCGAAAAGTCGAAAGGGCAAGAATTTTTCACGCATTCCAAACCTGTGCAGTTCTCCTCTTTGACGCACTCGCGCTCTTGTTTGCGTCATCCATTGTTTCTACTGAGCTTCTCCGATCAAAAGAGAGCGTATGCTGGCTGAAACATGGTGAAGTCAAGCTAATACAAGGTTACGAAGTGCCGAAACCACTGTTGACAATTAGTTTGTGACAGTAACATGATTGAAATGTGGCACTAAAGTCTGCGGGAGCTGCAGGCAGCGCGATGCAGCCAGCACGTGAATGATAGTTAGTGCATGGGCTTTGCCTAAACTCCATCCTTCTGGCTTTAAACGGCATCCCGGATTTGCAAAGGGGGCATTTTGAAGAAACTACAGTTTGAAATAATGCAATCAATTAAATTTTTTCCAACGGCAGCATTCGAACACAGAACATTTAGCACGAAAGCCCGATTTGAAATCATACGCCACGCACGCATGCCCAAGGGGAATCGCTCAGATTAGCAGCCATTATGCCTGTTCGTAGAGTCTCATTGTCTTCTGCGCTTAAAAAAAGTATAGATTGCTTTCGAATTTAGACCATTTATGTTAGATGAAGCGTGACAAGAAAATTATTAACCGGGCCGGTGAGTCAAACAAAATCATGCGGAACAAAATGCCCACGCTAGTAATAAAGGATATTGCCCAAGCCGTGTGGGGAAGTGAAGAGCTTGCGACAAAGAGCGTCGAGGTGTGGTGACGCCGCGCAAGAAATCCATGGGAGAGGAGGCAGAAGACCCAGTGACGAACCAAATATTCGTGGTTGAAGAAAACTGTCGCAGGCGAATCAATCAAAAAATTTTAGCACACACTGAACTATTGCTAGGTTGTCTTAACGACTGCCACAACCATTGCCAGTGGTTTAATTCCCAAGCAGGTAATTGTAGCTTCAATTCAAGCTCGCTTTGATTTGCGCTGTGGCAGCTGTCATTATAACTTTTAATTCTGTTTCTACAGTGGCTCTTATCTTTCAAAGGCACACCGAACCACTGGAGTGCTGATAAGGGGATGAGCGTAGATGCAACAGTGGACAACTTGACCCACCTGCTGTCCGGGAAATTACGGGGCGTGTTGAGGTCCAGAAGCCGCGCCTAAAGAGAACGAAAACAAACTCTGGCGAGCTGGACGTTGTCCATAATGCATCTCTTGTTATATCGAGGCCTGTGGCTGGTTGGGCGCTGCTTCGGTCAGCCTGGCAATAACAGGTTTCTGTGCTTGCTGGTCCCGGCAAGTACTGGGCCTAGTACCTACTCGCCCCAGTACCTACTGAGAAGTGGCCGAAAAACCGCTTGAGCTGGGACCAGTAGTAACACCAGTTGCGAATTTTCCCTTGGGTATGTTGTACAAACCATAACAGTCACGATTAGCTCGAGGCAAGACGTGGTTTTTGTCTTTGTTATTCATATAAAATTTCCAGTTATGTCACAGTTTTCAACGACTCTAAGTTGTCACGTGCGATATTATGTCCCAATGGGCGTAGGTATTTAAACCTTTGTATGAGGAATGACCTCATTTATTTCTTCTCGAGGGGATGAACGTAAATTTGTTGCTACTATACTGAGTTCCCTTTGCCGAACTTGCGACCGTGTTCATTAATGTGACTGGCTCCTGCTTTAAGTCAATTGTGCTTTCTATCTACGCGATGGCTGCCGAGTGTTCTATGAATTTGTTGTCCAATCTTGTCCACGTACTGTTTGCTACATTAGGCCCACTTCTGACATTAATGTGAAGGTGAAACATGAAGTTACCTCGCCAATGTAATCTGGTACTTTTCTTTTACTCTAATAGCTGATTGTATATGCTTCCGTGTCGAGCACCTGAGATGGTCACATGAACCGAATGAATGTTCTCACATTGAATGTTGCTCACGTTTGGTTGTTCGTTTGAGAATCCGGCATTGAGAATAGGTGTTATGGCTTTCTGTTCAAAGGGTATGGTTTCATGTCCGCGACACGGTCAAGCTTGTTTAATCTGTATAGGCGTTCTGAAGGAAAGAATTCGGGTGGTTTCTGTTCGATAGCTTTTTTAAAGTGATCAAGTTGATTTATGTAACCTTCGTTTTCTACGCATATGCGACGTAGTCTTGTGACTTTGACCTTTGAATATACCTTGTTTGCAATGTCTGGGGGGGGGGGTGAATTATATATTGTAAGTATTGTTTGTACTGTCACAAGACTTATTATACGTATTTGTCTTTACTGTACCGTCTATTCTCAACATATATTGCTTTGCACAGAAAGTTAATGAGCTCAGTTGGAGACGCGAGCGTGAATTTTATTGTTGGGTGGTAAGACTTTAGAAACGTTACAAATTGATCTATACTGTCTTCGCCATGTCTTCATAATATGTCGTCTATGTATCGTAAGTACGTGTACGGCTTGTCTGTGCAGCGAGGTGAGTGAGTGAGTGAGTGAGTGAGTGAGTGAGTGAGTGAGTGAGTGAGTGAGTGAGTGAGTGAGTGAGTGAGTGAGTGAGTGAGTGAGTGAGTGAGTGAGTGAGTGAGTGAGTGAGTGAGTGAGTGAGTGAGTGAGTGAGTGAGTGAAACAACTTTATTTGGTCCATTATAGGCGTAAGCAAACTCCACGTCACCTGGCTAGGCCCACTCGGGGACCATCAGGTGAAACCTGACGGCCCTCTCGCGAGCCCTCTGGACTGCCAGGATTTGAGAGGTCTGATCCTGGGCCCTAATTAGCTTCATCATTTCCTCTTGAGTGAAAGGGATACCGGCAGATGCACAGCCCCACAGGACATGTTCGAAGTCCGCCTAATCACCACACAGAGGGCAGTCCGGGCTTGGGAACCGAGGTAAGAAATCTGTTTTAAAGTCCCCACGTATATGATCGTGAGTGCAAAATGCGTACGCATACTAGTGCCGCATACTCGTAAGTAGCAATTGTCTTCAAATTCAAAGCAGTTATATGTCAGTGGCAATTTAAGAAGAGATAAGTATAGAAATAAAATGTTGCGCATTGTAGGTCAGAGCTTCATTTATCGAAGATATGCCATGGGCGATAGGAATGTTATTTTGATAAGGTCGTGAAGTCTAGTGTGGCGATAATAATGTTTTGTGGTAATATGGCATTGCTATAATGTCCCCTATTATTTCCAGTAGGTGGGCATTGTCTTGTACAAACGGTGGTAATGCTGTGGGTACTGCTGTGGGCAATTCGCCAACGAAGTAGTCGAGAAATATGTGGAGCGGCTTTCGGTCAGGGTTTGTTATCTGAGACTATTGGGCTTCCTGAGATATTGGTGCTGTATAATTCAGCGGACAGTATTTTATGAATTTTCAGCAGGAAGTAACCTCGCCAGTAGTTTCGCTGCTTGTTTCTTTTTTAATCTTAAAGAGTATGTTATCAGTTCATCGGCTAATGGGAATTTCGTTCTGTTGGTAAATGTCAGGTGTATGGTACTGGTGGACATTGCCTGGCTTACAGTAGTGTTTAGAGTTGTTTAGTTGCCTGTAATCCTCAATCATAATCATACACTTCTGTAATGACAAAATAACGATACTTCCACCCTTATCTGCTTCCTAATAATAATGTTTGTCTTTAAAACATTTTTTTTAATTCCGAGGGTACATGTTACGAAGCCATCGGCTAAGAGGGATTTCAGTAAGTTGATGATTATCAGGGTGTACGGTACTGTTGGATCGTTCTCTAGCTTACAGTAGTCTTCAGCTTTCTATTGTTGTCAGCAAGTCTCGTGCTTGCAGTTGTCTAATGAACATATAGCGCTACGTACTTCAACCCTTATATGCCTCCTTAATAAGAAAGCCCTCGTGAGCCGTAAGGTTCGAAATTCCATGACTCTCTGAGGCAGTTGTTTTTAGGTGTCTTAGCTCTCTTATATGGGGACATCACTATTTTAGGGACAATTTTAAGAAATGGGTGAAGTTATAGGAATTGTTCTGGTTCATGAGTACAAGAGGACAGTGCTTTGTGTGGTTTCTTCCATGTGTAGAAAGCGCATTCGTGAAAAAAATTCTGTAAGGCTCTTGCGAAGGTAGAATTCATTTGTTGGGCTGTTCGCGGAAAAAACGGTTTAGCCATTGCTAAGCATGGTTATTTTCTTGATATCTTTTATTATTTCAGTTCTTTCAATATGTTTTGAAGGCGTAATGCTTTTTTGAAGCATCTACAACATTAGACAACTTTAATTTGTAGAGATTTCAGCTTCGTCTGGTACTTCCACTTTTGCAATATCTACTGCTTGCGTGTTGTGGCTGTTCGTGCGAAAGGGTGTTGTTTTATTAGAGTTTCTTCTTTCCTTTTTTCGCGTCAATTTCTGAGACTGGTTCCTTTTCGGTAACGTTCTAAATCTCTCCCCTCATCCGGAGTAAGAGCAATGTTGTGAGCATCATGGCTAAACCCTGCGGTTCTTCGCAGTGTTCTTTCTGTGTATTCAAACGCGAAAGTAAAGCACTGTTTAGTGTTAGCCAGTTTGCTTGATGGTGGGATGTTATCATCGGAGTGCGCCTTTCAGGCATTATCTGCACTTTTTACAATTTCGGAGTTCCGAGAAAAGTCCTAGGTTAGTAATATTGATTTAACGCTCTTAAATTCATCGGATGGGCTTAGTTATATCCTTTATGAAACAATATTTTTACTTGCTTTTAGTTCAAGCGAAAATCAATGTCCGCCCATGTGGATGCTGGAACTCTAACGTAGTGCTACAGAAAAAGTATAAAATTTTCATTGAGTCTCTTTTTTCGGATAGATATATATATATATATTTCCATTCATCAACTATCTTTTTTCTTAAATTTTTTGTAGAACAAGGTTAAATTTTTTATGTTTCTGTTATGGTAACATGCCACCAGAGACTGATACCAGGATATGTGCCCTGTGCAGGAACCGCAGCATAAAGCATTACACGGACCCGGGCCGTCCGAAGCGTTTTTTAGCGGGCCCGGATGGGGCACAGGCTTGAAGCCGCGGGCCCGGGACAGACTCGGGCTCTTTCATTAAAAGGGCCTAAGTTGGGCCTTCAAGCAAACGCAAACGTTATGCATTCTACGGCCCAAGGCATTCTGTGAGCAGCTGAAGTGACACGTGGAAAAAAAGGGCTGGCTCTAAGTATACTTTAGCAAAAAAAACAAGAACCCAGATGAAGTTCTCCACTTTTTTCACGTGAACTAACATTGTTGCCACGTAAGAAAAAATATGTTATACAAAAAACCGCTCTTCAAACCATTTCCCTGTTGTTGCTGTTGCGTTTGCACCATTACATATGTGGATATTATTACATTGTTCTCGCGCTAACGCAAGGGGTGTCTCTGTTTTCATTCGCATTTCTTTTATGCTGCATGCTGGTGAATTCGGCTGCTTATATATATATATATATATATATATATATATATATATATATATATATATATATATATATATATATATATATATATATAGGCACACATGCGATCGAAACACACCCGAAGGCCAAGAGCCGAAAGATGATGAGTAGTACAAAATACCTTCTCCGCATGGGTGGAACGAATCAACGCGTCACACCACAGTGAACTTTCCTTTTGTCCTGAGTGGTAGCGGTATTTGCGTGGGCAATTTCATGGCAGCGGGCTGTGCGAGCAGCAAATTCTTCTCGAAGGGACGTGGATGGAGCAGCAGTGATGAAAGGAATGTAGTGTCCAAGATGAAACACGGTGTATGGCCGTACACGACGAAGAAGGTACTGTAATTAGTTGTGCGTTCGATGGCAGTATTATAAGCAAACGTGAGCAAAAGTAATACGGTGTCCCAGTTTGTGCGATCGGGTAGATCATACGTAGGCATGATGCCGGACAAAGTCTGATCAAAACGCTCTGTAAGACCATTTGCCTGTGGATGGTACGCTGATGTGGTTTTATGGGCGGTGTGAGAGGCAGGAAGGACTTCACGAAGCACATGCGAAAGGAGCGTCTTGCCACGGTCACTCAGAATGACCAGCGGACGTCAGCGGGAGGGATGAGTATAAGTCTATACCCACAAATTCGAAGGGGTAGACGGGCATTGTAGAGGCTGCAAAGGACCGGCTGGAAGGGACGTCGAGCGTTTTCTGTTTTTGCATAACGAGCAGGAGCCAACGCACATGACGACAGAGGTGGAAAGGCCCGGCCAGGAATAGCTTGTTTTGACGCGGACGTAGGTCTCATGAAGGGCCAAGTGGGTAGCCATCGCGTCGTCGTCAAATACTTTTAAAACTTGAACTCCATGTGAGCGAAGTATGACTAGGACCTATTGGTTACTAGAAGTATAGTAAATTAATCGAAATAACGCTCCGCCTTGAGGTTTAAAACATGAAAGTTATCGTCTTAAGCAACTATTGGGGGGTCGTGCTAAGCCAGTGAGTCAATCGATCAGCGTGTGGCAGCACGGAATCACTAAGTTGGAGCGAGACGAAGTCAGCAGACGGAAGAAAGTCAGCTAAGGCAACCGACAGCGCCGGGCTATTGGGCATGTGCTTGGCCATTTGCCTATATGGTGACGTGCAGACCGAAGGTGAAGCATGGGCGTTTGGTGACGGCGAGTAGCGCGATAAAGCATTGACATTTTGCTGTTGTTTGCCGGGCCCATACGTGACAGTGAAGTCATATTCGTGCAAGCGCAGTACCCAACGGCCAAGGCGTCCAGACAAATTTTCCAGGCACAACGAGCACAGAGCATGGTGGTCTGTCACAATTGTGAAATGGCGGCCGTAGAGATAGGGACGAAATTTTTGTATTGACAAGTAGTGACCGCGGATCCGATCATGAGACTGAAATAATCAGAAGTATAAGAATGGGCTCGAGTTCGTTTGGCAGGCATTCTCAGATCATGAACAGCAGGTTGCCATTATCCCTCGGTCTTACAAGTACTCACCTACGGGGCAGAAACCTGTAGGCTTGCGAAAAGGGTTCTACTTAAATTGAGGAGGACGCAACGACCTATCGAAAGAATGATGGGTGCAACGTTAAAGGATAAGAAAAGAGCACATTTTGCAAGGGAACAAACGCGAGTTAATGGCATCTTAGTTGAAATAAAAAAAAATATATAGACATGGCCAAGGCATGTATTGAGGAGGAAAGATAACCGATGGTCATTAAGGGTTACGGACTTGATTCCAAGAAAAGGGAAGCATAGCAGGGGGTGGGAGAACGTTATGTGGGCGGAGGAGATTAGGAAGTTTGCAGGAACAACATGGCCACAATTAGCACATGGCCAAAGCACGAGTGCAACTACCTAACGAGAACTTTGCCGTATTTACGGAACAAATGACCCGTCTTTACCGCCACGCCAACGCGGAAATGTCCGAGGAGAAGAAAGTTTCTCTCCTCACGCGTGGCGTGAAGCAAGAACATTTCGCTGGAGTGATACGACAACCACCGAAGACCATGAAAGCGTTTCTTCACGAGGCAACCAACAAGAAGAAAAGACTCGAAATTCGGAACAGGCAGTTCAACCGCCACACGCTCCCTACGAACTACGCCGAAATTCAACCAGTGGGCACCGATGACCTGCGCGAACCAACAGAGTGGTCTTGCGAGAGGAGCTTCAGATGATGTTCGCAAGATCGCAGCCTCACGTTGCCTCGATCTTTGACGTCGTCCGTGAAAAAATCCAGCCGTCATCGGGAGTTCCCGAAGGCCAGCCGGAATTGCCACAGGCCCAGCCTGAAGCGATGAACTACGCCGCCGTCGCCCGGCCTTAAACTACCCCTCCGCGCTCGCGCCAGGGTCCTGCAACGCCGCAGTTCCGTCATCCGCCGCCGCCGACGCCCTGGCCGCCAGCTCGGCCACCCGACGCCCAGCTCGACTACCCAAGGAAAACAGATGTCTGGCGCGCTCCTGCATACACTAAGAAGAAGCAGGCCACGTTTTTCGCCGGTGCCTATATACCGCGAAATAGGACCACAAGGATTCGTCGTTAACAAGCTGCGACCACAACTTGGCGGATGACTTCCCGACATCGACGACTACATCGCGGCTACAAAGTGTAGCCCTCGACGATCAACCCGTTCGCCGTCATCAGGACGCTACCTATCGCCGCAGCGCCGACCATACACCGGCACAGCCCGTGGTCGCTCCGCAAGCCCATATCCGGAAAACGAAAAGGAGAAACCGATGGAGGTGCGGCTGGTGTACGTCGAAATTCCAAAGACCCTCCGCCAAAGACTACGACGCTTCAAGGTCTATCTCGACGATTTAGCAATTACATGCCGCCATCCCGAAGAGGACTGGCAGACAAGAATACGCCGAAGAAATAAGACTTGAAGACGCGATGCACCAGCCAGTGGTCAACGCGACGCAGCCGTGATCTGACGCCAAGACCTCGGTGCAACGCCAGACAAAGAACCACCGACTTCCACGTGCTTCTCGATGGCGATGGAGTTACTACTTTAGTCAGCACGAGACCCGACTACTCTGTCATGAGTGGACCCATTGGCCGCCCAGTTGAAGAGAGTTAAGACTGCATGGGAAGGCACCCAAATTCAGACAGCTGGAGGAGACCTGATAACACCGACGTGAATCTGCGCGGCCGGAATTACCGTTCATGACCGGACCTACCCTGCCACCTTCACTATCCTCCAACAGTGTTCATGAGACGTCATTTTCGGCATGGACTTTCTGAACCAACAAGGCGCAATCATCGACCTGAAGTCGATCACGCTATCCGAAAATCAAGCTCGAAGATCAAGTCAGCAACGCGCCAGCTCCAGCATTATCATTTCCGTCGGCACCGAAACACCCAGAGACGTAGATGGCAAGGTCGAGAGTGACACACATCTACTGCTCGACCGTGAAATTTGCGTCACAAGAGGGACTGCTCGACTGCATGGAGGAAAAACGAAAGCGATGCTGACAGACTTGAGCCAGGAGTTTAAGCGCATCGACAAGGGCATGACGATCGTATACACCGAGGAAATTGTGGAAACCAGCAATGCGTTTGTCCTCTCGGACTATGTCGCATCTACCTCTACTACCATAGTTCGCGAACCAGGCATCGACATAAATCCAAGTGTCCCCATGAGTAAGCAGGAACAGCTCAAAGGTCTTCTTCGAAAACACAAAGGCTGCTTCTCGGTGTCATCGAGGATTCGACAAACACCAGTTGCAAAGCATCGCATAATAACCGAAGAGGGCACTCCAGTGCTTCGCCACAGCGGAGTGGTCGAGCGCGCTATATATATATATATATATATATATATATATATATATATATATATGTATATATATATATATATATATATATATATGCTTAATGACCTCATGGGGTCATACCGTACCATCAAGGTAAATGCATGCGCACTAGCGCAAAAATAACAGCACAGGGAATGAGCCAGATTACTGATGTTCTCGTGGGATCAACAAAGATTTCGGTCTTTTATAGTTTATACATTGCATCTGATTGCACCCCAAGAAGGTGAGGTGGCGCAACATGTGGTGTAATCGCGAAGTAGCCAGCGCAATTTTAGTGCTTGCTGGGTACGTACTCCAAGATAGGAGGACCTGCTTGAAGCCGGAGGGCCTGAATACCCGGCTGTTCTTGCACATTAACATGTAGGTTTTTGCCTTTTGCTTGCCTTCGCACATTCTTATTCTTCTGGCATCGTTTTTGTGGCACTGCCTCTTATTTTAAGCATATTTTCTAACTTTATTACATAAGAAAGGAGGAAACTTATCCGGGTATCCTAAAGCAATGCGTGTGACACCTCGATTATGATTTATAATATACGTTGTGATTTCAATTTCGTGTCATGTCAGAATATAAAAGCTTTACATTGCATATGCCTTTTCTTGCTGTTCACCATACGTTTAGCATTAAGCTTTACCTTCCTGCAACAAATTATTAATCAAGAGCCTCTTTTAAGAATGTGGGCAATCACTGCTGTTTCCAACATGAAGTGTCGAAAAGAGCAATAAAGAGACTGCCCAGGGTTTGCTGCTATCCGCTTTTTCATTTTCGTGGTCATTGTGCACTGGTTCTTTTTGAAAATCTTTTTGCTATGTTTTATTGTGCGTTCTTGTGCAATCTTGTGAAGGTATCGGTGAGTGTACGCCACACCAAGCCGTAGTCGATGAATATTTCGGGGCCTCCCCACAACCGAACGTGAAGCCGGAATCGCAAACTAGTTTCAAGTCTATGGAGGCGTTCTTGCCGACGTTCGGGGTTGTCCCATTGTCGTGCCATAGAGGTTTTGATGGAGTAATGGAGCAAGGTGTTGATGTCATACTGGGAAAAATTAGGTTTTCTAATCTTCACGTCAGTGTGTGCCTTTTTTGCCTGGGTATCCGTCTGTTCATTGGCAGCTATTCCACAATGGCTAGCAATCCACTGTAGCACGATGGTATACCCAGATTAAGACGCCTCAGCAAGCAGGGACATGATATCACAAACCAGAAAACTATATGTGGTTCAGTTATTCATATAATTCCTGATGAGTTGCAGTGCTGATTATGAGTCACAGAACAGCGTCCATTTCTCGAGGCTTTGTTGCAGTTATGCAGCGGACTGCTTCTCGCACTCCGGCCGACTGAGCTGCTGTAGACTACGTCCTGTGTCCTATCTTGAACGGTTGTGCGATGCCCATTTCACGTGCCGTGTAAGCTACCGCGGAAAAGGTCTGTCACAGAACCATCTGCAAAGACATGTTTGGTATTTCCATACATGTAAGCAATGTAAGATAACGCGAAATCCTTGAGCCCCGAAAGCGGCATTTTCGACTTCTTCGTTATTCCGTGGATTGAGAGTCTCACCGTTGGCTTTGCCTCCGTCCAGAGTGGAACTTCCGGTATGCCATGGGGTTCGAATTTAAAGAGACCTGCAGCGCGAATAATCGCTACAACGTGTATGTAAGTGACGAGGTGAGGGCATCACGGAAACTTCTTGTTGTTCAGGTCAATAGTTCAACATTACCATAAAACACACCTCAATACGAAAAGAAAACATTGCAAGAAATTGCGCAATTTCCCCTTTATTGTTACGAACACTAATAACATTTCGCATAGCGTAGATAAAGGCAGAACCTCCTTCCCTGTAATTACTTCGGCCCTGGGGAAATTTTCTAGTTAACCACGAAGTTCGCTCATGGAAGACAGAGTAATTGAAAGAATTGGAGGACTTGGGTGCAGCGAATGTGGGGCTGATGATCGCACCATTATTTGCTTCATATTAATCGTGTCCCCCCCCCCCCCACTAAAAAGAAAGATGTATTGCGCGTGAAGACTGCATGGCTGGCAAACCCCATGCTAAGTACCCTGTGCAGAGTGACCAATCTGTTACCTCCGTAATGCAATGGCTCACTAAAGGAGCTTTTGGATGATAGCAAGTGGCATCTGAAGGCTGTCAACACTCTATAGGTCATTGACGTTCTTGCGAAGAAATGTAAACCCATGCAATATGGTACAGCAATAGCGCACCAACGGCGTGGCGTCACACAGGGTAGCGAAGAGCGCTACCCAAAGCGGCAATTTTATCGCTGACATGTAAAGCAGACGGTACTCCCGAGAACAGCACGGCACGATCAGCACATTTCGCGCAAGTTTGGCAACTTTGCATTAGGTAACGCTTACTAGCTTAAGGTACTAATATAGACACTCCCTTCTGCAAGACACGTAAAGAATAGAAAGTTTTAGTTTAGCGTTTGCAACCGAACGTAAAAGCATTAATTACGTAAGTAAAGAAATAGCGCCGTCCTCAGTGAGCATGCTCGGAACGTTATTGGGTTTCTGCGGTTTACGCGCGCTATGATCCCGTACGTTATTTGGCGAGTTTAACGTCCGTAATGTTTACGGACGCTAAGAAATAGCGTTCTCGAACATGGCGGCACCCATGGCTCCCGCTTCAGCGTGAATTCTTTTGATGGCTACGCTCTCACTCGCGTTGATCGCCAGTGACTATTGTAACGAGCTTTCGCTTTCTCTAAACTCAGCTGAAAGGTTAGTTATGGAAGCATAGCACGTCCATTTTCTGAGATCACTCGCAAATCACTCACAAGCGGTAATTTTTCCACGCTTGCAAGCGACGAACCTGTTAGGCACAGTAAATGCATGAACCCAAGATACAATTATTTTACTCTCTTGTGGTGGTAGTCTTTTCCTCTAATGTATTATCGAGTCCGTTTGATAGCAGATGATCATTTAGCGCATAAATGGAACTGGCTATTTCGAGGTGAAGCCAGTTAAATTCATGTTCAGCTTTTTGAGTCGTCTTTCTTGGGCGATGGTCGTTTAGTCGTATTGTTGCAGTAGACAAAATCGGGCTGTCATGCTTGAGGGGATATTTGTTGTGGCTGATCATCTCATGCATTGTTGAAAAGTGAGTGTCGATAAACGTGGATGAGTTCTTTGTCTCAAAGGAAGGTAACCAAGAGGGACAGAGCTCCTCTACTGATTATTTGTAGTCCATCGAGAAACACTACGTATTGAAAACTTGCATGTATAAGTTCTTTGCCCTTTCAGTCGTAAAGCAATGCCTTATTTTTCACGTCAAACTCCAAGCATAAACAGACCAAGTGCTTCACATCAACAACAAAGGGCACAAAGCGCTAAAAGCGATTCATCCAGTATTAAATGACGAAACCAGAGTGGTAGGCAAAGCTATTCCTAACACGATCAGGTAGGGTGACTCTTCGCGAGTAAGTCCTTTAATTTTATTTCAAAGGAAGCGGTGTTATGGTGTTCATAAAAAATGCGTGCATGAGAAATAGAATTGATGTTAGTTTTATTCATGCAAGGACGGTCACTCTGTCTGTTTCGAAAGAAAATACAGAGTACACTTTATGCGCAATATATTTGCCACCGAATATGAATGCCAGTGCATTTCTAGATGAGCTGTATACTTTTTTCCATAAGTACATGAATGAGAAGCACTTCGTTATTGGGGGGGGATCTTAACCTAGATATTATGAAAGCGACAAATAGTATTACCGTTGATTACCTCAATTTGATGGAATAATTTTGGACTTGTTAGCCTAAATAATGAAAGTACAAAAGAAGAATACTTAGGTGCTAATATAAATATATGCAAAATATATGCAAAACCAGCAATATAATTTCGGAGTTATGAAGCAAAAACTAGCTTTGTAACGGTTGCAATTATGTCGACCGATCATAGAACTAATGGAGGCATTATTAGAGGTTCTGTTTTAGATAACAAAAAAGTACACCAGTTAATTTATACTGTTAACTGGAGTTTCCTTTTACAGTTGGATCATATCAGCTTATACAAGAAAACTGTTGAAATCATTCGCAATGTCTATACACAGTCAACTAAATCCGTTAATATCAAAATAAGAAGCCCACATAAGAAATGGATAACTCATGAAATAGCAGAGTTGTGCGGCGCGAAAGATAAGGCATGGCATAAATGTAGGAAACAAAGATAAAGCGCTGAGAGATGAATATTGCGCATTGCGGAATCAAGTAACGGTTAAAATGCGACAGGCGAAAAGATCCTTCTTCATGCGACAGTTTTCACCGAACAAATGTGACAGAAAGAAAACGTGGGAGATAGCGAATGAACTAACGGGTACACATCAAAAGGATTCCTTTGATGAAAGAGTAAAGAAGAATTTTCCAAAGGAAAACGTGAAGGTTCTCTGCGATAAATTTAATGATGTGTTCTTAAATACAACATAAAAGTTGCGAACCATAACAGTCAGTAGTCCTGTAACCGATCAACCGAAACGAGCATGTTCAGATACCGCGTATCTGCTCCTCATACCACCAGATGATCGATGCTGAATTATTTGCAGAATGAAACAGGTCAAGCCACCAGGATATGATGGCATTCGATTCAGAGATTTACACAGGGACTTTGGCGTTTTAAAAGACGTTCTTCTTAACATACTGAACCGTATATTTGAAACTGGCGATATACCTGACGAACTTGAAATTTCTGTTGTCAGGCCTGTGTACCAACATGGCAAGAAAGGAGATTTAATAAATTATAGGCCCATTGCAATACTGTCGACGATAGCACATATTATGTGAAAGCATGTTGCATACGTTATGCAATCAATCTGTGAAAAATACTCTTTGAATATAGCTGCGCAATTTGGCTTTACAAAGAATAGAAATACCATAACACTGCTTGAAGAATTTTTTATTGTGTTTACAATGCAATAGAAGATAACCACGTTGTGTTAGCCCTATTCCTGGTTTTAATGAAGGCATTTGACGCGATAGACTATGCATTACTACTCAAAAAAATTAAGCTCACTTGGTTTCCGTGGTCATTTCAACGAGCTTTTTGACAGTTATTTTGCAAACAGGTTGCAGTGTGTAAAGCTTGATAAAACGTACGCCCATTTGAAGAATGTTACTTTCGGTGTACCTCAAGCAAGTACACTCGTCCCACTGCTTTTTAACGTTTATGTGTCTGATTTGGGTTTATTGCAGATTAAGTAAAAAATAGTTCAGTACGCTGACGATACAGCGCACGCACTTGAATTCACTGACTATTGTACTGATGTTAAAACGTTTCAAGCAGATATAGATGAAATAATTGAGTGGTGCTCGCAAAACTTTATTTTTTTATGCCTTCACGAAACAAAGCTGACATGTTTTAAAAAACCGCACAATACAGTTGGTTTAACCCAAGCACAGTACTTACACTCATCCTATTGTTACCCATGTGATTGCCAAGCTATGCAAATACAGCGAGCAGTTCAATATTTGGATATCTACTTCGACCAAGATCTCACTTAGAACGAGCGCATCGTTTACCTCTCTAGAAAGATTAGGCCCATTGCGGCCATGTTGTATCACCTTCGGGGGAAATCGCCGCTCCACCTTAGACGAGTAATCTACACAGCATTAGTGGAACCTGTTTCAAAATACGGTATTACATTATATGGAAACTACTCGGAATATAAGAAGCAAGCATTAAATGACATACTGAAACGAATCGTGAACAGTATACCATACGGTAGCAGATCAAACCGGCTGACATGAAAGAAAAATACGATCAGTTAGGCATCCTACAGATTCGTGAGCTGCTTTATTTTGTTTTGTTGACGCGGTATTATCATTCAAATGAATATAAAACTCCTGTAAAGAAGATCTTACATAGAGGAAAACACAATGTTTTGTTAAACCACGTGTCTATAGTATTATGGTACAAATATGCGCAATTACTATGTACCAGCTATGTTTAATAAAATTCCTGATGATCTATGTATTGCAAGCAACAAAAGAAAGATGATGAGTGGTTTCAGAGATTGGTGCGTAAATTTATTGCCTTGAGTGTAGCTTTACTTGTTTTATATGTGTTTTGTGCTGTCATATTTATCGGCAATGTCGTGTATAGCATGAAATGCAGGCATGTGAAGTCATTTTTTTCTTTTGCTGCCTGCTGCCTGACCAGCCAACAAGCACAACATGATTGGGCAGGTCAGAATTTATGTATGTGTATGCTGTATAGGCAAATAAACATTGAAACTTTGAATCACACAGGTTTGCTGCGGAGTTTTAGGGAGGGCAGGGTGTTGTAATAGTGAAATTTCCGAATTAATTCAGATCAGAATACATATTCGAGTAAACCAACGTATAAATGCTTAATCGCGACCTTTGCTCACATAAATATGTGAGCCGATTAGGGTGAAAGTACAAAGAAACTTGATACGCACAGTGGGCTCCTACTCTAAGAGGCATCACATGAAGTGCTGAAGTGACATGACTTGAAAAATACTTAAATCACGTGACTTCGCGTTTGACGTGATTGCTTCATCAGTCGATATCGTCACGTGACTGCCGTTGCACGTAACGTAACGTCAGGCATGATCATTCCATCACGTGACGTTTGGTATGATAACTTCATCACGTGTCGTTTGACGTGATGATGCAATCACGTTACGTCATCATGCGCCGATCCGCGATGACGTCCATAATTCCTCTTGGAGAAGTGTGCTACTTCTCCAAGAGACATCACACGACTTCATGAGGCGATAACGTGACGTGGCGATGCCGATATCACACAACGTAAAGTTTCACGTAATGATGTCATCACGAGAACTTTAGTCTGAAAACGTCATCATAGGACATTTGAGGGGATGATGTAATCACGTTTCGTCATTACATCAAACATGACGTCGCTACTTGGTCAAATGTATTTGGGTACCATCGGATGTTAGCGCCCGAGTACCCGCTTCGTTTGTTATATTATGACTTCGTATTTATAAAGAATGCAGCAGTTGCAGGGGTGGTTTTGCTCAGCTTCACTGGACATCCACTTCCGCAGGGCCGTGATGACGAGTCATTTTTTAAAGTCAAGCACCCGTGTTTAGATCGAATCTAATTGGTTTATAGCAAGCGTACTTAAACTCGAACCTAGTCACCATCTGTCAGCGCGGCTCACGCATGGACATGCAGAGACTCCGGTTTGGTGACGGGGCAGCTGGCGACAAAAACCATGACAAGTGGACACTGACGGCCAGCTTGCGGTAACATACTGAATTCTATGAGAGCCGTTCGTTCCACCTCTTCTCGCAGACCCTTGAAAAAATGGCTGCACTGCGAAACGCGCAAGCTTTTACCCATATACCAGAATTTTTAATTATGTCCTATAGACCAGAATCAGTAACTATGGAAAGCCAACAGCATGTGAACTGTGGCTGTTAAAACGCGGCAAACGAAATACATGCAATCATATTACACAAGGTTCGGCGACAACAGACAGCGGATGGAGCCAACGATAACATTCCAGAAACTTCCGGCACATGCAAGCGCGACCTGCGCTGTGTGATAACATGTGTTAGGTGGTGATACGTGTCGCCCGATAAAGACAAGCAAACGTGTCAATATGAATCAATTCGCTATGGTCAAATAACACGCGTCTAAACCAAACTCCACGACTTTGTAAAATGCTAATATTTGTGTGATTTGTTCCGGCATTTAATATGCTAATATATGTAGTTTGGTTCGCTTTAAAGTTTTGTGGTTAATCTATTGTTGCACATAGTTATTGTGACTCAAAGAAAGTTTATTGTAACGCCTGAGTAACAGTGATAAGGAAGAAAGAAATAGATAAAAAAACGACGTTCTGCTTCATTATGGTACCAGATTGTAAAAATAGATATGAAACATCAGACGCAAGAAGTCCTCAGATCACGATTAGCAAAAAAGGATGTCTTTTATAGCGCCCATAATAATATTGAGGTATAGAAGCGCAGGTCATTGAGCTCAATTCGTTGAGTTCCAAGAAAGAGGGCATGCAGTGCACCTGATCTTTGGTTTCTCAGTTGGCTTGTCAAACACATTGTGTTTGCTCTAGGACACCCTGGATGTCGTCAGCCTGAAGAGTATTAGCATAGAGCGATGAACTCATAGACGGAGTTAGGACAGCTTTCTATTAGAAGGGCTGCTAACGGGCATAGATGAGGTTAGCGTGGAAGAATGATATTCTACTTTAACTAAGCACATTGACGTAGTTGAATACCAACGCGAGTGAACCGGCTCGAAGTCAGCGATGAAAGCCTGGAAGTCAGCGTTGTATACCGCTACGAAGCACCTGCCGCCACCAGAAATAAAATGACGGAGGACTTTGGCGGCGAAGGTGATAACAAACTGCCCACGTATAGGCGAAAAATATCCATGAAGTCAGCTATACAATGTGGCAGAAATTTGCGCATGATCAAGTCCATACCATCTTCAAGCAGAACTACATGAGGTCCACTGTCCCGGAAGTGCCAACATTTACTGCGCAAATAGTATTCATAGCCAAGATAACCAAAAAAACCTGATAAGTGAGCTATGGAAAGATCTACTGAAGCCAGGACTACAATTCTGCACTCCGAATAAAACAAATGCATTGAAGTTCCTTGGAGACATGGATAACGTTTACAACAAACGTGTGATTCTACGAATAGATTTACAACATCCCCTACACTAAAAATACAGTTCCCTTCTTGCATTTTATAAAGCGCTGGATCACTGTTGTTCTCAAAGCCGGCCCGTCCCTTTTGATATATTCGATATTCGCGATGTGAACACCCATAAACACTCCCGATTCTCTGTTGTGATGCTTCGGTGAAATCCCGTATTAAGGTCAACACACAAATTGTACCGACGGATGTAGGCTTTATCCCTGTATACCCTGTACCGACGGATGTAGGCTTTATCGTTCCTTCGTAGACGCACATGTATTTGGCTAAACCTAGTGCTTCTGACTTGGAACGACTCCGTTCACTTTGCAGACGCAACATTATGGCCTTATAAATAGTTGAAGTGGGAGGTAAGGCACCAAGGCAGCCAGTAGGCAAGCTCTCCCAAATAACAAAGGACCTAATAAAGAACGACAAAAAATGAAAGAGTCCAACTCAAGAGATACCATAGAATTCATGGAACTGTCAAACCTGATAAACAAGGCGAAAATACGGGATATTCGAAACTGTAACGTGAGAAAGACAGAAGAAGCCGTAAAGAATGGACGCAGCCTCAAATCGGTTAAAAAGAAACTTGGCATAGGACAAACCAAGATGTATGCACTGAAAGATAAGCACGGTAATATCATCAGCAATTTCGAAGATATAGTAAAAGCAGCGGAAGATTTCTATACTGACCTGTACAGCACCCAGAGGAGTCAGGATACCTCTATTAGAAACAGTAATAACAGGATACAGGAACTCCTTCTATAACTAGCGATGAGGTCAGACAGGCCTTGCAAGACATGAAACGAGGAAGAGCGGCAGCAGAAGTTGGAACAATAGTCCATTTATACAAAGATTGAGGAGACATAATGCTTGGAAAACTGGCGGCTCTTCATACGAAGTGTCTATCGACTGCAAGGGTCCCAGAAAACTGAAAGAATGTCAACATTATACTAATCCACAAAAAGGGAGACATTAAAAAATTGAAAAATTATGGGCCTGTTAGCTTACTCCCAGTATTATATAAAATATTTACCAAAATAATCTCCAATAGAAGGGCATCACTGGACTTTAGTCAGCCAAGGGAACAGGCTGGCTTCAGGAAGGGATACTCTACAATGGATCCCATCCATGTCATCAATCAGGTTATCGAGAAATCCGCAGAATACAATAAGCATCTTTATATGGCTTTCATGGATTACAAAAAGTTATTTGATTCAGTAGAGATATAAGCAGCCATAGAGGCATTAGGTAATCAGAGAGTACAGAACACTTACGTAAATGCCTTGGGAAAATATCTACAGATGTTCTACAGCTACCTTAATTCTACACAAGAAAAGCAGGAAGATACCTATAAATAAAGGGGTCAAACATAGAGACACAATCTCCCTAAGGCTATTCACGGCGTTCTCAGAATTATTCAAGCTATTAAACTGCGAAGGCTTAGGAGTAAAAGTCGACAGCGAATATCTCAGCAACCTTCGGTTTGCCGATGACATGGTTCTTTTCAGCAACAATGCAAACGGGTTACAACAAATGATTCAAGACTAACAGAGAGAGTGTAAGAGTGGGGTTGAAGATTAATATGCAGAGACAAAGATAATGATAAATAGCAGGACAAAGGAACAAGAGTTCAGGATCACCAGTCGGCCTCTGGAGTCTGTGAAGGAGTACGTTTATCTAGGTCAATTAGTCACAGGGAACACTGTCCATGCGAAGGAAATTCACAAAAGAATAAAAATGGGTTGGATCCCATACGACAGACATTGCCAGCTCCTGACAGGAAGCTTACCGTTTTCATTGGAAAGAAAGGTGTACAATCAGTGCATTTTACCAGTGCTGACATATGGGGCAGAGGCTCGCAGACTGAAAAAGAAACTTGAGAACAACTTCAGGACAGTGCAAAGAGCGATGGAACGAACATTTCTAGGCATAACGTTAAGAGACAGAAAGAGGGCGGTTTGGATCAGAGAGCAAACGGGTATAGACGATACACTAATTGACATCAAGGGGAAAAAATGGAGCTGATCAGGTCATGTGTTGCAGCGGTTACATCACCGTTCGACCATTAGGGTTACAGAATGGGTACCAAGAGAAGGAAAACGCAACCGAGGACGACAAAAGACTAGGTGGAGCGATGAAATTGGGAAATTCACGGGCGCTACTTGGAATCGGTTGGCGCAGGACAGGGGCAATTGGAGATTGCAGGGAGAGGCCTTCGTCCCGTAGTGGAAATAAAACAGGATGATGATGATGATGGTGATGATGATGATGTAATTAAATAAACCGTATTAAATTCTCTGGCAGCACGATTTGGACACAAGCCTCAAGCGCGCAAAACTGATATTGAAACCATTATGTCATGGACGCATGCGTCGAAAACTGGCAAACAACAGCCTTTCTCGCGGGCAAGCCAGCGCGTTTTGGCGCCTTTTAATTTGGCCACCTCGACAGTCACTCCAGCTGTAGCTAGCAGCGATTAGGCCTGTTCGTAAAGCCTTATAGCCATCTGAATTAAGAAAAGTACAGACGACTGTGAAATTTAAGCCCACTAAAGCAGAAAAAGCGTAACAAGAAAACGTGCTGCTCTTGATTCCTTATATTCATGACCCCAAAACAACACTTCCTATGCACATACGCATGATTCATGAGCCAAATACACTAAGAACGCGTCAATTTACGTAGATTTCAAGTGGAGTTGAGTCTGCATAATATATTTATTTTGTGACTATGAAGATCCGAGCAAAATGCGCAGCTTCCTGAATTCATCCACGAGTGTGTGGCGTGCTAGTTATCAGTCACATGTTTCTGTGAAATATTGAAGTCGTTTACGCCGACTGCAACTCTGTTCTCTCATGCAATATCCAAAAATAAGTAAGTTCCGACACGTCTGAGAATGCGCGTCGCTACATCTACCCGAGTTTCGTGTAGTGGCAGTCACCATCGGTGGCTATTTTAGATAATTTAATCGCTTGTATTTATTTGCGTGGTTCTGAAGCAACACGATGGTAGAAATTTGAGGGTAAATGCAGACAAGGATTGCCATGAAGCAAATCGAAGACAACAATGACATGTTAACACGAAACTAAGATGTTCCCCGAAGTCGAAGCGGCCAAGTTTATGTAAACAATTCTCATATAGCATGAAACGTCGTACCGCTAGCGCCCGTACAGCACTAGTTCCATGTTAGCTTCCAGTAAGAGAGACAGAAAAGTTTCATGATATGAAATGCAGAGAGCTCGACCTCAAGTACATGCGTCCAGCCAGAACTCTGCGATGGGAGAAGGGGAAGAGGGAAAGAAAGAGGCGTGTGATGGTTCACGATGACCAGAGGAGGATGTAATAACAAGCTATTTGGTCTAATCAAAGCCCACAGGCCAGGCCTGTACTTATTAGAAAGTCAAGCAAGGCCTGGATGACCTTCAGACGTAGCCTTAGCTCGGACACAGCTCCGATGCCGCCTATTCAAATACATTGAAAATGCAAAAACGCGTTTGGAAGATAACCACCCGGCCAATTTAAGTGGATTTTTTGCATTTCGGAGAGAAAATAGATTTTAATGAATGTTGGAAGCGTAATTTCGACTTATTGTCTGAATGAATTTAATGGAATTTTCAAATATAGCTAAGATTGGAAAGATATAGAAGCACGAAGTTTACACATTTGTGGCTCCGCACCTAGAATAGATATCCATGTTCTGTAAACTGCATCCATTAAAGCATTCAAAAGGTAGAAATTTGATATGTCAATTTATGTCATACGTAAAATTGTTACATTGTTTACACAGTTCGCAAAAGTTCTGACAAATAATAGCTTTCTTTATATCAATTTTGTTCGATTCGGATGTACTATCACGTCCAACTTAAAGAAATATGTCTCATTCCAGAGTTAGAGTTGTAAACTTGATGGTTTTGTTTTCCCCAAATTTTGGATTTTTGTCAATCTTTATTAGAATGTTGACGTTCCAAATCGAAAATGCGCAACCAACAGACACTAGATTTTATTATCCTATTGAATGCAATAATCCTTATAACATTTTGTGCACTCATTGACGAGAAAAACAATTTCTACTTTTCCGTGCATTTAGGTAGAAAGCCCCGAGCTACAGCTTCCTCCCTCTTTAATCTCGATTTACCGAGATTGAAGAGTGGAACCTACAAATTTCTTAGTAGGTTCCAATCTTTGGAGTCATCTGTGGCAAATTTTCTGTGACAGCCAATGTATGTAGGTGCATTATATATTGATTCAAATATCTATAAGAATTTGTCGCGTTTACAGGCTCATAAGTGTCAGTGGCATTTCAAGCCTCTCAAGGTACGAGCACACGCGTGCGAAAAGTCGAAAGGGCAAGAATTGTTCACGCATTCCAAGCCTGTGCATTTGAGCTCTTTGACGCACTCGCGCTCTTGTGTGCGTCATCCATTGTTTCAACTGAGCTTCTCCGATCAAAAGAGAGCGTATGCTGGCTGAAACATCCGGAAGTCAAGCCAATACAAGATTAAGAAGTGCCGAACCCACTATTGAAAATTAGCTTATTACAGTAACATGATTGAATTGTGGCACTTAAGCCTACAGGAGCTGTAAGCAGAGCGATCCAGCCAGCATGTAAATGATAGTGCATGGGCTTTGCCTAAACTCCATCTGTCTGGCTTTAAGCGGCATCGCTACTTTGCAAAGGGATCATTTTGAAGAAACTACTGTTTGAAATAATTCAATATGTTAAATTTTTTCCAACGGCACCATTCAAACACAGAACATTTAGCACAAAAGCTCGATTTGAAACCATACGTCACGCACGCATGTCCAAGTAGAATTGCTCAGACAAGCAGCGATTATGCCTGTTCGTAGTATCATTGACTTTTGTGTTTAAAAAAAGTATAGATTGCTCTCAAATTTAGACCATTTAAGTTAGATGAAGCGTGACAAGGAAATTATTATCCACGCCGTTGAGTCAAATAAAATCATGCGGAGCATAATGCCCAGGCTAATAACGACACCACGCAAGAAATATACGGGAGATGAGGCAAAAGTCCCAGTGACGAACCAAAAATTTGTTGTGGAAGAAAACTGTTGCAGGCGAATCACTTAAAAAATTTAGCACACACTGAATTATTGCTAGGTTTTCTTAACGACTTCCACAACCATTTCCAGTGGTTTAATTTACAAGCAGGTAATTGTGGCTTCAATTCAAGCTCGCGTTGAGTTGTGCTGTGGCAGTTGTCATTATGACTTTTTAATCTTTTTCTACAGTGGCTGTTATCTTTCAAAGCCACGCCGAAGCACTGGAGTGCTGCTAAGGGGATGAGCGTAGATGCAACAGTGGACAATATGACCCACCTGCTCTCCGGGAAAATACGGGGCGTGTTGAGGTCCACAAGCCGCGCCTAAAGAGAACGAAAATAAACACTGGCGAGCTGGACATTGTCCATAATGCATCTCTTGGTATATCGAGGCCTGTGGCTAGTTGGGCGCTGCTTTTCGGCTTTTCGTCTTAAACATTAGTCAACAAAGGGTCGTGTTCGTACCACCATTCTCGTCATAACTGTCGTGGTCTTTTTGTTCTCATCCCCATGTCGGTGTCGCTGTCTTTTTGTCGCTTTCACTGCGTCGATTTGGCGCAGTGAACCCAGAAAGAGTCCAGGTACTTCCCATAAAGCTAGGAGTAGATTTTACTGAAGAGAAAGGAGGAGAGGTCGGCCAGGAGAGCTTGTCTCTAGCCTGCTACTCGTCACTGGGGGAAGGGGAACTGGGAAATACCGGGAAGGGGTAGGTGGCTGGTGATTAAGGCATGGTACAATGAGCTACTATATACACGTTGTCCCATACGCGGATGCGGACTGTAGACACAATGCACGCAGGAGAAATCTTGTCCACGCAAAACATTATCGCGCAAACATTCCGCACTGTCTGCACACCCCACAGGTTCTAGAGGCGATCGTCTAAGCCAGTCTTACGTAGAAAGTTCAAGAGTGACATTATGGTGCGTTGGGCATGGTCAACTACACTCCACGCGCCTAAAATCTTTTATTCTGAGAAGGGGCGGGAGTCCGAGCACTCAGTACAAGACTTAGGTGTTCTTCGCTCGGTCGCATACTGAGGGCACACACAATGTACGTGAGCTATTGTCTCGGGAGTGTGCCAGACGCTAATCAGGCTCCCTTTCTTGTGCAATCTTGTGAAGGTATCGGTGAGTGTGCGCCACACCAAGCCGTAATCGATGAATGTTTCCGGGCCTCTCCACAACCGAAGTGGAAGCCGGAATCGGAAACTAGCTTCAAGTCTATGGAGGCGTTCTCGCCGACGTACGGGGTTGTCCCATTGTCGTGCCATAGAGGTTTTCAAGGAGGTATGGAGCAAGGTGTTGATGTCATAACGGGAAAAATTAGGCTTTCTAATCTTCCTGTCAGTGTGTGCCTTTTTTGCCTCCACATCCGCCTGTTCATTGGCAGCTATTCCACAATGGCTAGCATTCCAATGTAGCACGATGGCATACCCGGATTAAGACGCCTGAGCAAGCAGGGACATGATATCATAAAGCAGAAAACTATATGCGGTTCAGTTATTCATATAATTCCTGATGAGTTGCAGTGCTGGCTTTGAGTCACAGAACACTGTCCATTTCTCGAGGCTTTGTGGCAGTTATGCAGCGGATTGCTTCTCGCACTCCGGTCAACTGAGCTGCTATAGACTACGTTCTGTGTCCTATCTTGAATGGTTGTGCGATGCCCATTTCAGGTGCCGTGTAAGCTGCCGCGGAAAAGGTCTGTGTCACAGAACCATCTGCAAAAACATGTTCGGTATTTTCATACATGTAAGCAATGTAAGATAACGCGAAATGCTTGAGCCCCGCAAGCGGCATTTTTGACTTCTTCATTATTCCGTGGATTGAGAGTCTCACCGTTGGCTTTGCCTTCGTCCAGAGTGGAGCTTCCGGTATGCCATGGGGTTCGAATTTAAAGACATCTGCAGCGCGAATAATCGCTACAACGTGTATGTAAGTGACGAGGTGAGGGTATCACGGAAACCTCTGGTTGTTCATGTCAATAGTTCAACATTAACATAAAACACACCTTAATACGAAAAGAAAATATTGCAAGAAATTGCGCAATTTCCTTTTATTGTTACTAACACCAATAACATTTCGCATAGCGTAGATAAAGGCAGAACCTCCTTCCCAGTAATTACTTTGGCTCTGGGGAAATTTGCTAGTAAACCACGAAGTTCGCTCATGGAAGACAGAGTAATTGAAAGAATTGGAGGTCTTGGGTGCAGCGAATGTGAGGCTGATGATCGCTATTAATCGTGTCCCCCCCCCCCCCCCCCCCACAAGAAAAAGAACTATTGCGCATGAAGACTGCATGGCTGGCAAATCCCATGCTAAGTACCCTGTACAGAGTGACCAACCTGTCACCTCCGTAAAGCAATGGCTCGCTAAAGGAGCTTTTGGATGATAGCAAGTGGCATCTGAAGGCTGTCAACACTCTATAGATGATTGACGTCCTTCCGAAGAAATATAAACCCATGCATTATGGTACAGGAATAGCCCACCATCGGCATGGCGTCACACAGGGTAGCGAAGAGCGCTACCCAAAGTAGCAATTTTATCGCTGACATGTAAAGCAGACGGTACTGCCGAGAACAGCTCGGCACGATGAGCATATTTCGCGCAAGTTTGGCTAGTTTGCATTAGGTAACGCTTACTAGCTTAAGGTACTAATAAAGACGCCCCCTTCTGCAAGACACGTGAAGAACAGACAGGTATAGTTTAGCGTTTGCAACCAAACGTAAAAGCATTACGTACGTAAAGAAATAGCGCCTTCCTCAGTGAGCATGCTCGGAACGTTATTGGGGTTTTGCGGTTTACGCGCGCTATGATAACGTACGTTATTTGGCGAGTTTACCGTCCGTAATGTTTACGGACGCTAAGAAATAGCGTTCTCGAACATGGCGGCACCCATGGCTCCCGCTTCAGCGTGAATTTTTTTAATGGCTAAGCTCTCACTCGCGTTGATCGCCAGTGACTATTGTAATGAGCTTTCGCTTTCTCTAAACTCACCTGAAAGGTTAGTTATGGACGCATAGCATGTCCATTTTCGGAGATCGCTCACAAGTCACTCACAAGCGGTAATTCTTCCACGCTTCCAAGCGACGAACCTGTTAGGCACAGTAAATGTCGATCTTCATGCATGAACCCAAGATACAATTATTTTACTCTTTGGTGGTGGTAGTCTTTTCCTCTAATGTATTATCGAGTCCGTTTGATAGCAGATGATCATTTAGCGCACAAATGTAACTGGCTATTTCGAGGTGAAGGCAGTTAAATTCATTTTCAGCTTTTTGAGTCGTCTTTCTTAGGCGATGGTAGTTTAGTGGTACTGTTGCAGTAGACGAAATCAGCCTGTCATGCTTTAGGGGATGTTTCTTCTGGCTGATCTTCTCATGCATTGTTGAAAAGTGAGTGTCAATAAACGTGGATCAGTTCTGTGTCTCGAAGGAAGGTATCCAACAGGGACAGAGCTCCTCTGCTGCTTATTTGCAGTCCATCGAGAAACACTACGTCTTGAAAACTTGCATCTATAAGTTCCTTGCCCTTTCAGTCGTAAAGCAATGCCTTATTTTTCACGTCAAACTCGACGCATAAACAGACCAAGTGCTTCACATCAACAACAAAGGGCACAAAGCGCTAAAAGCGATTCATCCAGTAATAAATGACGAAACCAGAGTGGTAGGCAAAGCTATTCCTAACACGATCAGGTAGGGTGACTCTTCGCGAGTAAGTCCTTTAATTTTATTTCAAAGGAAGCGGTGTTATGGTGTTCATAAAAAATGCGTGCATGAGAAATAGAATTGATGTTAGTTTTATTCATGCAGGGACGGTCACTCTGTTTCGAAAGAAAATACAGAGTACACTTTATGCGCAATATATTGGCCACCGAATATGAATGCCAGTGCATTTCTAGATGAGCTGTATAATTTTTTCTGTAAGTACACGAATGAGAAGCACCTCATTATTGGGGGGACCTTAACCTAGACATTATGAAAAAGACAAAAAGTATTACCGTTGATTACCTCAATTTGATGGAATAATTTTGGACTTGTTAGCATAATTAATGAAAGTACAAAAGAAGAATACTTAGGTGCTAATATAGATATATACAAAATATATGCAAAACCAGCAATATGTTTTCGGAGTTATCAAGCGAAAACTAGCTGATCATTACTTTGTAACAGTTGCAATTATGTCTACCAATCATAGAACTGATGGAGGCATTCTTAGAGGTTCTGTTTTAGATAACAAGAAAGTAGACCAGTTAATGTATAATGTTAACTGGAGTTCCCTTTTACTGTTGGATCATATAAGCTTATACAAGAAAACTGTTGAAATCCTTCGCAATATCTATGAACTGTCAACTAAATCTGTTAATATCAAAATAAGAAGCCCACATAAGAAATGGATAACTCATGAAATAGCAGAGTTGTGCGGCGCGAAAGATAAGGCATGGCAGAAATGTAGGAAACAAAGATAAAGCGCTAAGAGATGAATATTGCGCATTGCGGAATCAAGTAACGATTAAAATGCGACAGCCGAAAAGATCCTTCTTCATGCAACAGTTTTCACTGAACAAATGTGACAGAACGAAAACGTAGGAGATAGCGAATGAACTAACGGGTACACTGAAAAAGGCTTCCTTTGATGAAACAGTAAAGAAGAATTTTCCAAAGAAAAACGTGAAGGTGCCCTTTCATAAATTTATACATGTGTTCTTAAATACAACATAAAAGTTGCGAACCATAACAGTCAGTAGTCCTGTAAACGATTAACCGAAACGAGCATGTGCACATACAGCGTATCTGCTCCTCATACCAGCAGATGATCTATGGTGCATTATTTGCAGAATGAAACAGTTCAAGCCACCAGGATATGACGGCATTCGTCTCAGAGATTTGCACAGGGACTTTGGCGTTTTAAAAGACGTTCTTCTGAACATACTGAACGGTATATTTGAAACTGGCGATCATCATCATCATCATCATCATCATCAGCATCAGCCTAGTTACGCCCACTGCAGGGCAAAGGCCTCTCCCATACTTCTCCAACTACCCCGGTCATGTACTAATTGTGGCCATGTTGTCCCTGCAAACGTCTTAATGTCATCCGCCCACCTAACTTTCTGCCGCCCCCTGCTACGCTTCCCTTCCCTTGGAATCCAGTCCGTAACTCTTAGTGACCATCGGTTATCTTCCCTCCTCATTACATGTCCGGCCCATGCCCATTTCTTTTTCTTGATTTCAACTAAGATGTCGTTTACCCGCGTTTGTTGCCTCACCCAATCTGCTCTTTTCTTATCCCTTAACGTTACACCCATCATTCTTCTTTCCATAGCTCGTTGCGTCGTCCTCAATTTCAGCAGAACCCTTTTCGTAAGCCTCCAGGTTTCTGCCCCATATGTGAGTACTGGTAACACACAGCTGTTGTACACTTTCCTTTTGAGGGATAGTGGCAACCTGCTGTTCATGATTTGAGAATGCCTGCCAAACGCACCCAAACCCATTCTTATTCTTCTGGTTATTTCAGTCTCATGATCCGGATCTGTGGTCACTACCTGCCCTAAGAAGATGTATTCCCTTACCACTTCCAGTGCTTCGCTACCTATCGTAAACTGCTGTTCTCTTCCGAGACTGTTAAACAATACTTCAGTTTTCTGCAGATTAATTTTCAGACCCACCCTTCTGCTTTGCCTCTCCAGGTCATTGAGCATGCATTGCAATTGGTCTCCTGAGTTACTAAGCCAGGCAATATCATCAGTGAATCGCAAGTTGCTAAGGTATTCTCCATCAACTTTTATCCCCAATTCTTCCCACTCCAGGCCTCTGAATACCTCCTGTAAACATGCTGTGAATAGCATTGGAGATATCGTATCTCCCTGTCTGACGCCTTTCTTTATAGGGATATTGTTGCTTTCTTTGTGGAGGACTACGGTGGCTGTGGAGCCGCTATAGATATCTTCCAGTATTTTTACATATGGCTCATCTACACCCTGATTCCGTAATGCCTCCATGACTCCTGAGGTTTCGACTGAATCAAACGCTTTCTCGTAATCAATGAAAGCTATATATAAGGGTTGGTTATATTCTGCACATTTCTCTATCACTTGATTGATAGTGTGAATATGGTCTATTGTTGAGTAGCCTTTACGGAATCCTGCCTGGTCCTTTGGTTGACAGAAGTCTAAGTTGTTCCTGATTCTATTTGCGATTACCTTAGTAAATACTTTGTAGGCAACGGACAGTAAGCTGATCGGTCTATAATTTTTCAAGTCATTGGCGTCCCCTTTCTTATGGATTAGGATTATGTTAGCGTTCTTCCAAGATTCCGGTACGCTCGAGGTTATGAGGCATTGCGTATACAGGGTGGCCAGTTTCTCTAGAACAATCTGACCACCATCCTTCAACAAATCTGCAGTTACCTGATCCTCCCCAGCTGCCTTCCCCCTTTGCATAGCTCCTAAGGCTTTCTTTACTTCTTCTGGCGTTACCTGTGGGATTTCGAATTCCTCTAGGCTATTCTCTCTTCCACTATCGTCGTGGGTGCCACTGGTACTGTATAAATCTCTATAGAACTCCTCAGCCACTTGAACTATCTCATCCATATTAGTAACGATATTGCCGGCTTTGTCTCTTAACGCACACATCTGATTCTTGCCTATTCCTAGTTTCTTCTTCACTGTTTTTAGGCTTCCTCCGTTCCTGAGAGCCTGTTCAATTCTATCCATATTATAGTTCCTGATGTCCGCTGTCTTACGCTTGTTGATTAACTTAGAAAGTTCTGCCAGTTCTATTCTAGCTGTAGGATTAGAGGCTTTCATACATTGGCGTTTCTTGATCAGATCTTTCGTCTCCTGCGATAGCTTACTGGTTTCCTGTCTAACGGCGTTACCACCGACTTCTATTGCGCACTCCTTAATGATGCCCATGAGATTGTCGTTCATTGCTTCAACACTAAGGTCCTCTTCCTGAGTTAAAGCCGAATACCTGTTCTGTAGTTTGATCCGGAATTCCTCTAGTTTCCCTCTTACCGCTAACTCATTGATTGGCTTCTTGTGTACCAGTTTCTTTCGTTCCCTCCTCAAGTCTAGGCTAATTCGAGTTCTTACCATCCTGTGGTCACTGCAGCGTACCTTGCCGAGCACGTCTACATCTTGAATGATGCCAGGGTTCGCGCAGAGTATGAAGTCGATTTCATTTCTAGTCTCACCATTCGGGCTCCTCCACGTCCACTTTCGACTAACCCGCTTGCGGAAAAAGGTATTGATTATCCGCATATTTTTCTGTTCTGCAAACTCTACTAATAATTCTCCTCTGCTATTCCTAGAGCCTATGCCATATTCCCCCACTGATTTATCTCCAGCCTGCTTCTTGCCTACCCTGGCATTGAAGTCGCCCATCAGTATAGTGTATTTTGTTTTGACTTTACCCATCGCCGATTCTACGTCTTCATAAAAGCTTTCGACTTCCTGGTCATCATGACTAGATGTAGGAGCGTAGACCTGTACAACCTTCATTTTGTACCTCTTATTAAGTTTCACAACAAGACATGCCACCCTCTCGTTAATGCTATAGAATTCCTCTATGTTACCAGCTATTTCCTTATTAATCAGGAATCCGACTCCTAGTTCTCGTCTCTCCGCTAAGCCCCGGTAACACAGTACATGCCCGCTTTTTAGCACTGTATATGCTTCTTTTGTCCTCGTAACCTCACTGAGCCCTATTATATCCCATTTACTACCCTCTAATTCCTCCAATAACACTGCTAGACTCGCCTCACTAGATAGCGTTCTAACGTTAAACGTTGCCAGGTTCAGATTCCAATGGCGGCCTGTCCGGAGCCAGGTATTCTTAGCACCCTCTTCAGCGCCACAGATCTGACCGCCGCCGTGGTCAGTTGCTTCGCGGCTGCTGGGGACTGAGGGCCGGGGTTCGATTGTTGTATTCATATAGGAGGTTGTGGCCAAGTACTGCACCAGGGTGGCCAATCCTGCTCTGGTGAGAGAGTGCGTTACCGGTTCTGGTCACCGGGATCAGGCCGCACTCCAGGCCTGTTTGTGCAATTTTCTCAACACACGGTTTTTTTTTTGTATTTTCCGGTGGAGAATTGCGCGGCACCGGGATTTGGATCACGGTCCTCTTGCACTGGAGACGGATACTCTACCGTCCCTGTAGGAGTTAAATTAAAAATTAATTTATGGGGTTTTACGTGACAAAACCACTTTCTGATTATGCACGCCGTAGTGGAGGACTCCGAAAATTTCGACCACCTGGGGTTCTTTAACGTGCACCTAATTCTAAGTACACGGGTGTTTTCGCATTTCGCCCCCATCGAAATGAAGCCGCCGGGGTCGGGGTCCGATCCCGCGACCTCGTGCTCAGCAGTCTAACACCATAACCACTGAGCAACCACGGCGGGTCCCGCAGGAGTTGTACGCCTCATTTAACCTACAGTGGTGCCCTATTTGATCAGTCAAGGTGGACCAATCTGAGCTCGGTTATACCGCATGGATGGCACTCGGCTAGAGAACCTGGTATTTATGACCTGCACATGTGAGGCCATACATATTTGAAGATATATATCCTGCTTTTTTTTTTAGGAGGGTTCCCGTACAGTGATAAAATAAAGGAAAAGACATTAAAAGAAAGAAAAAAAAGAAAAAGGGGCGAAAAAAAAAGGAACATAACAGGTGATTTGAACTCGTGACCCTTCGATGTTGCCCGGAAAGATAGCTCAGTCGGTTGGTTCGTCAGGCCCCAGGCTACTTTCAAGCGCCACAGCTCCTGCTCCGAGCTTCACACTTACGTGGAAAGAGACTCATGTTGTCCGCGATAGTCGGTTTTTGCTTTTTTGCTGATTCCGAGTGGTTGGAAGGCATACTTTCTAGGAAAAATGGCCGCTCGAGGAGAAGAGCGAACTCGAGCGGCTTTAGAGGCTAGGAAAACTGCCTTAAAATGTTTAGACTTGAGGGAAAGCTTCGTTAACAAACTATAACACGGCAATCAGCACTCGAATACGACGAGAGAAATTACTGAGACGTGGAAAATTCCCTTGAAAAAAATCTGGTTTGCGAGACAAATGCTTGTATGTATTGAACCTCTTAAAAGATGAGGGGGGAAATATGCGCTCACCGAGAGGGCATCGTCAGCACGAGACCACCACAAGGCACCTTACAGAGATGTGGAGAGCTTCGCGGCCGGAACGAAGCCTCCCCTCTCCGCCGGCCAAGAGGGGAAAACGCGCTTTCCGATCGCTCAAGGTTGCGCGGACAAAGCATAACTCTAGCGTCTAGGAAAAGCTTAACCAGGTGCGATGGCGGCACGCATAGCGTGGGAAGCTAGCCGCCAGAATAACTATACCAAGGACTGCTGCTGACGAGGGCGAAATACCTTCGTGTAATTATAATAACCCTAATAGGACTACTTTCGAAAGAAAGAAAAAAGGAAACGTCCCAGAGGGCTATACTACGAGAGCTATGACTGATAGTTCTGGCGAAACTGGCGATATACCTGACCAAATTAACATGTCTCCTGTTAGGCCTGTGCACAAACATTGCAAGAAAGGAGATTTAATAAATTTTAGGCCCATTTCAACACTGTGGACGATAGCACATATTATGTGAAAGCATGTTGCATACGTTATACAATCATTCTGTGAAAAATACTCTTTGAATAATGCTGCGCAATTTGGCTTTACAAAAAATAGAAATACCACAACACTTCTTGAATTTTTTTTATTGTATTTACAATGCAATAGAAGATAACCACGTTGTGTTAGCCCTATTGTTGGATTTAAGGAAGGCATTTGACATGATAGACCATGCATTACCACTAAAAAAAATTAAGCTCACTTGATTTCCGCGGTCATTTCAAAAAGCTTTTTGACAGTTATTTTGCAAACAGGTTGCAGTGCGTAAAGCTTGATAATACGTACGGACATTTGAAGAATGTTACTTTCGGTGTACCTCAAGGAAGTACACTCGGCCCACTGCTTTGTAAAGTTTATGTCTTTCAATACGCTGACGATACAGCGCACGCATTTGAAGTCACTGACTATTGTACTGATGTTAAAATGTTTCAGGCAGATATAAATAAAGTAATTGATTGATGCTCACAAAATTTCATTTTTTATGCCTTCACGAAACCAAGCTGACATGTTTTCAAAAACCGCACAATACAGTTGGTTTAACCCAAGCACTGTACTTACACTAATCCCATTGTTACCCATGTGATTGCGAAGCTCTGCAAATACAGCGAACAGTTCAATATCTGGGTATCTACTTCGACCAACACATAACTTGGAACGAGCGCATCGTTTACCTCTCTAGAAAGATTATGCCCATTGCGGCCATGTTATATCACCTTCGGGGGAAATGTCCGCTCCACTTTAGACGAGTAGTCTACACAGCATTAGTGGAACCTGTCTTAAAATACGGTATTACATTATATGCAAACTGCCCGGAATATAAGAAGCAAGCAATAAATGTCATACTGAAACGAATCGTGAACAGAATATCTTACGGTAGCAGAATACACCTCTTGACATGATAAAGAAACACGATCAGTTAGGCATCCTACAGATTCGTGAGCTGTTTTATTTTGTTCTCTTGATGCGGTATTATTATTCAAATGAATGTAAAGCTCCTGTAAAAAAAGATGTTACGTTGAGAAAAACAGAATGTTTGGATAAACCACGGGTCTATAGTATTATGGTAAAAAGATGCGCCATTACTATGTACCAGCTATGTTTAATAAAATTCCTAATGATCTATGTATTGCATGCAACAAGAGAAAGATGAGCGGTTTAAGAGATTGGTGCGTATTATTTACTTGTGTATAGCTTTACTTGTTTTATATGTGTTTTGTGCTGTCATATTTATCGGCAATATCGTATATAACATGAAATGCATGCATGTGAAGGTATTTTTTTCTTTTGGAAGATTCTCCGCGTGCTGCCTGACTAGCCAACAAGCACAACATGCTTGGGCAGGTCAGAAGTTATGTATGTGTATGCTGTATTGACAAGTAAACTTCGAAACTTTGAATCACACAATTTTGCTGCGGAGTTTTAGGGAGGGTAGGGTGTTGGAATAGGAAAATTTCCTAATTAAATCCAGTAAGAATACATATTCGAATAAACCAACCTATGAATACTTAATCACGACCTTTGCTCACATAAATATGTGAGCCCATTCCGGTGACAGTACAAAGAAACTTGATACGCACAGTGGGCTCCTTCTCTAAGAGGCATCACATGAAGTGCTCAAGTGACATGACCTGACAAAGACTTAAACCGCGTGACGTCACGTTTCACGTGATTGCTTCATCAGTCGCAATCGTCACGGGACAATGCCGTTGCACGTAACGTAACGTTAGACATGATCATGCCATGCCGCGACGTTTGGTATGATAACTTCATCACGTGTCGTTTGACGTGATGATGCAATTACGTTACGTCATCCAGCGCCGATACATGATGACGTCCATGATGCCTCTTGGAAAAGTGTGCTACTTCTCCAAGACATCACACGACTTCATGAGGTGATAACGTGACGTGGCGATGCCGTTATCACGCAACGTAAAGTTTCACGTAATGATGTCACCACGACAACTTTAGTCTGAAAACGTCATCATGCGACGTTTCAGGGGATGATGTAATCACGTTTCGTCATCATATAAAACATGATATCGCCACTTGTTCAAACGTCTTTTGGTACCATCGGATGTTAGCACCGGATTAATCGCTTCTTTGGTTTATTGTGATTACGTATTTATAAACAATGCAGCAGTTGTAGTGGCGGTTTTCCTCAGCTTCACTGGACATCCACTTCCGCAGGGCTGCGATGACGAGTCATTTTTTTAAAGTCAAGCACCCGTGTTTGGATCAAATCTATTTGGTCTATAGCAAGAGTACTTAAACTCGAACCTAGTCATCATCTGTCAGCGCGGCTCACGCATGGACATGCAGAGACTCCGGCTTGGTGACGGGGCAGCTGACGACAAAAGCCATGACGATTGGACACTGACGGCCAGCTTGCGGTAACATACTGAGCTATATCAGAGCCGTTCACTCCGCCTCTTACCGCAGACCCTTAAAACAATGGCTGCCCCTGCGAAATGCTGCAAATTTTTACCCACACACCAGAATTTTCAATAATGGTCTATAGACTGGAATCAGCAACTATGAAAAGCCAACAGCATGTGAACTGTGGCTGTTAAAAAGTGGCAAACGAAATGTTTTGTTTTCACCACCTTATGGCAAGTTGAGCACAAAAGCGTGTTAAATTACATTGGTACTTTAACATGTACGGTCTTTCATGGTTTTAAACAAATAAGGTGGCGATAGCCCTCGCTATGTGATCTGGTTATCCAAGCTCAAACTTTGCATCGTTATTTATTGCAAGAACGACAACCACTGTCTACACTTCAGCAATATTTTTGATAATATTGAGATATTGCACATGCTATGTGAACGGCAATTAATGAAACGGTCCAATCGATACATTTTAAACACATTAACTGCCATGAGGAATTTCGGAAAAGTGATGTAAAGTGCATCTTCCGCAATTATTTTCTTGAAATATCACATCAGGATTACTTATAGCGTAAGTGAAGGAATTATCGAATAAAACAGTGGAGAACATGATGTCATATCTATATGCGCGAATTTTGCAAGGTAGTGTCACTTTTGTCATGACGAGTTAAACCACCCTTGACAGTTAAGGATTTAACGTGATCGCTTTGATCGAAGATGTTGCAATATTTTTCATGATATCGTTCCCGCAGGAAACCTAGGCTTTCTACCTGTCTATTTGAATAAAATGAGCAGCGTTCCAACGTCGTTGAGCACTTCTCATTTTCGATTACAACCCTGCGTTCGAGGCTGTATGCTTCCTTCACTGCGTTGCCGATAATTTGCGCCGGGTATCTCTGTCTGATAAGCGCGCTTTGAAGTTATTCCTAGATATGAATGATTTCGCAATGGACAAATCATACGCGTCTAAATCGAAATCCATGACCTTGAAATATGCTAATATTGGTGTGATTTGTTCCGTAATTTAAAATGCTGATACCTATAGTTTGATTCGCTTTAAAGTTGCGTCGTTAATTTATTGTTGCACATGGTTATCGTGACGCAAAGAAAGTTGATTGTGATGCCTGAATAACAGTGATAAGGAAGAAAGAAATAGATGAAAAAACAAAGTTCTGGTTCATTATGGTTCCAGATTGTAAAAATAGAGATGAAACATGAGAAGCAAAAAGTCCTCAGATAACGATTTGCAAAAAAGGATGTCTTTTATTGCGCACGTAATGATATTCATGTACAAAAGCGCAGGTCATTGAGCTCAAGTCGTTCTCTTCGAAGAAAGAGTGCATGCAGTGCACCCGATCTTTCGTTTCTCAGTTGGCTTGTCAAACACATTGTGTTTGCTCTAGGACACCCTGGATGTCGTCAGCCTGAAGAGCATTAGCATAGAGCGATGAACTCATAGACGCAGTTAGGACAGATTTTCATTAGAAGGGCTGCTAATGAGCATAGATGACGTTAGCGTGGAAGAATGATAGTCTACTGCAACGAACCACATTGACGTTGTCGAATACCAACGCAAATGAACCCTCTCGAAGTCAGCGAGGAAAGCCTGGAAGTCAGCGTGGTAATCCGCTACGAAGAATCTACCACCACCAGAAAGAAAATGATGGAGGACTTTGGCAGAGAAAGCAACAACAAACTGCCCGCGTATAGGCAAAAAACATCTATGGAGTTAGTTACATAATGTGGCACAAATTTACGCATGATCAAGTCCACACCATCTCCAAGCAGCGCTACATAAGATCCGCTCTCCCTGAAGTACCAAGCTTTACTGCGCAAATAATATTCATAGCCAAGATAACCTGACAGAACCTCATAGCCGAGCTATGGAAAGATCTATTTAAGCCAGGACTGCAATTCTGCATTGCGAATATACCAAATGCATTGAAGCTCTTTAGAGGCATGGACAACATTTAAAACGAATGTGTGATTATACGACTGGGTTTACAACATCCCTTACTCTGAAAATACAGTTTCCTTCCTGAATTTCATAAAGCCCTCGATCACTGTTGTTCTCAAAGCCGGCCCGTTCCTTTTGAAATAGTCTATATTACCAATGGAACGCCCATAAACGCTCCCGATTCTCTCTCTTGTGATTCTTCGGTGAAATCCCGTACTAAATTCAACACACAAGTTTCCGGAAAATTGGGGGAACGAGCCTAGGGAGCCTGCCCCCCTCTGCACGGCTAAACCCCTGTGCCGACGAATGCAGGCTTCATACTTCGTTACTTTGTAAATGGTCAGCACATGTATTAGGCTAAACCTAGTGTTTCTGACTCTGAACGACTTTGTTTTTTTTGCAGACGCAACACTACAGCCTTTTAAATAATAAAATAAACCGTGTTAAAATTCTCCGACAGCACGATTTGAACACAAATCTCTAGCGCACAAGTGTGATATTTAAACCGTTATGCCATAAATGCATGCGTCAAAAACTTGCAAAGAACACCTTTTATCGCATGCAAGCCAGCGCGTTTTGAGGCCGTTTGATTTGGCTATATCGACAGTCACTTCCGCTGCAGCTAACAGGAATAACGTCTATTCGTCAAGCCTTATAGCCATCTGAATTAAGACAAGTACAGATGGCTGTGAAATTTAAGCCCAAGGCAGAAAAATCGTTATAAACAAACGTGCCGCTCTTCATTCCTAATATTCATGACTCCAAAACAACACTTCCTATGCGCACACTCATGGTTCATGATCCAAATACACTAAGAATGTTTCACTTTACGTAGATGCCAAATATACTAAGAATGTTTCACTTTACGTAGATGTCAAATGGTGTCTGCATAATATATTTTTTTACTATGAAAATCCGCACGAAATGCGCAGCTTAGTGAATTCCTCCACGAGTATGTTGTGTGCTAGTAATAAGTCACCTGTTTCTTTGGAATATTGATGTGGTTTACGTGGACTGCAACTCTGTCCTCTCATGCAATATAAAAAAATGTGTAAGTTCTGACACGTCTGAGTATGCCCATCGCTACACCTGCATAAATTTCGTGTATTCGCTTGTAGTTATTTGTATAGTTCTGAAATTACACGATGGTAGAAATTAGAGCGTAAATGCAGATAAGCATTGCCCTGGAGCGAATTCCAGCTAACAATGACATGACGCGAAACTAAAATTTTCCCCGAAGTCAAAGAGGCCAAGTTTATGTAAACAATTCTCATATAGCATGAAGCGTTGTAGCGGTAGCCCGCGCACAGCGCTAGTCCCATGTTAGCTTCGAGTAAAAGAGACAGAAAAGTTTCATGATATTAAACGCACAGAGCTCGACCTCAGGTACATGCCTCCAGCCAGCTACTCTGCGTTGGGAGAAGGGTAATAGGGAAAGAAAGAGGGGCATAATGGGTGACGATGACCAGAGAAGGAGCATTTAATAAGCTATTTGGTTTAATCAAAGCCTACAGGCCAGGCACGACCATTTCAAAAGTCAAGTAAAGTCTGGATGGCCTTAAGAGGAAGCTTTAGCTCGGGCATAACTGTAATGCCGCCTATTTAAATACATGGAAAACGCGGAACCGCTTTTCGGAGATAACCACCGGCCCAATTTCAATGAATTTGTTGCATTTGGACGAGAAAATTATTTCTAGTGAATGGCGGAAGTTGAATTACGATTTATTCTCTGAATTGATTCAATGGAATTTATCATTCTTTGTAAGATTGAAAAAATATAGAAGCACGAAGTTCACAACTTAGTGGCTCTCCACTTGGAATAGATATCCTTGTTCTGTAAACTGCATCCATTGAGCATCCAAAGGAGACAAATTTGATATGTCAATTTATGTCTAACGTCAGTTTGTTACATCGTTTACACAGGTTTTGCAAAAGTTCTACTCACAAATAATAATAGGTTTATTTCAGGGCCATGTGTAGTATATCTCGATTTTGTTCGATCCAGATGTACTATCACGTGCAACTTATAGAATCATTTCTTATTCCGGAGTTACAGAGTTGCAAACTTGACGGTTTTGTTTTCTCCAGATTTTTTATTTGTGTCAATCTTTATTAAAATGTTGGCGTCCCAAGGCGAAAATGCGCAACCAACAGACATTAGATTTTAGTTTTTCCCTTTGAATGCAATGAACCTCATGAAATTTTATGCGCTGATTGACGAGAAAATCAATTTCAACTTCCCCATGCATTTAGATGGAAAGCCCCGAGCTACAGCTTCCTCTTCGATCTCGATTTACCGTTTGGCCAAGGCCCTAAAATAGCCTCCCATGGACAACGGTGGACCGTCGCCCCGCGTACGGTCATTTCTCAACTTTTGACACCCTTCCGTGCACGAGGGGCAGTCACAAAGCAAATTATGTATATTCTCGTTCACATTGCACATCTCACAGTCTGGTGACTCGGTACGTTTCATGGGGTGCACGTACCCGCGCGTAAAGACCACGCCCAGCCTAAGTCGCAGCAGGAGACTACCACAGCTGCATTTAACTTTGGGTGGTAGCCTAAATTTCTTAGTAGGTTCCTATCTTCGGAGTCGTCTGTGGTAAATGTTCTGTGACAGCCAATGTATGTAGGTGCATTATATGTTGATAAAGATATCTATAAGGATTTGTCGCGTTTATAGGCTCATAAATGTCAGTGGCATTTCAAGTCTCTCAAGGCACGAGCACACGTGTGCGAAAAGTCGAAAGGGCAAGAATTGTTCACGCATTCAAAGCCTGTGCATTTGTGCGCTTTGACGCACTCGCGCTCTAGTGTGCGTCATCCATATTTTCAACTGAGCTTCTCCGATCAAAAGAGAGCGTATGCTGGCTGAAACATGGTGAAGTCAAGCTAATACAAGGTTAAGAAGTGTCGAACCCACTGTTGAGAATTAGTTTGTGACAGTAACTTGATTGAACTGTGACATTAAAGTCTACTGTAGCGCCAGCATGTAAATGATAGTGCATGGGCTTTGCCTAAACTCTATCCTTCTGACTTTAAACGGCATCGCGACTTGCAAAGGGATCATTTTGAACAAACTACTGTTTGAAATAATTCAATATGTTAAATTTTTTCCAACGGCAGCATTCGAACACAGAACATTTAGCACGAAAGCCCGATTTGAAATCATACGCCACGCACGCATGCCCAAGGGGAATCGCTCAGATTAGCAGCGATTATGCCTGTTCGTAGTGTCAATGCCTTTTGCATTTAAAAAAAAAGTATACATTGCTCTCAAATTTAGACCATTTAAGTTAGATGAAGTGTGACAAGGAAATTATTATCCAGGCCGGTGAGTCAAACAAAATCATGCGGAACATAATGCCCACGCTAGTAATAAAGGATATTGCCCAAGCCGTCTGGGGAAGGGAAGTGCTTGCGACAAAGAGCGTCAATGTGTGGTGACGCCGCGCCAGAAATCCATGGGAGAGGAGACAAAAGACCCAGTGACGAACCAAAGATTCATTGTTGAAGAAAACTGTTGCAGGCGAATTAAATAAAAACTTTTAGCACACACTGAATTGTTGCTAGGTTGTCTCAACGACTGCCGCAACCATTGCCAGGGGTTTAATTCACAAGCAGGCAATTGTAGCTTCAATTCAAGCTCGCGTTGAGTTGTGCTGTGGCAGCTGTTATTATGACTTTTTAATCTGTTTCTACAGTGGCTGTTATCTTTCAAAGCCACGTCGAAGCACTGGGCTGCTGCTAAGGGGATGAGCGTAGATGCAACAGTGGACAACATGACCCAACTGATGTCCGGGAAAATACGGGGCGTGTTGAGGTCCACAAGCCACGCCTAAAGAGAACGAAAATAAACACTGACGAGCTGGACGTTGTCCATTATGTATCTCTTGGTATCTCGAGGCCTGTGGCTAGTTAGGCACTGCTGCGGCCAGCCTGGCAATAACAGGTTTGTGTGCTTGCTTGTCCCAGCAAGTACTGGGCCCAGTACCTACTGGCCCCAGTACCTACTGAGAAGTGGCCAATAAACCACTTGAACTGGGACCAGTAGTAACCCCAGTTGCAAATTTTCCCTTGGGTATGTTGTACAAAACATAACAGTCACGATTAGTTGCTGGAAAAACGTCGTTTTTGCTTTTGGTAACGATATAAAATTTCAATTGCGTCACAGCTTTCAGGCATTCTAAGTTGTCACGCGCGAGATTAAATCCCAATGGGCGTACGTGTTTAAAGTTCTGTACGACGAATGGCCTCATTTATATCTTCTCGAGGGGATGAACGTAAATTTGTTGCTACTATATTGAGTCTTCCTTTGCCGAACTTGCGACTGTGTTCAATAAAGTAACTGGCTACGGCTTTAAGTAAATTATGCTTTCTCTCTATGCGATCGCAGCCGAGTGTTCTATTAATTTGTTGTCCAATTTTGTCCACGTATTGTTTGCTACATGAGGCACGCTACAGACATTAATGTGAAGGTGAAACATGAAGTTACCTCGCCAATATAATCTGGTACTTTTCTTTTACTCTAATAGCTGATTGTATATGTTTGCGTGTCGAGCATCTGGGATGGTCTCATGAACCAAATGATGGCTTCGTTTTTGTCTTGAGTTTGCTATGTGCAGGAATGTCCTTGAAATTGGTGGCGCGTTGGTAAGCTACGCTGAACGGGGCGGGAACTATCTTTAAGTTTCAGGTTACTAGTGAGCACTGGGTAGTATTTTCGGGGAATGTTGCTCCCGTATTGTAGTTCGTTTGAGAATTCGGTATTTAGAACAGGTGTTGTGGCTTTCTGTTCTAAGGGCGGGGTTTGAGGTCCGCGACACGGTCAAGTTTAGTGTTATCTGTATGGGCCTTCTGAAGGAAAGTATTCGGGTGGTTTCTATTCGATAGTTTCTTTAAAGTGATCAAGTTGTTTATGTAACCTTTTGTTTATGGAACGTAATCTTGTGGCTTTGACCTTTGAAGATACCTTGTTTGCAACGTCTAGGGTGGTGAATTCTATATTTTAAGTATTGTTTGTACTGTCAAAAGACTTATTACACGTGTTTGTATTTAGTGCACCGTCTATTCTCAACAGATATTGGTGTGCCCAGAAAGTTTATGCGCTCAGTTGGAGATTCGAGCGTGAATGTTATTGTTGGGTGTTGAGAGTTTAGAGACGCTACAAATTGATCTATACTGTCTTCGCCATGTCTTTATAATATGTCGTCTATGTATAATAAGTACGTGTACGGCTTCTCTGTGCAGCGAGATAAGAAATCTGTTCTTAAGTCCCCACGTATGTAATCGTGAAGTTTGCGCAAAATGTGTGCGCATACTAGTGCTGCATACTCGTAGGTAGCAATTGTCTTCAAAGTCAAAGCAGTTATATGTTCGTGGCAAGTTAAGAAGAGCTAAGTATACAAATAAAATGTTGCGCATTGTATGTCAGATCTTTATTTATCGAAGATATGCCATGGGTGGTAGGAATGTTACTTGAAAAGGTCGTGAAGTCTAGTGTGGCGAGAATAATGTTTTGGGGTAGTGTGGCATTACTATAACGTCCCCTATTATTTCCAGTAGGTGGGCAGTGCCTTGTACAAACGGCATTACTGCTGTGGGTAATTCGCTAAGGAAGTAGTCGAGAAATATGTGGAGCAGCTCTCGGTCAGGGTGTTATCTGAGACTATTGGGCGTCCTGAGATATTGGTGCTGTATAATTCAGCAGATTGTACTTTATGAATTTTCAGCAGGAAGTAAACTCGCCCATAGTTTCGTTGCTTGTTTCTTTTTTAATCTGAAAGTGTATGTTATCAGTTCATCGGCTAATGGGAATTTCGTTCTGTTGGTAATTGTCAGATGTATGTAATTGTTGGACACTGCCTGGCTTACGGTAGTGTTTGGAGTTGTTTAGCTATCTGCAAGCCTCGATCATACCTTTTATAATGACCAAATAACTATACTTCCGCCCTTATCTGCTTTTTTAATAAAGTTTCCTTTAAAACATTTTTTTATTCCGAGAGTACATGTTACGAAGCCATCGGCTAAGAGGGATTTCAGTAAGTTGATGATTATCAGGGTGTATGGTACTGTTGGATCGTTGTCTAGCTTACAGTAGTCTTCAGCGTTGTATTGTTGTCTGCAAGTCTCCTGCTTGCAATTGTCTAATGAAGAAATAGCCCTACGTACTTGAACCCTTATCTGCCTCCTTAATAAGAATGCCCTCGTGAGCGGTAAGGTTCGAAATTATATGACTCTCTGAGGCAGTTGTTTTTAGGTGTCTTAGCTCTCTTATATGGGGACATCACAATTTTAGAGAAAATTTAAAGCAATGGGTGAAGGTATACAAATTGTTCTGGTTCAGGAGTCCAAGAGGACTGTGCTTCGTGTGGTTTCGTCCCTGTGTAGAATGCGCATTCGTGAGAAAATTTCTATAAGGCTCTTGCGAAGGTAGAATTTATTTGTTGGGCTTTTCGCGGAAAAAACGGTTTAACCATTGCTAACCATGCTTATTTTCTTAATATCTTTTATTATTTCAGTTCTTTCAATATGTTTTGAAAGCGTAATGCTTTTTTGAAGTACCTACATCAATAGACAGCTTTAATTTGTAGCGATTTCAGCTTCGTCTGGTACTTCTACTTTTGCAATATCTACTGCTTGCGTGTTGTGGCTGTTCGTGCGAAAGGGTGTTGTTTTATTAGAGTTTGTTCTTTCCTGTTTTCGCGTCAATTTCTGAGACTGGTTCTTTTTTCGGTAGCGTTTTAAATCTGTCACGTCACCCGGAGAAATCTCTCCCCTCATCCGGAGTGAGAGTTATGTTGTGAATATCATGGCTAAACCCTGCAGTTCTTCGCAGTGTTTTTTGTGTGTATTCAAACGCGGAAGTAAAGCACTGTTTAGTGTTAGCCAGTTTGCTTGATGGTGGCATGTTACCATCGGAGTGCGCCTTTCAGGCATTATTTGCACTTTCTACAATTTCGGAGTTCCGAGAAAACTCGTAGGTTAGTAATATTGATTTAACGCTCTTAAATTCATCGGATAGACTTAGTTATATCCTTTATGAAACAATATTTTTACTTCCCCTTAGTTCAAGCGAAAATCAAGGTCCGCCCATTTGGATGCTGGGACAAGTAGTGCTACAGAAAAAAAGTATAAAATTTCAATTGGATCTCTTTTTTCGGACAGATGTATATACAGTTTTGCATTCATCAACTATCTTTTTTTTTAATTTCTGGTAGAAGAACGTTCAATTTTTTATACCTGTGTTATGCTAACATGCCACCAGAGACTGATACCAGGATATGTCACCTATGCAGGAACCACAGCATAGAGCATTACACGGACCCGGGCCGTCCGAAGCGTTTTTTAGCGCGCCCGGATGGGGCCCTAGCTTGAAGCCGCAGGCCCGGGCCAGGCTCGGACTTTAAGCTTCGAGCGTGGTCCAGACTCGGGCTCTTTCTTTAAAAGGGCCTAAGTTGGGCCTTCAAGCACACGCGAACTTTATGCATTGCATCGCCCAAGGCGTTCTGTGAGAAGCTGAAGTGACACGTGCAAAGAGCTGGCTCTTAGTAAACTTTAGCGACGAAAACAGGAAAACAGATGAAGTTGTCCTCTTTTGTCACGTGAAATAACATTGTCGCCGCGTAAGAAAAAATCAATTATACAAAAAACCGCTCTTCAAACTATTTCCCTGTTGCTGCTTTTGCGATTGCACTATTACATATCTCGATATTGTTGCAGGAAGAAAGCAGGCCCACGAGTGTAAAATAACGTATATTTACAACTGGCGTATATGGCGTTCAGGCAACTGCCAGACTTCGTCTTCGTCTCGTCCAATCCAACTTCTTCGTTCCCTTCACCGTAACATTACCCTCCCGGTGGAGTAGCTCCGTCCCGGTGCAAATTATAGAGCCTCACTTAATGGGGGGACATAGGGCTTATGCCTGGCGACGTGAACAACATCGCTGGTGACGTTGCGATGCACTGAATGCTGACCGACTGGGGCGATCTCGTATGTCACGTCGGACAGTTGGCGTAAGATCTGGTACGGACCAGAACACCGGGAAAGTAGCTTTTCCGACAAGGCGACGCGACGTGAAGGCGTCCAGAGAAGGACAAGGGAACCAGGTGAAAAATGGTAGTCTCGGTGCCGAAGGTCGTAGCGTCGCTTTTGAGAAGCTTGCGAGACTATGAGGCAATGACGGGCGACATCTCGGGCCTGGGCGGCTAAGTCAATAGCATCGCGAGCATAACCAGTGCTGGGTGATTGTACTGCGGAAGGTAGCAATGTGTCAAAGGGCAAGGTGGGGTCGCGGCCATACAAAAGGTAAAATGGTGAAAATCCGGCAGTGTCGCGACAGGACGAGTTGTATGCGAAAGTGAGGTATGGTAAAGCGACGTCCCAGTCACGGTGATCGTCGGAAACGTACATGACCAGCATTTCAGTTAGCGTGCGGTTGAGTCGCTCGGTGAGGCCGATAGTTTGAGGGTGGTACGCGGTAGCAATCTGGTGTTCTGTTGCGCAGGAGCAGAGCAGGTCATCGACGACTTTCGATAAAAAGTAGCGGCCGCGATCCGTCAGCAACTGGCGAGGGGCGCCATGGTGCAGGATGACGTCGTATAGTAAGAAGTCTGCGACATCTGTAGCGGAGCTGGTTGGTAGCGCTCGCGCGATGGCATATCTCGTGGCATAATCGGTTGCTACAGCAATCCATTTGTTGCCTTTGATAGAAATTGGAAAAGGGCCCAGGAGGTCTAGGCCCACACGAAAGAAAGGCTCTGTGGGGATATCGATTGGTTGAAAGAAACCAGCGGGAGGCGTAGCAGGCGTCTTCCAGCGCTGACACAGGTCGCAAGAAGTGACATAACGGCGCACAGAGCGATAAATGACGGGCCAGAAGAAGCGGTGCCACAGGCGGTCGTATGTACGAGTGATGCCCAGATGTCCAGCAGTAGGAGCGTCGTGAAGTTGCTGGAGTACAGCTAGTCGAAGGTGCTTGGGAACGACTAGGAGGAGCTCCGGGCCGTCAGGACGAACGCTACGACGGTATAAAGTTCCATCGCGCAAGGTGCACATGCGGAGGGACGGGTCATTGGGCGAGGAGCCTAGGCGATCCATAAGTGTTCGAATAACAGGATATTTGCGCTGCTCGTCGCTAATATGGAGGAAGTCAGATATGGATAGAACACTGATGTCCGAGTCTGCATCGGTATCGTCCGGTTGATCCACGGGATTGCGGGACAGGCAGTCAGCGTCTTTATGCAGGCGCCCTGACTTATACAAATAGAAAATGTATATTCCTGTAGACGGAATGCCCAACGTGCAAGTCGTCCAGTTGGGTCCTTCAAAGAGGAGAGCCAGCAGAGGGCGTGATGGTCGGCTACGACGCAGAAGCTCCGACCGAAAAGGTACGGCCGGAATTTAGCGACCGCCTATACGAGTGCGAGGCATTCTCTCTCAGTAATGGGGTAATTTCGCTCGGGCGTGGAAAGAAGGTGGCTAGCGTAAGCGATGACACGGTCTTGGTCCTGTTGACGCTGAGCGAGGACAGCGCCGATGCCATGACCACTCGCGTCAGTTCGTACTTCAGTGGGCGCAGAAGGGTCAAAGTGTGACAGAATTGGGGAAGTTGTAAGCCGCTCAATCTGGGTAGAAAAGGCTTTCTCCTGCAGAGGTCCCCAAGAGAAAGAGACGTCTTTCTTAAGAATCTCAGTGAGAGGGTGAGCGATGTCGGCAGAATTTTTCGCAAATCGCCGGAAATAAGAGCATAAGCCCAGAAAACTACGGACATCGTTTGTTGAACAAGGTACAGGAAAATTTCGCACGGCGTGAACTTTCTGTGGATCAGGTTGAATTCCGGCGGCGTTTACGAGATGGCCGAGCATGTTAATTTCACGGCGACCGAAATGGCACTTGGAGGAGTTTAGCTGAAGGCCAGCCCTGCGAAACACGGAGAGTATGGTTGTGAGGCGCCGCAGGTGGCTCTCAAAGTTCGGCGAAAACACAATCACATCGTCGAGGTAACAGAGGCATGTAGACCACTTCAAGCCGCGCAAGAGAGAGTCCATCATGCACTCGAATGTAGCTCGCGCATTGCATAATCCAAACGGCATGACTTTAAATTGGTACAGACCGTCCGGTGTGACGAAGGCTGTTTTCTCGCGGTCCATCTCATCGACGCTAATCTGCCAATAGCCGGAGCGGAGGTCAATTGATGAAAAGTATTGGGATCCGTGAAGGCAGTCAAGAGCATCATCAATGCGCGGCAAGGGATAAACATCCTTCTTTGCTATCCTGTTGAGGTGACGGTAGTCAACGCAGAAGCGCCACGAGTTGTCTTTGTTCTTTACTAAGACAACCGGTGATGCCCACGGGCTACTGGAAGGTTCAATGATGTCCTTGTCCATCATCCTGTCTATCTCTTTCTGTATGATGGCTCTTTCTGTCGCGGAGACACGATATGGCCGCCTATGAATGGGGCTGGCGTCACCGGTGTTGATGCGATGCGTGACAACAGATGTCTGGCCAAGTGGACGGTCGTCCAAATCAAAGATGTCCCAAAAAGATGACAGGAGGTGACGAAGAGCTGTTGTTTGCTCGGAAGGAAGGTCAGGGGCGATCATCTTAGAAACATCGTCCGCAGGCGTCGAGTACGGAGGAGTGGGTGACAAAGGTCCGTTGGTACTGACGAAAGATTTATAGGTCAAAGAAGAAATCTTAAGTTCTTCCAAAGGAGTGATATGGGCTATGGCGATACCGTGTGGCAGCACATGCGACGAAAATCCAAAGTTGAGGATGGGCACGCGAGCGCAGTTTTCGCGGATCCGGATTAAGGTGCTCGTTAGGGCAATATTGCGCGACAAAACCGCGTCAGTAAGCGGCGACACGACGTACTCGCCGTCAGGTATGGGAGGACAGGACGTCAGGAGGACATTTGTAGCCGCTTGTGGAGACAGCCTTGCAAACTCAGCAGAACATAAGCGGTGTGAAACACAAGTTGTTGCGTCGGCAGGAAGCGGCAGATCCAACTGTACAACACATGCGGAGCAGTCAATTTGGGCAGAGTGTTTCGAAAGGAAGTCGAGGCCGAGAATTAGGTCGTGTGGACAGTGTTCAAGGACGATAAATAGAACAACGGCATAATGGCCCCCAATGGCCACGCGTGCTGTGCACATTCCAAGGACAGGTGAAGTACTCCCATCGGCGACTCGCACAGTGCACGGTACGGCGGGTGTCAGAACCTTTTTGAGCCTTCGGTGGAGGGCAGCGCTCATAACTGAAAGCTGCGTTCCAGTGTCAACGAGAGATCTAACAGGAACGCCATCAACTTCAATGTCCAGTAGGTTTCCACATGTAGGCAGGGTCAACAGAAGATTTGTGGGCCGGGTCAGAGTTGCAGCTTCACCTCCGGGAGCTGCACCGCCTAGTTTCCCGAAGCGAAGCGACCGCTTGCAGAAGGGGACGAAGAGCGGTGAACGAGAGGCGAACAGGACCTACGACCTTGGGGAGACGGGAGCGGCTGGACCTTGGTGGAGCACTGTCGGCGTTGATGTTCCTAGTCGGCGTATAGGGCGAGAATGTACGATTGTCTGGTACTTGGCGTTAGTGACTCGGAGACGACCACCGAGGAGGCAACGACCAATGGTTGCGGCAATGGCGGGCGATGTGTCCAATACCGGAACAATTGAAACAGATAGGTTTATCATCCGCTGTGCGCCAGTCAGCTGGGTTGCGACGAGGGGGCGGAAAGCTTTGCGTCTGGGAGCGAGCGGCCGGAGAAATCTGGTAGGTGTTTGTATGGCGGACCGAGCAGAGAGATGGAATGCCCAAACTTGCTATTTCCTCCCGAACGACCGCTTGTATAAGGGAGATAGCGGGCACGCTTTCCCGACAGTCAGAACGGACTGGAGCCGGAGCCATGGCCTCAAGCTCACGGCGAACGATGCGCGTGATTTCTTCCGGTCCTGTGGGCTGAACGAAGCGCGGCGGGTCTTCGCAAGAAGATGTCGCGGCGGTATTGGGCAATCGGTCGAAAGTCTTAGCGACGCGGCGGCCCTTCGCTTGTTCGAAGCGCCGGCACTCCTTTATAATTGCATCCACAGTAGCACAATCCTTGCACATCAGGAGATTGAAGGCATCGTCTGCAATACCTTTCAATATGTGGCCAATTTTGTCTGCCTCGGTCATGTTGTTATCAGCCTGTGCAAGTTCTTTTTTTGCCGCCAGCTGACGACCGACAGGTCTGCCAAACAGGTATCGCATTTTTTCTTTGCATACATCCCAGCTCATTAGGTCAGCTTCCTGTGTGTCGTACCATTGCGTCGCAGTTCCTCTTAGGTAAAATATGATGTTTGCTAGCATCATTGTTGGATCCCGCCTGTTGTTGCCGCACACTCGTTCGTACATCGTAAGCCAGTCCTCGACGTCGGCGTTGTCCGTGCCACAAAATGTCCCTGAGTCCCGCGGATGAGGGAGGATGACCGTTGGCACGGGCTGCTGAGGCGTTGTCGCTTGTGTCGGTTGATTTGCCATTGTGGCGGCAGGTAGATGACGTCCGCTGCGAAGTTCCGTGATTGTACCCCGCACCTTCCACCAAAATGTTGCAAGAAGAAATCAGGCCCACGAGTGTAAAATAACGTATATTTACAACTGGCGTATATGGCGTTCAGGCAACTGCCAGACTTCGTCTTCGTCTAGTCCAATCCAACTTCTTCGTTCCCTTCACCGTAACAATATTATCACATCATTCTAGCGCTAACGCAAGGGGTGTCTCTTTCTTCCTGTGCATTTATTTTATGTTGCATGCTCGTGAATTCCACTGTTTATTCGGTACACCTACATCGCCTGCACGGCATTATCGTAGGGGGGTTAAAATACAGGCGGTCACAATGGAAAAATATTCAGAAACATTAAAAGTATACATCAGTAAATGCAACATATTTAAGACCTGAAATTTGCAAAAGCGGAAGACAAACTAACAAATTACGAAACAAAGTAAGTAACAAAGTAACTATAAAAAAGAAAACAGTAGCGTATGTACAGAGAAGTATAACAGAATGTTAAAAGAATATGGCTCTCAATAGCATTTTCAATACTAGACGCTGCCATCACTTCTTTAGGAAGCGAATTCCAATCGTCAATCGTGTTAGGAAAAAATGAATACTTAAACACATTGGTACAGCACTTATCAGCTCTAATTTTGTTAGCGTGGCCCCTCCTAGATGAAACGTAATGCGGCTCCTCAATGAACATTGCTTTGTCGATACCAGGTTTACTTTTGTATATGTTGTAAAGGAATTTCAATCTTAGGATTTTCCTGCGTGAAGAGAGAGTTTCCCAACCAAACCCTTCCCGTATTCCGGATTCTCTTATAATAAAATTATAATTTCATGTTGCGAAGCGTGCTGCTTGCTTTTGGATGCGTTCTATTTTGTCTGTGAGGTTTTTAGTGTACGGATCTCAGGTAACGCATGCACATTCTAGAATAGGCCTGATGTTTCTTAGATACAAGGTTGCCTTCAGTGATGAAGGAGAATGCTTAAAATTTTGTCTGAAAAAGGGAAGAAGACGGTATGCTAAACATATACATTGGGAAACGTCGACCAACGCGATGCTTTTACTTCAGTGCAACCACTCGAAACAGAGCCGAAGCCACACGAACAAAACGATGATGAGTCGTACAAAAGAACTTCTTCGCATGGGTGGAACGAAGCAACGCGCCGCACCACAGTGAACTTTCCTTTTGTCCTGAATGGTAGCGGTATTTGCGTGGGCAATCTCATGGCAGCGGGCTGTGCGAGCAGCAAATTCTTCTGGAAGGGACGTAGGTGGCGCAGCAGGTGATGAGAGCAATGTAGTGTCCAAGAAGAAAGACGGTGTGCGACCCTAAACGAGGAAGAAGGTACTGTAATTACTTGTGCAATGGATGGCAGTATTATAAGCAAACGTGACCAAAAGTAATATGGTGTCCCAGTTTGTGCGATCGGGTCGAATACGTAGGCATTGTGTTAGACAAAGTCTGATCAAAACGCTCTGTAAGACCGTTTGCCTGTGGATGGTACGGTAATGCGGGTTTATTGGCGGTGTGAGAGGCCTGAAGGACTTCACGAAGCACATGCAAAAGGAACGGCTTGCCACGGTCACTCAGAAAGACCAGCGGGCGTCAGCGCGAGGGATCCGTATAAGTCTACACCTACAAATTCGAAGATCAGATCTTTCGTCTCCTGCGATAGCTTACTGGTATCCTGTCTAACGGAGTTACCACCGACTTCTATTGCACACTCCTTAATGATGCCCACAAGATGGCCGTTCATTGCTTCAACACTAAGTGCTCTTCCTGAGTTAAAGCCGAATACCTGTTCTGTAGCTTGATCTGGAATTCCTCTATTTTCCCTCTTACCGCTAACTCATTGATCGACTTCTTTATGTACCAGTTGCTTCCGTTCCCTCCTCAGGTCTAGGCTAATTCGAGTTCTTACCATCCTATGGTCACTTCAGCACACCTTGCTGAGCACGTCCACATCTTGTATGATGCCAGGGTTAGCGTAGAGTATGAGGTCTATTTCATTTCTAGTCTCGCCGTTCCGGCTTCTCCACGTCCACTTTCGGCTATCTCGCTTGCGGAAGAAGGTATTCATTATCCGCATATTATTCTGTTCCGCAAACTCTACTAACAACTCTCCCCTGCTATTCCTAGTGCCTATGCCATATTCCCCCACTGCCTTGTCTCCAGCCTGCTTCTTGCCTACCTTGGCATTGAGGTCGCCCATCAGTATACTGTATGTTGTTTCGACTTTACCCAACGCCGATTCCACGTCTTCATAGAAGCTTTCGACTTCCTGGTCATCATAACTGGATGTAGGGGCGTAGACCTGTACAACCTTCATTTTGTACCTCTTATTAAGTTTCACAACAAGACATGCCACCCTCTCGTTAATGCTATAGAATTCCTGTATGTTACCAGCTATTTCCTTATTAATCAGGAATCCGACTCCTAGTTCTCGTCTCTCCGCTAAGCCCCGGTAACACAGTACATGCCCGCTTTTTAGCACTGTATATGCTTCTTTTGGCCTCCTAACTTCACTGAGCCCTATTATATCCCATTTACTGCCCTCTAATTCGTCCAATAGCACTGCTAGACTCGCCTCACTAGATAACGTTCTAGCGTTAAACCTTGCCAGGTTCATATTCCAATGGCGGCCTGTCCGGCACCCTCTGCAGCGTCGCAGGTCTGACCGACGCCGTGGTCAGTTGCTTCGCAGCTGCTGGGGACTGAGGGCCGGGGTTTGATTGTTGTGTTCATATAGGAGGTTGTGGCCAAGTACTGCACCAGGGTGGCCAACCCTGCTCTGGTGAGGGAGTGCGTTGCCGGTTCTGGTTCTGGTCACCGGGATCAGGCCACACTCCAAGCCTGTTTATGCAATTTTATCAACACACGGATTTTTTTTTTAATCCGGTGGAAAATTGCGCGGCACCGGGATTCGAACCACGGACCTCTTGCACGCGAGGCAGGTGTTCTACCTCTACGCCACCGCTGCAACTGTGACTTTCATCGCCGCGAAACGCAGGACATCGCCAGAGCATGTCAGGTAAGTTCGCAAAGTCATTGCATAGTGCACATGAATTTGTTGTCTGAATTTCGGGGTACATCTTGTGAAGATATAGGGGGTTTGGGTATGCCCCCGCACTCTAAAAACTAGAAAGGGTATCGCAGGAGTAAAGCGGCCGATTTACTCTTCAAAGCGTCGTTTTACTCTCGCAAAATGTCGAGTGGAGTGAAATGCATTGTTCACTCCGGCACCAAGGGGAGAGTAAAATGTGCTTTTCACTCTCCCCTTCAGAGAGACAGTAGAATGCCCGTTCTACTCTTGCGGCAATAGAGGACGAAACGTAGCGTAATCTTCTGCTTCAACTGTAGGTGGCTGGCCCCGAACATGGCAATGTATCACTCATGCACGCTGAGCATAGAACACATTGTTTTGCTCCTAAGAGAACAGGCCGCTGCAGTTCAAAGGAACGCGTAGCGAGCGCTCTACCTTTTCACTCTGAGTTGCTCCACCGCGCGCGCGCGCTCAACCTCGCGGAAGAGCACAGCGCCGGAGAAAGGTGATCCGTCCAGCGAGCAACAACGAAGGCCATCCAAGGGAGATTGTGTGTCAGCCATCTCGCGTCGCGGCGAAGACACGACAGTCGTTGGTCATTCCTTGGATATAACAACAAATCCTCCACGGTAAGTGAATTCTGACTTAGGTGCACATTCTGCGTATATGACATGCTATTGCCAGGAAGTCGTCGCGGCGCTTAGCCGACGCGATTGACAACGGACTAGGCAAGCGCGCTGTCTCTCGATGTCAATCGAAAAAGCCAGTCATCGCGATAACTGCATGTGATTTTATCACTTTGCCGTTATCCGTAAGTAAGAGCTTTGAAAATGGCAAACGCTGCCAGAACTATGGTATGTTCAAAAAGACGCCAGGCGAGAGGATGCTTAAAATGGTTTGTTCACCAGCCCATGATTCCGAGCCTATGCGGAGCGTGATTAGCGTGCGTTTTGTGTGTTTGAATTTATTCAGTTTGGCATTCTACTGTGTACGGAACGCTGTTGAATTAAGGAGTCGCATAACAGAAGGCGTCATTTTGCTTGAAGCATGCTTTTGTTATAAATAAGCCGCGCGCTTGACGGTGTCTCGCCCAGGGGGAATCTGTGACCACTGAAGTTACGTGCAGCACCAGTGCTAGTTAGAAACTTTGCCGCAGGCATTCAGCTGCATGCTGCAAGAGGTCAATTGGGCGCGTTATCTTGAACTTACTGAAAACGCATGAGGAATCCATGTTTTATGCTGAATAAAGTACCATTTATAAGCGACCTTGCGCGCGACAGCTACAAGCGACGCGATGCAGATGGCTGTCGCGTTCGCTCGTCGCCTACAAGTCGTACTCCGTGTGAGCGACGATTTTGAGTGACGCGTCCCCGGTGTTGCCGGTATGAGGGCTGCAATCACGCGTGACGCGTGCTTTAGTCATTTACGTTGATGTATTTTACTATAAAAAGTAGCATAAAATATTTCCGGAGGTCTTGCAGTAAGTTCTGATCCTTGCACGCATAAAAAATTAATCATTTGCTCGTTCCGCGCGACATTCGGTAGTATTTGAGTTATGTACGTACATCCAGTTCCCGCTTCGCGGCATTGGCTAGTCGCTCATAGCACTTCCGGGAGACGAGCGACGATTTCTAGATTTCCAGAACCGAACCATCTGTTCAAGCGACGGCGCGTTTTGTCGCTCGAAGCCGTCGCTCGTCGCCGTCGCGCACTAAATCGCTCTCACGGTGTTTATTCCTAAGACTGAACTGTTTTGCTCATGTATTGAAATAGTGTGATTATAGGTCTGGTTTTATGTCTCCTGTTGCGGTTTTCGAGCACGGTGCGAAACTGAAAGGATGCTTATGTCTACGAACTCGGTGAATTGTCGAGCAGCGAGTTATGCATCGGCATCGTATATAACGGCTGCTGTGTGAAATTACAATTGCAGGGGCGCTTTGCATACGGTTATTGTTTTAGACATGCCTGTGCATTTGCTAATATGAGTTGGCGTGTCAGAGTTGCCATATGAACAGCTAAATCAGCCTTCCTCGGGGGGTTACAAGCGTAATGTGTGCATTTTGCTACTGCATGGCAGATCAAAATGTGTTTATCGCTTTAATATTTTTAGCAGAGAAATAATATATCAAAATAAAATGTTGCTTTAATTCCGTGTTACCAGTTGTCTGTCGTACACAAAACAATAAGTTGGTATAATAAACAATAACTGCGGTCTAACTGCAACTTCTACATGCCTTCAAGAATCTAAAGTGTTAGATTTCAAACTGCAGCAAGACTCGAGTCTGTCAAAAATAAACTCCATTGCCCACCTCATAAATGAAAATAAGTTCATGCCATTTAGTAAGCTTAGATGCAGGCCGCAGTGAACTTTCTTGTTAGTATTGAAATGTGGGTAAGCTTGCCATAAGAAGCCTTGTTGCCCTTTCTTATAGGCACATGTAGTCATATCCATTAAAGTGGAGGACAATATTTTCATCCCTACTGAGCATCATGTTTGCAGCTATGATCCTCAAATTATGGCTTCAGCCGTGGCCCAACCAGGAATGGTGCGGGGGCACACTGGGCACGTGCTTAGGATGAGTCACAAGTGGTGCTTGCGGTACACCAGACTTATGACAGACCTATGACGTCTGACAATGACCAATATTCTATTTATTAGCAGGAGTATTCTAACATTGGTGAAAAACAAGGATGAACGGTTGGTTATTTGTTTTTTGATTAAATCTAAAAATTGAAGTTAGTTTAGCAGTTCACTGTCGCAGTCGTTTAGACGTTTTGCATGCATTTCACTAGGAAGACTAAGAGCTAAGACTTTCTTTTATTGCCATGACCTTGACTGTCTTGATGTTGTTTTGCACCATGCCCTTGTGTTGACTTTTGCACACGATATTTTTCAGGCACCCGCTTCATATAACGCAAGAAGGCACCTGCAAGCACACGAGGATGTGAAAGACCCAGTGCAGCGCGACTTCACGTAGTGCAGAGGAGCGAATGCCAAAAAATCAAAATACATTGTCATGCAATTTATACAAGAAAACTAGTATGTGGGTATATTGGGTGTACCATTTGACCAAATGTAAACAAAATCAAGATACAGTATGTTACACCAAGATGAAAATTCTCACGTGCTCTAGGCATTCATCTTAACATGGTATATGTATGTAATGTTTCTGATCGGAAAGTCAAATTAAGTATGCTCTCTGGAGACAAACACATAGCAGCAAGTGTCATTGAAAAGTTAGAAACGTGTTTAAAAAAAGCTGATTAGTTGTGAGAAGTGACTGCTTTTTGTCTTGCTCTCATCAGATACATCCATGTGATAAAAAAAAATAGTGGTACATTGAAATTGCATATTTGCTTAGTGACATGATACATACTTGCAATGAGTATGGTGCCTGTGTTTAACATAAAAAGCAACAACCCATGCTTGGTTAGGTGAGGCCCAGTACAACATGCACAAATTGGTGAGTGGCGCTTCTTTTTTTATTTCTGTGTCGTGAGGTTTACGCTCGTATAGGTGCAGTGGCATGCCGCATGGCTAGTACAAAAAAGGGGGGGCAGATATATGTAGCTCAGTGTACACGACACAGGGCAAAAGAAATCGGTTTTCAGCAACTATGTTAAATGCCATGTAGATAAATTTTACAACGCTACTCATTCGAAGCGCGCACAGGTGCATCTTGAAGAAAAGTTTTCCAGGGTACATAATTTAGTGCGTAATTTACACTAATTACGCTCTAACCACCAGACATAATAATTTAAATATATTATAGTGCACGGAAAAACCTAGAGCGAATCAAATTTTGTGTCAGCTTTGTGTGTATACGTATAGTCTTTCCTATGCATTAGGTTTTTCGCGTAATGCATTAGCAGTTGACAGCCTATCTTATGATGTGAACTCTGTTTACATTACATTTGTTTATTGATTTACTCGTTTGTTTTGCGACCTAATTATGAAATGCCGGCGTATATATATTTACAACATTTGACATAACCCTGTATGTTTTGTAGGGACAACCCAGGACGTAGATTTCTCAGCACCCAGTCAACTGCCAGAAGTGACTCAAACACAGGCCACCAGTAAGTGGACATCAGTTGCAATTTCACATCATGCCGTCGGCTGCTGCCTTGTACTGAGGCTTTTTTAATGAGATGGGGATTTCGTTCTAACGTACATTTTGACCACAAAGGTGCGATCATGTCTCACAGAGGCGTACATGGTTGCCATTCTCGGTGAGGGACGTGTTCTCGTGTTCGTGAAGCATTTGTGTTAGGAAGTATTGTCGCCCAATGAGTCAGATATAAACCCTATAACTCGCCACTGCCAGCAAGTAGTTATGAGAAACGCAATATATTATGACGCTGTAAAGTTATTTTATTGATTCGAAGGAAAGTTTTGCAGCAGGAAAAAACGTTGCTATTTCAGGTAAACATCTCTTTTTCTCACAAGTTATTTAGCCAAACTGTGAATGCGTGAAATTCGTGACTTATGAATAGATTTTAATTCATCCTTTAGTAATGCATCTAAAAGAGACTAGAAATAGCATGTGACTACCTCTCCAATCAGCAGATCATAGACTTACAGTCATAAGTGGTAGTTCCATGAAGTCTCGCACTCTATATAACCTTTCCCTTCAGCAGTATTGGAACTGGTGGCTGCGTTTTCAGAAGGAGAAGTGCACTTGACACTGTATATGTATGTGTGAATTCGGTTTTCTTTGTAAGTGTCGGCTCACTGACACAAACAGTGTAAAATCAGTTGTACCATGAGGCTGACGAAGCCTTCTGCTGCTAGAAATGCGGCACTTCATATTGTATAGTACTGCATGACATTTAAAGCAAAACAGGCACATAAAATGATCAAGAAAACAACCCGCGGTTATACCTGTTTTCCTCAAAGAAAGCTTGTCCTTTATGGGCTGTGTTAATCTGAGCTCTTAACCGATGTTTCAGTAGCATTATCCCTTAGTGAGTGAGAGATTGGGGGCAATTATTCGTGTTAGTGTTTAAATGGTGTCCTATTTATGTGAATTTGTTCCAACAAAGTTGTCTAGATTACTTTATTGTGCAGTGTACAGCTTATGATGCGTCATCAACTACTGAGTTGCTAACATACATATGCATTTGTCACTATACAGGTGGCACTCGGCTGTACCACTGCAGTGCTGCGGAAATTGCCAGCACCAGCGGCTTTGCAACAACTGTTTCACAGTATGTCGGTATGTGCTAATTTATAGTTATGTTGGGATGGGCTAGTATTATGGACCACTGCTACTCTGTATTCTGACAGATCGATATGATAAGTGATGTAATGGTCACAGCGAAAACCTTTGAAAGTTTTACTATGGTACATACAAAGGCTCTCCTTTTCGTAACTGGAGCAGAGGAAAAGAGCATGCAGGCACTCCGGAATGTACATATATTTCAAAACATGAGAGAGACATATATATATGTACATATAAACTAAGGCCGGGACGTTCCATCTTTCATCCTGAATTGACTTGTACAGCGCAAAAACACAACACAGACACCAGAGAAGCACATATGTTAACAGGTTTGATGCACACGTTAATTCAACAGATTTGATACTTCAGGTGTGCTATTTTACTCAAGGGGGAAGGGAGAGGGGAGAAAACCAGAAAAAAGAGCGGAAAAGAAAGGAATCGTGCCAAAAAGCATGAGAAGCATCGTGCAGCCAGGATCACCAGCAGGACATCTAAAAAGCACTCTGATAAAATTACATACAGGACAACCTTACGTATTGTTTGTTTCAATCAACTCAGGTCACATGCAGTCATTACTGCAATCAAGTTGTTTCCTTACGTCATATGAGGGAATGATGTGGGCCCAAAAAACTGTTTAGAGCTGAAGGATTATGTTCCATGCTAGCCTCATTGCCTGCTTTTTTATCATATTGTTATCAGCGGCTTATGATAGGGACAAACAGTAAGAATACGAGCTGTTTCCTGATTCGCCATTCCACACAACATGTCTTTGTGACTATATGTACATGCAGATCATCCATAGATGAAAAATATTCAGTAGAGTAGAATCTCGTTACAAGATACACTTGGTTGTAAGAGACATCTTTAAATGGTTTGGTTGGTTTTCCGATGTTTGCCACGTTAACAACACTGTATACAAGAGACACCTTTGTTACTAAAGATGACTTTTTAAGTATTCACTACTTCAAAGGGACACAACCCATGCACATTCACTTCGTGCACCTTGTGTGCTCCGAAGGGCTTAAAGATCACGCAATCCTCACACAAGTCAATTGTGCATGTCCCCTTAAGCATGAACTAGAAACGGAGGGCAACGAGGATAGTGCATGGCAGAAAGTGTCCGCAGTTGTAGTTGACGAGCGTCTAAGAGCACCTCAAAGGTACGGCGAGCAATAAGGAGGCTTGCGAAGTGATTAACTTTAAGAAGTTTGGAAGGAAGCTAACACAATCTACAGTCACTAAAATGGTGCGAGTGTCTTCTTTAAATGGCCCCTAAACGACCGAGGTTGAAATTTAGTGGCGGTGTTGCAGCTGTACGCGATAAGGCAACGAACACGTAGCCACGAGAATTTTTCGAAACGGTGCAGTAATAGTGGAGTTACGTGTGTTTGATTATCTGAAAGTAGTCCCCGCTCATTTCACTGTTTCATCTGGTACACGCCATCTGGACAGTATCGTCTTTTCGTCGCCTAGTACACCGCCAAATGTTACGGGACAGGCCATCAACAAAGAGCTCTGTTGCTGCCGTGCTGGCCCGTCGTCCTGCGAGGGGTGGCGCTAATGGCCTCGCCAATACAATGGAACTGTATGGTCACTCGTGTTGAAGAGCCTCATAGGAAGACCCTTCTGTCGGCGTTTCTGTTCTTTGCCCCCATAGGCTGCCCACAATGGCATCGCGAGCAATACGACGAGGAAGGAGGAGTGTGTGTATAATCTTGCAGGCCTTGCCGGCAGTCGTACACTCTCGTTCGACCAATCAACAGCACCGGAAACTGGTGACATCATCAGAGACAGCCTCGGGACGTCAGCACGAACTGGGGGGGGGGGGGGGGGGTGTAGGATAGGTCCGGAGAGGCGCACGGGGTCGTTTTCTTCATATTGTGGTGCTCCCGCAGTGCTACGCACTGTGGCATTTGGCATCATCGATCGTTACGGCGTTCTGATTTCGATGCGTGTGTTTACTGTAAATGTTAAAAAATATCGAGAGATGGTTTAGGGGCCCTCTAAACCACCCTGAGCAATTGTTCCTTCAGATATATCTAAACATACTTTAGTGATGTTGCATAATAAAGTGATCTAGTCTGGCTTCTGAGTGCTTCAAAATTTTTGGTTTCAAGAGACATGTTTCTCGTGCCTCTTGAGTATCTCTTCTAATGAGGTTTTACTGTAATGTGCACACACAATTGTGTAACTCCAGCTGCAAGTATTATTCATTAAGCCAGGTCACTGATGTGCAGGGCTTGTGGTTAGGTGTTGATGTCCGTATTTTTTTAGAGCTATGTTTATTCATTCAGGCTGTTCTTATTGGTTCTTCGATGCAGGAGACAATGCCTACGAAATTATTGGCCCTGATGACGAGCGCCCTCCAGGGGCAAACGACATCTCTGTTGCAGAAATTAGCCCGATACCACCTGAAGTACCATGACAGGTGACACAGCAGCAATAGTTAGAGACTGCGTGTCTACTGCAGCTGCAACAGTGTACGAGGTAAGCAGCAGCACGTCAGCATCAGCAACAGTGTCAGAAGGAACTGCACCAGGCCTGGTAGGACAACATGTGTGCTACCATTGTGACTTTTTGTAGTGCATACAATTCATTTGCTCGATATACAGAAGCTTTGCACCATGACTGTGAGCCAGTGTTCTTGTGCAGTAAGTGCAAGATTACGTTTGGTGTTATAACACAGTACAAGCTTCACTTTAAAATATGCAAACCTGTTACAGTTGTTGCCTCCCTGGCCAGCCCACGTAGTGACAACAATTCGGAACGCATGGAGGGACACACCTCTCCCCCATTAGAAGATAGCAGAAAGACTCTCAGCATTGTTGCTAGTTTAACTGGTCTTTGTAGGCAACTAGAAGGACAACACATGTGTCATAAGAATATTGTTGATGTTGTTGAAGAAGTAAAAAAGATATTTGATGCAGCTGAAGTGCCAACTGATATTGAGCAAATCAAAAGCGACCACCTGAGAAAGCAACACTATGGAAATTTGGGTATCTATGTGCTGCCACCTCGTAAAGCTCACAGGGCATGTAAAGGCTTATGTTGTGAAGTTTGCAGACCACCTTCAAAATCTGATAAGGCACCCAAACATCGTTTACTATGTAAGGAAGCCCTGCAGAATGCAGACTGACTCTGTACTTAGTGACTTCTGGGATGGAACAAGGTTTCATTCACATCCGATTTTTAACAAACACAAAGAAAATGTTGTTGTTCTCAATCTGTATTATGATGGCAGAACTTACCAGCCCGATCGGTACGAAAAGAGGCAGATTGGGCAAGCTCAGTGTATTTTATTCAACAATCTTAAGCATGCCACCTTCTCAGCATTCTAAACTGTCTAGCATTTTTTTTATTGGGGTTGGTTACACCGCTCAGTTGATGTTTTTTTTCTTTACTCTCTAGACGGTTCAAGTGGCTGTTGGACAAGCTGGCCCTTTTGACAAGGAGAGGCTCATTGTGTTGCTACAAGCCTCACTAAACGAATGAAAAATGAACCCTCCAACTTGCTTGCCATGCTACTTCCTAATAGAGAACATTGTAAGCATCAAGCTAAGGCTCTGCTACTCTTGCATGTCTAATATCAAGTCACAGAGGTTCTCTCCCTTTGTTTTGCCTTTTTTGTAAGGGGCCAGTTCCATAAATATAAATCTTATTAATAACTGATGCCGGAGAAATATATGTGCATCAGTATCTTTGAGTGACATACCTGTACAATCTGTAGAAACATGCGCCTTATTCTGGAGCAGCAAACGTAAGTCCTCGTGAAAGTGACTATCTTGTGAGATGACTCCCATCAGCCACATCAGTTAGTTGCAAGGGGGTTGTGGGGAACAGAATCGCTAATGTAGTGGTGGCAAGGGACATTTTGTTGATGGTGTGAGAGAACGATTGGAGATTTCAATGTGCCTCAGTCAGTCTGAATGAAGTCACGGGACGGCACCTCAGTGGCCAGCTGTCATGCCCTCATACTTTTGTGATGGCGGTAGTGTCTCCCATTTTGTTGGAGAATGTGCCAGATAGCAGATGAGTGGAGTACATCTGTTGCTCTTGGGTCTAGGAGCATGGTTAAGGCTTGTTGAATCGGAGGTTCTGAAGCGTCAGCTCATTGCGCTATTTCGTACTTGCGTCTGCTATTGGTGAATTGTGGCTAAAGACATCTATAGGCTCAAAGTGACTGTCGTAAGTCACTTCGTGCCCTCTGTAGTTTCACCGAGGCCAAAAAGTGACTCAAGGGAACACTCTTGAGTTGTCATTGGTGTCACACAAAAGTGATGCATGCTCCCTAGACATGACCAAGCTCTTTAACTACACAGTGCACGAGCGGAACAAGGGTATCAGTGCAGACGCGTTGTATTTGCCACAGTACTGACATTCTTCAGGCACTCTGGCATACTCCATACTTCCAGGGTCTCAAATGTGCAACCACGCGATTTGAAATCAGGATACTAAGCATTTTTAAACCAAGAAAACTGTTGACACCTTCAGCTATGCCCTTTAAGTAATACCCCTCCTCCTGTTTATAAGACGTGCCAGTAATGAAATTCTGCAGCGCTTCAAAACTGCCTTCCTAGGTCAGCACATAGAACTCTTAGCTGAACATGTTATGCCTCCTTTAGTAGTTCTTCAGTTAATCTTCAAAGACCACCCAACCAGTCAAACGACACCCTTACTTTTATCAAACCAGAGGAGTCCAGTTTTGGCAAGGTAAATAGACTACATTATCCAACTGAGCTAAGTGTTCCAGTGGTAATGATGGCTTACTCTGGTAGTGCTTGGGCCAGTCAATGACATCTGCATTCAACATTGCTTGAAAATTTTCATAGGTCTCTTGCGGCGTCCTGTCGGTTAGGCTGATCGAGAGGTTCAGTATTAGTAAGGTCTTCATTTCTACCTTATGCGTCAACCATTTTTGTTACTTGATGTGGGTGGCCAGCTAAATGTCCGTTTCTTCAGAAGGTAGATAAGGCTGGTCCATTCAAAGTGATTCACTCTGCAGCTTCACAAAAATGTTACAGGCAACAGATTTATAGGTGGAAGGTGGTTATATTCATGCTGTGTTACAGAGGTTAAAGAGGAATGGGTTTGTTTATAGATGCAACTTTTTAATACTCGCATAAGACACGCAGGCAGGCAATTGCTTATTTTATGCCACCATCCATCACCATATCCTTAATCCATATAAACAGCCGTAGCAACATAGCAACATTACTGTTTCAACTTGCATGTAATCCCAAGACATCACTAAAATTTCTTGAAGTGCTCAGTGTCGCTCTCTGGCTGCTACAGATGCTGTACATACCTGCCAAGCTGCTTCCAGGGTTGTGCGTCATAAAAAGTAAACGGGTGGTACAGTTTCATCTCGGATATGCAAATTAGGAACAGACAATAAAGTGAAAAGTGGTTGTATACTAATTTTCATTATGCCAGGCATTACCAAACTGTCTCATGCTTTCTACCAGGCTGATTTAGATTTAAACTGAATTACAAGGCTGAGTAAGCTTGGCTTCCTAAAACTTTGGTTAGTGTGTGTACAAGTGGGGTCGGCAGAGTAGGATTCTCAGTGTACGAGTCTGAGTGAGTCCTAGAAATATATTTTGTGAGTTAGCTTCAAACTTTTGTTCGTCAACCCATGGGGTGGATACAGACAGTGTGTCCGTGTCTCATAGCATCAACAGTTAATAGTATCGTCAATACTGTTGATGCTTTTGTAAAATCTATTGTTTTATACTTTCAGATCACTGTGGAGGCAGAGCTTCGATTCAAGGATAAAATGTCAAAAATGTTGGAGTTGCTACACTTGGCAAAGGAGCTTATGTCCAAAATGGGTGATCGTGAAATGGATTTTCCTGATATTGATGACTACCTAAGGGGTAAACATGCCAAACATGCACTGATAATGTTGGTAAGACTTTCAGTTTTGTTATTCACATTTTTTGCATTTTGGCCTTGCAACTAGGGTTGCAACCTTTGCTGGAAAAAAAAACTGGCCCTTCGAAAGGAGGGGGGAGGGGTATTTATACAGAAGATTGAATTTACACTGGAAAAATGACAAATCAACATACTGTAGATGTTTACAAAAACACAACGCTTAGCTAACCAACTACTAGGCTGGTTGGCATAAAAATACCAGCGAATGTATGCACTAAGGCTGACTGAACTTTTGGGTGATTGCTTTGAATTAATGTGCTGCACCTTAAGTAATCGCACATGCTTAGCCCATAAAAAGCTCTTCTTTGTGTCTGACTCTACCAGACTGGTGACATCACACACACGAAGAAGGTTTGTGTTGGCCGAAAAACCAGTCAGTGACGGTCGGTTTTATGTGGCAACCAGCCCGCTATCAAAAAACAGGCCAGACCGTTCGAAAATCGGGCAGGTGGCAACCCTAACTTGCAAGCATGCTTCAGAAGATATGTTAGGAGATCTTGTAGTATACAGAAGATGAGGTACTTAAGCATTTTTGGCAAAGCATTTTTGTAACAGCCACAGGTATCTGAAAATGTGCCTGGGTGGGGTAGTACACAGAACATCAAAATAAACTATGATATTTTTTCAGAGCACAGGCACAATGAAGCAAGAATGCACCATTGGATGCCATTCAGAAGAAAATTCATGCCTGTTTTAGGGTTTGTGGAAGCTGATGCGGCTGATTTGTATGGAGAGATATAGTCTGGCTAATTTTACATAGGAAACAGGAACTGAAGTGTCACAGTGATCACAGCAAGTGATTACCAAAAAGTGTTGATGCACTCTTTGGTAATAAGTTGTGCGACTGGTTTCCCTTCCATTTCTGGATGAATATGTGCAAGCTATTTTGACAAGTGCAACAGACAAAGCAACAAAACAAGAAAGGTCAGCACTTGACAATAACAATACTGCTCCTCCTTGCCTGAGAAGGCAAGTGTAGCAGTGATGTTGCGCTTGGCATTGCAAAACGGCACAGCCAGTATCCCTTAGTTCAGGTTTTGCATGTGAAATTAGCCAAACATCATCACACCATAGAAATTACAGACATCATTTTCTTGCTAATCTTAAATTGAATATAGATTTGCTGCCTGTATGATGGGCTCCTATAATTGGAGAATGTTCACTTGTGTCTGTTATGGTTAGAAAGATGTCCGTGTGGTTACTTACTGTTCTAGTTGCAAAGCCAACTTATTCTGCCGTGCTTCCAGCCATTACTTAAGTAGTTTTGCAAAGACGTGTATATATCTCCAATCGCATTAGAATAACTGGTGTTTACACAACTGGTGTTTACCAGTTGTGTTCATCCGTTTGTGTATGCATAGAGCAAGCTTTTTATTAATTTTTTTTCGCATTCACGTGCTTGCACTAAGCTTGTACAAGGCAGTTACAAAATGTGTGTCACTATAATGAACTGTTCTGTTGACCTTACCCCTGTAAATAATAGTGCTCAGATGGCCGCACTTCTATGTTGGTGCGCCGCTCTTTGTGTACGTTCTTGTGTTTGTATAAAGCTTATATAAGCCAGTTACAATATGTATTTCACTAAGCACTGTGATATTAAATAAAGAACTGCTTGCTTAGTATTACACATGTGAATGAGTACTGAAGCAGTGGTATTTCCATGTAGGCCCAGTGCAAGCTTTCTGTGTGCTCACATGTTTGTATTAAGCTTTTACAAGAGAGTTGCAGCATATATGTGACTAATCACTGTGATCTTTGTTGAAGAATTCCTGTGATGCTTTTACACCTGTGAAAAATAGTGGTCAGGACACAGTACCTGTGATGTATAGTTGAATTTATACAGTGCCAAGACATGGGCTGTATACGTACCAAAAGAAATGCATGTCATATATTGTTGTGATGATTATTACTGTTTGAATTTTGTTAAACTGTAATAAAATTGTTTCTTGTATCAATTGATGTATTGCAATTTGTGATGCAACCAAACTGAGGACCTGAACTTGCGCCTACAAATAAACAGCTAATTTAAGATTATACTGCTCATATTCTCCTAAATCAGTTTAACAAATATTGTATACAATGCTGGGCAAATGACAGAGCTGACTGGGATTTACAGAAAGAGTTCTGCATAGGCTGAAGAACTGCCCCACACTGGAGTTGGTAAAGTTGCGTTTATTGGAGTAGAACACAAAGTGTACTTCTATTGAAAATACGACAGTCAGTGCAGAAACATAAGGCAGACGAGCAGATGTGGCACACATTTCAGGGCCGTCCATGCCTACTACTGAATTTCTAGTCTTCCTGTGCTCTGCGTATAAGTCCCTGTTCAGCCAAGGTTTTCACTCCATGACAGTTGTTCTACAGGGTTCGTAGCAATATTGAAGAAAAAAATTCAATGGTTTTCAAGGACTTTCGAGGCCCCGACACAGTAACTTCTAGGACCTCGTGTGATGTGTTTAGTAGCTTGGACAGGCAATAACTTGTTCAACAACATCGTTAACTTTAATGCAAACAAATGAAAACAAAACAAATCGCACTTCACTGATTTCAAACATTTGAAAGACTGTTAATTTGCTTTTCACCGCCCATCACTAAACGCACACACAAGAGGCATTTCAAGAAAGCGCTCAAAGTTTTTCTGCAATAGCACAACTAACTGCTTGGACCTGCAACATTTGCAGTTTTTGAATACTGTTTGGTTTGACAGTGTATATGATGTCATCTGTTGTCTCTGCTTGTCACCATCAAATAAGCAATAGTCTTTTCTACTTTCTTTTTATTGTGTATGTAACTCTCGATTTACACTTCACGGCTTCTCTTCGAATGCCTCAACTGTTGAGCTTCCTGCTTCTGCTCCTCCAAGTACATTTGTCGCCGGTTCCATGTGCCTAAAACGTATCTGCAGCTCCTTTGTAATTTCAAGTTTAAGGATGTCGGTTTCCTTCTATTACCTCCACAGACAATGCTCTGTGACATGCGAGAGAGTGCCACAGAAGGAAAAAAAAACGCTTGGGCAATGTCTGCTAAGTCTAGTAAAAATTCAAGGGATTTCAATGCCTTGAAAATGGCATTTTAGAAATAAAGGTTTTTTAAGGATCGCTACAAACCCTGGATTCTAGTACCTAAATAATTTTACAAGCTTATTTTGGCATGAAGTTCGGAAATTCCTGCTTTTTAGCTAACGCTGCACTATCTCTGTTCATTGAAGCCATGAGAGCGCAACCATTTTGTAGTAAAGAAAAATACTGAGAGCTTTTGATACCACTCTTTATTTTTTTCTATGGAGCTTCGTGTTGGCTAGTTAAGTTTACGAATGTGCCTGGTGGTGGTGGGCGTTTCTTCGACATTTTCTGTGAGAAGCAGATGACTAACCCCCGTATTCAGAAATGCATCTTAATACAAAGCTCGTGCTTGACTTGATATAAACCACGCCTGGTGCGAACGCACCCCAAGACGCTCACTGGGTTTCTTTTGGTGCGTTCACGACTTGCGCCATTTAGATCAAGTCAAGCATTAGCTTCAAGTTATGATGCATTTCTGAATATGAGGGTAAGCGTGCACAATTCGGGGCAACACACTGTGCCATTGACACTGAGAGGAAACGGGGAAGACAAAGTTAACCCCCCATGCTCCTAAACTTTCGCGTACCTGTGGTATGCATGTATCGTGGAAGAAGAAACAGCGCAAACACAAGGATGAAAAAAGCATCAACCACACCAGCGCTTCGTGATGTGGTCCATATTTTTGCGTCGTCCTTGTGTTGCGCTGTTTCTTCTTCTAAAATGCTCAACCAACTAGCCGGCAAACCCACCCCGTGCATATATATTGAACACACGCATGAGTGCAGATGGTCTTCGGAGCTTTTAGAACGAGCACTGCCACAGGATACGAGCAGTGCACGCGTAACAAGTGGACACGTTAGTAATTTAAACATGCGTGCCGATGCATGTGACGCGGTTATCGGCATAAGCAGTCTCCAAATGCTGGAATGCATGCGCTTCAAAACGCTAACGATCCAATACTAATGCAGGACAACAGCTTACAGCGGAGTTAACCAAACTCTAAACTAATGCACTTGAAAAAAACGCCTACATGGCAGCGTGAGGCACGTCGAAATGCCTGGTACTGGCGTCGCAGTTGACCATATACGAATGGAACTGGCGGAAGAAATAAACAGAAGTGCTCACCAGTATACGCGCGAATTAAATTCACATACGTGGATGGTTGGCGCGATACTTTGTATCCGCGTATTTTCGGAGAACATATAATGCATGAACTGGAGAAGCACTCGATCGAGAGCTGAATGGCACATTTGTTCTTTTCCTGCGGTGACAAGCCGTGAATAGTTCACACGTTGTCGTCTACGTTGTCTTCCTTCGTTAGTCGTAGCAAGGAATGGAAGTGATGCAAACGCAAACGTATTCCAGTACTCAACAGCACAGCACTCTGCAGAGAAACTCCACCCACCGCAGCCGATACCTCAAATACGTTTGGTATATATATATATATTACCTCTAAAAGAACATGACAGGGCGTGGGGGTACTGTGGTGTGGATTCTACTTCCGGCCACCGAGCGTGACGGACGTACGATGACGGGCTCCGTCGGAGCGGCTACAGCGGCCATGCCTGGTCGCGGAAACAGGGCTATTGCATCGGACAACGAATACCAGGCCATACTACCTACTTTGCCTACAGGTCGTTTTGTCTCAAACACCGTTTTCCTGCACGGGGACATCAGTGCCCACCCATACCGGGTGGAAGATTTTCGTGATGCGCTCGCTCCATTTTCGCTCCTGCCGGAAGTTATCGCCTTAGGCGCGTACCGCATGAGTCATGTGTGGGCGGTTACATTCAAGGATGCCGACGCCGCGAAGAAGATTCTCAACATCGGCGAGTTAAAGAGAAAAATGCGAGATGTCTCGTGATCGACCCTGCAAACTGGGATGTTCGAATGAAGCTGCTCTGGCTCCTTCACACCGTACCAGACGAGGACGTGCGTCTTGCTTTCTCGCCATTTGGGAAGGTGACGGACGTCTCAAGAGCGTTGTGGCGCGCTCACGGCGTGTCCGATAAGGGGTCAACTACGAGGATGGTGACATTGAAGTTGAACGCTGGCGTGAAGCTCGACGACCTGCCGCACCAGGTGAACGTAGCTGGAGAGCTGGCGCTTGTTGTCGCATCGGGCAGGCCACCACTGCCTTCGCTGCCGTCGCACAGGTCATATTCGGCGCGACTGTCAAATTCCACGGTGTGGTTCGTGCCGTTGCTATGGACACGACGAGGCCCAGTGCGCACGGATGTACGCCAGCGTCGCTGGGCCAGTGAGCAGTGATGTGACGTCAACACTTCTCATGGATGAGGCCGATGCGGAGGAGGCATCGAAAGAAGCTAGTGGACCAGTGGTGCAGGAGACCACGTCGGCTGCTCCTAGGGCGCATCAGTTGGATGCGCAACCCAAGGCTCGCGCATCTCCTGGACAGACGGTTCTACCTCCGGCACAGGACACCGAGGCGGCGTCAAAGAACGCAGCGGAAACGCCTGACGCGACTTCGGAGAACGCCACCCAGCCGCTGGCGGAGCCCATGGACTTTTCCCCTGAAGGGTCCAGCCACATGGCCGGAAAGCGGTCGCACGATGATGCCGTGAGCAAGGCGTCGCAACCGGATGAAATAGGCGGTGATGGGCCTCCTTTTAAAGCAGCAGGTATGAGGCGAGCGTCCTGGAAACTGCGGCCGAACATTCCGGCCGAATCACGGCAGGCGGGGAAACCGCTTCCGTAGCTTTGTGCTGTAGATCCCGAAATAGGATATGGGGGCTTGCGATGTTGTCGTGAGGGTGGACACCATAAGATAGGGGTTTTTTTCTCTCGATATGGCGATCCACCTTCCTGAAGCACTACGTGTAGCGACTCTGAATGTACCAGGTCTTGGAGCAAGAAGGCGACAGTGTCAACTTAGTCGCCTTCTCTTAGGAAACAATCTACACGTGGTGCCAGTCCAAGAAACCAAATTTGATAGCCAGGAAGCGACTGATCGAATGGCGTCCACTTGATGAGTGGTTTTAAAAGAGAAAATAGAAGAGATAAGTACAGCGCCGTTACTGCCTCTCGTGCGAGGGCACCTCCACAGCGCTATACAGGTAAGGGTAAAGGGAATAAAAGAGTAGCGGAGAAAATAGTGCATAGATAGAGATAGCCGAGCGGTAAGGCAGGCGTCCACTTTCCGTCAGTATTACTATGTTTGTGTGTGTCATTCTGTCGGTGCCTCTGGTGGCTGGGCCCTTTTCATCCGCAATAGTGTCGGTATAACTGTACAATCGCTCTTTTCGTGCCAAAGTGGGCGCCTCCTGGATGTCGATTTTTTGCAATATGGTCTGAATTTCCGTGTCATTTGTGCTTATGCTCCCAACGTATAGGCAGAGAGAAAAGTTTTTTGAGCATTTTCACATGTATCTTGATTGTAAATAAGTGCTACTTTTGTTGGGTGACTTCAGTTCTGTTTGTCGTCCGGTAGACCGTGTAAACGATTTGCCAGTGCGAGATAAGAGTGCGGGAGTGTTGAATGTTGTAGTTCATGACCACAACCTAGAAGATATCGGAAGTGTTGTCACAAATAGTACGCGTCCGCAATTCACACATTTTCAAGGCGATAGCCATGCACGATTGGACAGGCTGTACGTGTCGCTTGAACTTGTGCCACTATGCACATCGCACAAGGTTAAGCCAGTGTCTTTCAGTGACCACTGTCTAGTTATTGCAACCTTTGGTAAAAAAGAAAACAAAAAGTACTTCAAGTGGGAATTTTGGAAACCTAATGCGAAATTGATGGAGGATCAGGGTTTCGTTAAGGATGTAGATGAGAAGCTAAAGAAGCTACTCGCAGTACAATATTTAAGTATTGGTGTAGAGTGGGTGGAGTTTAAGCAATTAATAAAAATGAAAGCCATCGAAAGAAGTAGCACATTGTGTTATGAAGACAAACGAAACGAAACACTGCTTCGTGAGCAACTTGACTTTCTTACGGGTATAGAATGCTCCCAACCAGGTACTTACACCAACGAATTAAGGATCATAAAAATTCAGTTGGAGAGAATAGATGCAGAAAAGTACAGAGCGGCGGTTATTCCTGCACGGGTCGAGAAGCTGTGGGCCGGTGAAACGCCCACAAAACGTGCGTTATCGGACGAAAAACAATACGCTTGCAATAAGGAAATACGGCAAATAAGAAGCGGGAAGGACGTTTCGGAGGGCCGCAATGTAATCAAGCGCGTCGCCGCTGATCATTTCAAAGAATTGCTCGGTCAACCGCGCACCATTAGAGGGGGCTTTAAAGCGGAATTTCTGTCGTCAGTGCCGAATCTGAATGAAGAAGAAAGAACGCGTCTGGAACAGCCAATTTCCGTGCAAGAAATAGAGGATGCAATAGATGCACTACCTGTTAGCAAAGCACCCGGCCCTGACGGCCTAGAGGTAGCATTTTATAAAACATTCAAAACAATTATAGCCCAGATTCTGCTCAAAGTTGTCGCCGAATCGTATCAGTAAAAACATATACCACTGTCCTTCACAACTTCACACATCGTTCTCATCCCAAAAACTGAGGCACCTGAAAAACGTCAGTTGGTGGGGTCTTATCGCCCGATAAGCCTTACCAACGTCGACTATAAGATATTTATGACGGTGTTGGCCAAGCGATTGCAGGGTGTGATAACGAGGCTGGTTGGCATGCATCAGACTGTGGTAGAAAGGGTACAAGCATCGCCACGAACATATACGTAGCTCGAAGTGGGCTAGAATGTTGTGATGTATTTGGCGATCGAGTGGCTATGATGCAACTAGATTTCGCTAAAGCATTCGACCATGTTTCCCACGATGTTCTCTTCGCCATATTAGAGCACTCCAACGTAGGAAGCGTAATAACAGACGGTGTCAGGATGGCATATGTTAACTGCTCAACTCGGGTCATTGTAAACGGGGACCTGACAGACAGCGTGCAAGTGCTGTCTTCTGTGAGGCAGGGATGTCCGCTGTCACCCCTGCTATTCGCGGCTTACCTTGAGCCTTTGTGCAAGGCCATCCAAAATAATGAACTGATAACTGGCTTCAGGCTACACTCAACACAGGTGAAAATATTGGCGTATGCCAATGACATCGCTATATTCTGTGCAAACAGAAATAGTATTTGTGAGGCCGTGGCGGTAGTTGAATCCTTCTGCAAGTGCACCGGGGCGCAAATAAACTGGCAGAAGAGTTATGGGTTTTGACATGGTGAATGGGAAGAAACGCCAGACTACTTCGCTCGACTTCGGTGCTCAGCCACTGCAACAACCTACCTAGGCGTGCCTCTCGACTCTTATCGCGACGCTGAGCCGTACTGGAATGAACAAGTGGCGAGAATAAAGAAAAAGGCTAACGCGTGGCAGGGGCGACAGCTGTCAATGTTCTCACGCGCCACAGTCTGTAACCTATTTCTTACGTCCAAGATATGGCATCTCATGAATGTGCTGTGTGCTTCGCGGATCAACATCCAAAAAATCCACCGTATCTTTTCCGTTTTCATATGGGCATCGACTTGGGAAAGGACCAGCCGCACAAACTTGTTCTTGCCAGTAAAGAAAGGCGGTCTTGGGTTGGCACATTTATTTGTGCGACAAGTTGTGTCGCGCTTTATGTACCTTCGCGATCAGAATGATGTGTTCCTTCGCACAGTCATGCAAGTGCTTTTATGTCGTCACCTTCTAGAATTTGTTGTATGCTCGTGTGAAGCAATGCAAGGTGCCATTAAAGGTAACCGGCGAGAAGTCGTGCTTGCGTACAGAATGTTGCATGTGCGGTTTTCAATGCAGTATTTCGCCAATATTACTAGGAAATAACTGTATAAGGACCTAATTGACACTATGCTCCCTGTACCGAGTTACCGTATGTCAAACCGTGGAGGCCCAGGAGATGTCCTCAAAAGGGTTGAAAGAATGCCAGTACACCCTTCGGTAAAAACTTTTTTCTTTAAACTACACACTAACACATTATCAGTTAAGACATGGATGCATAACAGGGTTTTTTTGTCCCGTGGTCCATTAACTGCTTCTTATGCAAGAAACCTGAAACGATAGAGCGTGCGTTTCTAGATTGCTGGGATCCCATATTTTTCTGGGATGTGCTACAAAGGACTTAAGAGAAAGGGTTACCTTTAGATCCACATGGAATAAGATTCTTACCGGTAGAAACGGAGGCTTTTCGGTATGACGCTATAATGCTCCTGGGCCTCCACAGTTTGTGGAAAGCTGGAACGCAGTTCAACAATGCTGATGTCAATTTGCGACCTACACGTGATCACTTCATTGAATCTGTAGTACGGTTCAGGGATGTCCATCGGGCACTCCCTGAACAGCCAACATGGATTGACATGCTCGATAAACTTGCAGCATTGAAAAAAATTTTAATATGTCGTGCCAGCAAAATCCTTGCTGATATGTTTTCTTTTTTGTGTATTGTTTGTATATGTCAAAGCCGGAAATAAAGAGAAAGAAAGGCGCTGTGGTGTAATGGTTAGGATGTGTGCTTTGAATTGTATAGATGCGAGTGTACGCGGGTTCGAATCCACGTGATGTTATAGAGTATTGTGATTCTTCATAATTATGTGATTCCCTTGACAATTGTGTTCTAATTAGGTCATGTGACTCCTGGTTGTGAAATTTGCCAAGATAATTGCGGATTAAGTGTTAATTCGCTTTTTTTTTCTCCGCAGTGGCGTTCTGGACGCATACGCATAGGCCGCCTTCAGAGCAGTCACACCTCATGGTAGGCAGCAAATAGCCAGGAAAAATGACTTTAAAATCCTGCATAACTTTTCTCGCGCCTATTCTGAAGGCCGCTTGGAATTGGGCCGCTGTCTCTGGGGAGCCGCCTAGGGAATGGTATATCAGCGGCCGTAATCTGATCTGATTTCCTGCCGGCATGCGTAGATTTTAGCCAGGACTTGGCTAAGAGGGTATGGGAAGAGTACTGGCACTCTGTTCTGAAGGAGTACAAGCACCCTGTTTGGGGGAGTAGAAGTACTCGTTCTGGCGGAGTACTATTACCCCTGCGGGGAGAGAGAGTATTAGCACTCTGCGGAAGAGTACAAGCAATCCCTTCCGGTAGAGTAACAAAACTCTGTCAGGGGGAGTTGACCTACTCTCTCTCAAAGAGGGTCGATCTACTCTCGAAAAGAGAGTGAAATATGGGACAAGCAGCTACTCCCTCAAAGAGAGTGCCCGGAACTCTCTGTTTTTAGAGTGTAGCTTTACAACGTTAGTCGCTAACATTCTTGAGCTTGTACTTGCACCTCATGCCGACCACGTTTCTGGCATTACGTATTTGCCGTGTCTTAGAAATAATTCTCTGCTTCCATACGACGAAAACATTGTTATATTGGGCGTTCAAAACAGTTAAAAATAAACATTATAAAACTGCTAACACTGGGGCATATAATCATGACCTTCGCCTATTTCTCATATTTTGGGATGAGTTTTGCCAGTCAAAATGTGCAAACCTGTTCAAGCATATTTGTCGGAAAACTTAACAAACCAGTTATCTTCCAGTTTTTTTTTTTTTTTTTTCATGAAGACAGACTCAAGTACCCTGTTGTACAGCAACCGCTTTAAGCTCCTATTAAAAGTATCGCGTGTATAGGTCTGCTAAAAACTTAGCTGGGAATGGTCGCTGCGCACACTACGAAATAGTTGCTAACCAACACATCATAGCGGTAAAAAAGGTGAAATATCATTTTCAAGCGAAATATCATCCTTCTATGTTCTAAAGGAAGCCTTAGCGCACCATAAAGCCGTATGAATATAAGTCGACCACCCAAACTGACAGTCAAGCTAGCTTAATTTCGAGCGCACCATTCTGTCAGTTTCCTAAAAGTAATTTCAATCAACTTTTTCTCAAACGCAATTCCGCCAGTGACCTCGGCGCTTTCTTAAATTACAGTCATGTTTTGAATAATAATTCTTTCGACAGTATGCCAGCATATATTGCCTATACAAAATAGTTTACTGTGCCTGGCTGTAACCTAATTTCTTCTGAATTTTCGAACGGGACCATATCATATTACTTTACTCCGTCGTCAATAATCTTCCAGAAGTCACTTAACGATCGCTCGTTTCCATCACACTCGAAAGTTTGGAAGATAATTCCACTCCATCAATCAGGAAACAAGGAATTCCCCTTAACTGCCGACCAACCCGCTTACGCACCTACCATGTTAAATTCTTGAACATACTATTTGGTATTGAAATACTAGAAAATTTCCTTGAAACAATGTCGTCTATACATGAATACAACTCGCCTTTCCTAAGCGTACTCGTGTAAAATACAAGTAACCTTCTTGCCTAATCTAAACGTTTTTCGGCGTAATGCTTCCTTAGGCGACTGCGTCTTTATTTAGTTCTTTAGAGTTTTCGACAAACTATACCAACGACTTCTTATATACAAGCTTCATCTGCTTAACATTAATCATAAACTTTTCAATTGCATTAAATGTTTTGTTTTATTATTTCCAGTTTTTTTCGACTAACATCAAGCGCTGTACATTCCGGTTTACCGCAAGTTTGAGCGTCCGACGCCATCTTCGTTTTACGACTTATCTTCATCTGTTTCTGCAAGAATCACTTATTTGCAAATCATTTCGTAATTTTGGGAGGAACAGCTTGTGAGAACGGCGTAGTCATTCCTAGACCTTACCTAAGCGAATTCTGCTGCTGATGAAAGACATGACTAATAGAATTCAGCATAGCAAAGCGTAAATTTATGTATATGACGAGGTCCATCCACACTGCCTGTTTACCGACTGAATCCCATACCATTGGAACATGTGACGTATCCTAATATGGCGTGCCTAATTCTCGTACCCAATTTAGCGTACCAATATGCCTAAACTAACTTGAAATTCGCACATAACCAATATTATACGTAACGCAAACCGTACGCTCGACTATATTTGTCACAGTTCTTCCCGAAATAACCTTCCTTAAAACTTATGCTTCCAAGATTATCATCCGCCCAAAGGGAGGCCTCAAGATTGGCGAATTAGGAGCGGCCCGAGTGGCCTCGTGCGCCTACCAAGCTGCTGGCATACCCGGGGAGCACAGGGAAGACGGCACCGCGTGCATCAACGTACAACAGAACATCATCGTAGTGAGTACCCCCAGTGAAGCCAACGCAGACCCATACCAAAGAATCGAACGCCTCGTGGTCAACGGCCAGGCCTATAAGACCAGCGCATATGAATCGGCACCTGACTTAACTTCCAAAGGAGTCATCAGGGGTATACCTCTCGAAGATTCACCCCGGGACATTACCACCCAGGTCGTTACCGCCAAGAATCCTACGTCAATCGCTGCAAAACGACTTAGCAACACCACCACGGCCATCGTGTTGTTTTCCGGACTCAAAGTTCCCTCCTTCGTCCGCTACGGAGGCGCTCTCATCAAGTTCGCGTTGTACAGAAAACAACTTGACCTGTGCTTCCAATGCGGCAGACTGGGCCACCGCATGGACGTGTGCCCCAGTCCGCAGGACCGCATCTGTAGAGGCTGCGGTACGGCCAACCCAGGTCTCGACCACCAGTGCAACCCCTTTTGCCAACTTTGCGGGGGTGAGCACTTAACGGCCGATAAGAATTGCAAGGCTCGCTTCAAGACGCCATATATAGTCAAGAGACGACGTTGGGAAAGACAAAGACAACAGGAAGAATTCCTAACATCGGAGGCTACGAGGGAATCAGCTGGACGCCCGTCCCTAGAGACCAGGCCCCCCCGTTCACGCTCGAGGGCCCGCTCGAGAACCAGAAAGTCCAGATCACGGAGCCGCACACCCGGACCGGCCCGAACCAGATCCAGGAGCCGTACGCGTTCGCGTTCCCACCGCAGCGGAGGCGGCCCGGCGGTAGAAGAGGCCACCAACAAGGTGAGCTGGGCAGACGCGGTCAAAGGCTCGTCGCGCCGTGGCGGAACTGAGGAGACTGCAGCTTCTCAAGAAATAGCAGAAATGAGACGGGAAAATGCGCAGTTGACAGAATTAATCTCACACCTCACGAGAGAAATCCAGGAACTTAAGAATTGTCGAAGGGTGGAGATATCTCCCCGTCTGAGTACCTGTAGTGCAGGTGCAGCTGAGGTAACCCGTAATAATAGCATGGAGGAGGACGACAACCCTCCGCCACCTAAGAGAAAGGCTCCAGCCGTTAGCAGCCAAACCGGATCACAACTGGCAGACCTAGGGCAGAAATTAACAGAAATGCAAAATGTACTCAAAGAACAAGCAGAAGCCGTCGGCAACCTCACACTGGCGGTCTCGACCATAATGTCGAGACTTGACAAATTCGAAAGCAACGTGGCCAACCTAAGTCTTAGAGTAGCCAAGCTGCAGCCAGTTACCACCGCAGGGGCCCCCATAACTGGGGTCGCATCCAATCAATTTCACGACACCCCTGTAAAAACCGCAGGAGCATCTGGGGTCGTTCAGACCTCCACCCCACGACCAGACCAAAATAGGCAAGCACGGTAAAAGAGGCGCGCTGACGATATGGCAGTGGAATTGCAGGAGTTACGCCGCAAAAAAGCGGTCCTGCAACAACACCTTAAAAGTAAATCGAAACCCGATTTATTAATGCTACAAGAGACACACGAATTAGCAAAACTACCCGGTTACCAAGCCATCGGTCCCCCATCCGGGGAGAACCAAGCGGTGACTACTTTGGTCAGGAAAGGCTTAGTGGCCGTTCGTCGCGACATTAAGGTAGCGCAGATTGAACAAGTATTCGTAGAAATTATACCTAAAAGCAAGAGCCAATGCAGCACGTTTATCCTCAATCTATACAGCAAGCCTGCGCACATACGACAGCGCTTTCTAACCCTTTTTAGGAGGGCCACCGACATTGCGGGCTCCCATCCCCTGCTAATCGGGGGAGATTTTAACGCCCCGCACGGAGCGTGGGGCTATCCCTATACGAGAGCCAAAGGCAAGGCTTTATGGCAGGATATACAGGAAACAGGCTTGACCCTCATCACCGACCCCAGCTCCCCCACCAGAATGGGAACAGCGCTGACAAGAGACACGATGCCCGATCTAACATTAGTGAAGAAGGCAAGAGGAGCGAGTTGGAATAACACGTTTGAAGACCTTGGTAGTGACCACAGAATTCTCGAAACGAAATTATTGGAGAATTCAAAGGTCGAACCCAACAAAACCTTCAAATGGACGGACTGGGACCAGTTCCGCAAGAATCGAGCCGGAATGACGCACGCGCCCATCACAGATATTCAACAATGGGCCCGAAAAGTGATGGCTGACGTCAATGAAGTAACAAAGACCGTGACGCCAGAACTTCCCGTCGAGAAAATCTGCAGCCGCCTGGTGCACATGTGAGAGGCCAAACGATCGCTTCAAGCCAGGTGGCAGAAAGAAAGACACAATAGGAAGTTGAGGAAACGCATAGCGTTACTCAACAAACAAATAAAAGAACACTGCAAAACTCTTAGTTAACAGTGGGATGAGATCTGCAACGAGATGGACGGACGGATTGGCACCGGTCACACATGGCACCTGCTCCGACACCTGCTAGACCCGACCAAGACCAAGGCAACACATAGGGAAACCATGCGCAAGCTAATACACACACACACCAAGGACGAGGAAGAAATCCTTTCCGAACTCTGCGACAGATACGCCCCGCATAGCCCGACTATTCAACACGGGGAATACAGGGGAAATCCGAATTTCTCTCTGGACAGAGGCTTTGGCAAGCCGGAAATCCGGGCCGCTTTGCAAAAGCTCAACAGCAAGTCGGCCCCGGGACCGGACGGCGTAACTAATAAGACCCTTCGTAACCTGTACAACGGGACCATCTCCGAACTGACCAAGTACATTAACGATTGCTGGACCCGAGGATGCATCCCCGACCAGTGGAAAAGAGCAAAAATGGTGCTCATCCCCAAACCAGGAAAACCCCCAGATCTGGCCCAACCTTCGACCAATATCCCTTACGTCGTGCGTCGGCAAGTTGATGGAGCACGCCTTCCTCACGCGGATCAACGCACACTTGGACGACGTGGAAGCGTATCCAGACACCATGCTCGGGTTTCGAGCTCATCTCTCCACGCAGGATGCAATGTTGCAAATCAAGCACCAGATACTCGACAACAAGACAAGAGGTACCAGGGCCATTCTAGAATTATACCTCAAGAAAGCCTTCGACAATGCAGCTCACGCAGCCATACTACGCAGCATTGCCGCACTCAATCTAGGAAACCGAGCGTACAGCTATCTTCAGGATTTCCTCACAAACAGGAAAGTCTCCTTAACGCTGGGCAAATTGGCATCCCAAGACAGGAACATAGGCAGCGTCGGCACCCCGCAAGGCTCAGTCATCTCGCCGATGCTCTTTAATCTCACTATGATCGGCCTCCCCGAGCGCCTTAACGCCATCGAGGGAGTGCATCACACATATACGAGGAGGACGTTACGATCTGGGTGTCCGAGGGAAGCGATGGAGAAATCGAACAGCGATTACAGACTGCGGTCGAGGTGGTGGAAGAGTACCTCGTCGGAACCAGTCTCGTCTGCTCGCCAGAAAAATTGGAACTCCTCCTCTACCGCCCGACGCTTAGGGGAAGGCCCTCCAAGGCTTACATCCAGCAGGCTGCATACGAAGAAATTTGCATACGCACCAAAGACGGACAAGAAATACCCAGGGTGAAGCAGATTAAGGTGCTCTGACTCATCATAGAATCGAACGGCAACAACCGAGAAAGGGTCAGGCGTTTGGAGACTAAGATCACGAACACGATGAGGCTCATCAGAAGAATCCCCAACAGACATCAGGGTATGAGGGAGGCCAACGTCGTCAGACTCATACACTCCTTCGTTATTAGCCACATTACCTATGTGGCCGCCTAACACAACTGGTACGCGGCCGAATATGCAAACTGAACACCCTCATTAGAAGAGCACACAAGATGGCACTGGGCCTTCCAGACAGCACCAGCACGGAACTTCTGCTACAGCTGGGCGTCCACAACACGCTTGAAGAGTTAATTGAGGCACACCAAATCTCGCAACTCGAGAGACTAGCGAAGACACGAACGGGCAGGAGCATCCTGGACAAACTCGGGATAAGTTATCACAAGCAGCACGGTGACAAGACATCCCTTCCAAGCACGATCAGGGAACAGCTGCAGGTGGCTAATATACCCAAGAACATGAGCCCCGAATTCAATCAGGGTTGAAGAGAGAGTAGAGCCAAGGCTTTACTCCAAGCCTTCGGTAGGGACAAGGAAGCGCTGTACGTAGACGCGGCAGAATACGACGATCGACGTGCTTTTGCAGTGGCCGTCCTCAATATCGAGAAACAATTGGTCAGTTCTTGTAGCACACGTGTAAAAAACCCCGAGGTAGCGGAAGAGGTGGCGATAGCCCTAGCCATCGTTAACCCCAGTTGTAGATACGTACTCAGTGACTCGCAGACGGCGGTCAGAAACTATGCACAAGGCAGAATTTCGCCGAAGGCTGAGGCTATACTCAAAGCCAACGCGAACTATGTCACCTCCGAGGAGACGGGGGAACGACACAATATATGGTTCCCGGCTCACACGTCCCCCGACACCCCCGTACCCAACCTCAACGAGGAGGTCCACCGCGTAGCGCGAGGTCTCATATTCCGCGCCCGCGAAGAAGGATCCTCTCTTGGGGTTGGAAATCCAACGGAGGCATGGACAGAGAGGGACAGAATGACCAGATACTGGGATATTACAAAATTTTATCAAAACTCAAGGCGGGTTTATCCGCCCCCTAACCCCAAACTCGACAGGGCCCAAGCGGTAGACTGGAGGCAGCTACAAACAAAGACGTTCCCCAACCCCGTCCATCTCAGGAGGATATATCCGGACATCTACTCAGATGATAACTGCAATCTATGCGGCAGGGCACACGCATCTCTTAGACACATTCTCTGGGAAAGTGAGGTTATATGCCGAGAAAATGCAGTTTCCCCAGATGAAGCTGCGGTGCGATGGACGGCCGCGTTGCGCAGCTCAAACCTCGAATTTGCCGGATTGTTAATAAAGTTGTTACCACCACCACCACCAAGTTGGAATCAGTTGGCACAGGACAGAGGTAATTGGAGATCGCAGGTAGAGGCCTTCGTCCTGCAGTTGGCTTAAAGATAATGTGACAATGAAGATGAATAAAACCAATATCAGAGAGGCCCCAAAAAAAGATAAAACCACGTTGCTAAAAAATCCTTCATTTTTCAAATTTTCGAGTTGCAATTGGGATTGCCGTCTTAACAGGACGGTACACCTTACTCGAGTAAATACGGTATATCTTCATTGTACCCTATGGTGCCAAATCTCCCTTTGGTAGCTCTTTGAAATTTGTTGCAGAATTGGCTGTTTATAGCGCTAAATCTTCTCTCGCGTTCGTCATCCCAGTTGCACCCATTTAACAATCTGTGCTCGCGAGAGAAGTATGCGGTGGGATATCATCAACGCAAACGTATGTCAACTTTTGTCAGTCGCGCCGTCTGCTATAACACGGAATGCCCGGTTTGGGAACTCTGCCATTACCAGCACTGTTCGCAACTTTTGGCATAGGCGGAGACATTTGTTTGCGGCGCTGGTGGTGGCAATAATCGCTTTGTTATTCTATTGAGCTTTACGAAATACGTTTAACTTGTCACATAGTTCCAATATAAAGCTGCGAAATTTCTTCGTCTCCTAGTTATTCACGTGCCCGAAACTACACAAGGACAGATGAAATAGTGAACAGAGCGTCTCAAGGTACTTTTTCATCCGGTAATTTCTGACTGAAAATTACATGAATTCCAGGTCGGTGAGCCAGAATACAACAGCACTGCCTCTTCTCAAAATTGATCACTTCCTTCTTTGAAGGTTATGTTATCTCCAAATTTACTTACGGAATATGGAAAGTTACAACTTCTCAATTCACGTTAGTTGAATTGCATCAAGCAAATGTATCTAGGTGATATCCGCACTCCTTCGCCCGCAAGGAAATGAAAGAGCTTTTGGATTCCTCAATCTCAAAATGTTTTTAACGAACAGCATTTAGGTAGCTATCATAAATATTAAATTGCCATGCTGACAAAAATTGCGCACATCCGACAAACTGTGGGAATCTACATTAACGAACCATTTTGCACGTACCCTGCCATCTCGCAATGTTTGGGGTACCGCAAAGTGACGCCAGGTGGACCAGTATAATTGCGTAAATTGAGTATTTATGCCTGGGTGTGAGTGTACGTTCTTGGGACTACAGCAGCACTACGATGACCACGTTGAAGCTGATCTTATGGCGGCAACGGCATGGTTTCAACTTGTGCTGTTCGATGCAAGGTGCCGTATAACGTAAAACTATTCCAATATGTTTTATTCCAATCTCGTGACGTCAAATTTGCGTAACCGCCGACGCAAGCATCCGGTGGTCGCCCGCAGTGTTGTCAGCCATTCTACGCATCCCCATTATAGTCCGCGAGGACTCGAGTGTTTTGGGCTGTCTTTTCTGTTGGACTTGCAACTGTCATTTCTTGGGCGCCAGCTAAAATGATCCAGTGGCGTCCAGACCAGAAGCGTTGTGACGGGTACTTCGCGATTCAGGATGGCACAACCACGTGGCTCCGAAGTCGCGAAGGACATTTCCCAATGTTGGACGAGTTTTGCTATCAGTTACCTGATACATTCGGGAACAATGACTGGTTAGATAATGCACAAATAATGCAGAATTCTGCCTCAAGACACGAAATCAAAAGTTGAACTAAAATAACCCTTATACAAATTACTAGACCCAACGTAAATATTTTTAGACCGCCTTGAGGCTTTTGTTACTACAACCTACCACAAACAGTTATTTAAATCCATTCTAGAAAGTGTTGACTGCTATTTGAAATCGTTCCGACCATCCTTAGGCTTCCTAACAACTCCATAGAAATAATAGGCCGCTAACATTAATTTGAAACATATTCATAGGCTGTCCTACTTACTCTCTAGAAACACTTTTCTTTGGACTTCCGATTAACGTTCTTCAATTTAAAACAAGTTCACGTATCTACTGTGAACGTCCGATTAACAATTTACTAGCGTTTTCTTTAAACACCCTAGTAATAGTGTGCCAACAATTGGCCATCTGCATTGAATAGAAGTATGGTTGTACACTTTTTCAATATCCTACAAGCATTCTACGAACACTTTTTTAAACCTCAACATGATTTTGTCAACCATTTTAAACCTCCTATCAACATGTTCACTTTAGGCATTCTAAAAATATTGTGCACAATTGGTCGCAGTATCTTAATGAAAATGTTGGAATGAAAATGTTTGAATAAAACCATGTTCAGCGCTGCTTATAAATTTATGCTAACCTGAAAATTCGAAGCTTCAAATCACCCAGTATACCAGCCCACTACCCTATAATGTTCAGTGCCGCAGCTACCCATTTCACTTTGCAGTGACAAGGGCTTTGCAGTGAGGTCTGCAGTGAGGTCTTTGGGCTTTGCAGGGAGGTCTCGTCCAAGCGTGGGAGCGGCCCGCTCACCTATAACCGCGTATCTCAGTACTGTCAATAAAGTTTTTCCATCCTTCCATCCAATAACGTCCGGTCGCCTTATCTATATGTTTACGTGATCTTACTGGAGTATTGATAAGTTATGTAAGCTCTTTACACGCTGCCCTTCTGAAGCCACAAGGTGCGAAAGGAGTCACTGTAAAAAGAGGTGTACCGAACTGGAAGCGTTGCCAAGATTGCATCCGATATTTATTTCATTATTCAATTAGTCAAACTGGAACAGCACAAAGGCGAAGATTCTTCAGCTTTCTGGGCGTTAGTTGCAGTTGTACCTTAGCTATAAGGGACGTTTTTTTTTTTTTTCTGTGACCTTGTTGGTGTGAGATACTGGGCATTTGAATCGTGAAATAAAAAACTTGCAGCAGAGCAGCAGTTCACTGTGCATTACCATACGATACTCAGGTGTGTTTTTTACACAAGAAAAATAAAAAGCTTTTATTATTTTTGCTCGCAAGCGTTACACTATAAGCTAAAGATTTCACGACTTCACATCCTGTGATGTCTGAGCACAAAAGAAGAATGAGTGATTCCATGGTGGTACATTATTTACCACAAATTAAGTGATCTTGACCTCTGTCAAAACTTAGGTTTTGTACATTTCATGTTTCTAGCCACTTCAAAGAAACTGCATGATGCGATGTAGTTCATGTATGTATGAATGTCGTTTTGAAAACGCTTCACTTAATTACAGCTGGCGCTTGTAACACCCTACGAAAAGCGCCAAAGAAAACTAAACTAAAAAATATTTATGAAAAATGATGGAAACGCACACACGTTTAATTACAGTTTGGAGACCGAACTTCGGCGCAGTGCTGTCTTGAGGAACAACTGTTCACAACTGGTGCATTGGGCAGCCTAACACACGGACAGTGCCAAAATTAAATATCTCACTGCACACGACACTGTATCGCAGCTGGCGGAGAAGTTGCTGAAAAGTTGATAATATGGAACAAAAAAAAACGCTGTGGGCTTTGCAAGGACGGTTATGGTAGGCTATTTTATATACAAATTTCGCTTCCACGTGTTCCTGGAAAGTCTTCTTTCCAGGCAGCAGAAACAGCAGTAAAGTAGCTAAATTGCTCCTACAAAACACGACCAGACACCACTACATCACTGCCACCATTCTGCGCTGGCGTGGCAAAGGAAGTTTTATAGATGACGATGGTCTCCTGCTCTGTCTCGGCTCTGACGTCTTGCACATGTGTACGCATGCACGCGAGATGCATACCAGATTATTTCCGTCACCCAGCTTCGCCTTGACCACCTCCAAACCGTGCACACCCTTCTTGCTTTCGAGGGTTTAAATACACCAATACATTCCCTATCAGGGACAATGTGTCGCGGGCCTTTCAGCGCTCATCCCCTCCTCGGGTAACTGCACTTAGAAGGAGATGGTAAACCAGATGGTACAGATGGTAAACCAGCGAAGCTGTAATGTGCGGCCCCGATGTTTACGGCTGGGTTCATTCGTACGGTTCATTAAACTCTTTCTCAATTCTTGGTTACTTACGTCTTTGTGTTTCTTAGTGAGATTACGCATACTCATGTCTTGGATTTATTACAGTGTTTATTTGAAGTTCGACACACGCGGCTTCGCATAATCACCATCATGAAGGAGTTCAATGAGGGGTTCATTGTGTTAATCCTGCGGTTTCATCAAACTCTTTCTCAGTTGTGTTACGCATTTGTTTCGTAATGATTCCTAGTTTTTATGACTCGGTTGTGCACTGTAGTTACCAAGTGACACAATGGGGCGCACATATCATTTAAATAAAGAAAGGGACACATTTTCGAACCTATTGGGGAGTACGAGAGAGACTGCTGCGAGCGTTCTCTGATGCGAGACAGAAAGGACGTCTCTATCGGCGAAGCCAATGGCGCGCCGCACTTTAGGCGGAGTGTTTCTGTAGTCAGAGCGCGAGCGTTTCACCTAGCCATGTACAGCTTCACTGAAAGGGTACTTCTTTAATTCTGTCACGATATTATTATCTTAAACCTGTCCCCATCTGTGTCTCTTCCCTGCAATAATAGGTAGATTTATATGCCTACTAAACAGGACATTTATCCGTCCGTCACTTAAGACGAATGCAATGAGTCACACACCCCTAAACCTCCGCATTAGGGTTTCTGTTGTCGGACAAGTGTTTCGCCAAGCATACGCAGTTTCGCTGTAAAAGAACCTGGCAAGACAGCCGGAGTAATATTCTTCTGCTGTTAGGGGCTGTGTAACTTTATTTTTTTGAGATAACTGCTGTTCTGAAGACAAATTTTCCTCCAAATGTAATAAAAGAAAAGTATGCTATCGGGTAAATTATATGGTTATAGTATTTTCCACAAAACATCTTTTACAGTTGCCGCTTTCAAAAACAAAAATTCGCTGCATGGCCAACAGCGCAAGATAATGAAATGCTTAAAGCTCTTCTGCTCAAGTAGTATTATATTTGTAGTCAAAATTCAAAAGCGTGGCGGCTACGATGTTACCGGTCTTCAGATGCCCGACGCAAGGAAAAAATCATGGCCTTTGATATTCTGGCTCTTGATACCGTGAAATGCCATAATTATCAATGCCGTAAGGCCACCGCAAAACCATATCGGAGCTCAAAACGTCGTCGCCGTGTTATGAAGCGATAGCGCTGAATATTACGAGTGCATAATTGTCAATTTCCTGCCTGTTTTCTCATAGCAAGCAACAATCACCGCAAGTCAGATCCGTTTACGTTAATAGTAAATCTGCCTTCGCTTTGATGCAACGCGCTATTAGTTTCCTTTAATGAGGAGGAGCCGTCGGTTGGAAAAAAGGAGGAAAGCGTGTGATCAGGGACGCTAAAAAAGCTGCTTTTCTATGCAGTAAGGACAATATAATTTTCTTTCTTCACATATTGATGTCACAGAAAGTTGGCACTTGGAACCAGTTCAGCTTTTTCCGGAATTCGACCTGTGCACTTCCTCAGGTCAACATTTGCTTTCGCTAAGCAGCAGCTGTATTCTGCATCCTTTTGTACGTTTGAGCGGCAACATTCCAGCACCGTGTTACTCTGAGCTTTGGCTCTTTTCATTCCTTTTAACCGAGAACGTGGCGCTATTGCGCTGCCATAGTCCATCTTAGGGTGTACTATTTATAACCCGGAGTGCCCGCACCTGTTTATTTCGTTACAGACCTAGTTGGCGGCCTTGCAATAAGAGTGCGTCGGTAACGCATGGCTAAAACTGCGTAATTTGCCAATTGAGCACCCGGCCTGCATAGTACTCGGGTATCATCACACTGTTTCCTTCGTGTAGCTCCAGCTACGTAGTTTTGTTGAACTGGGCTGACGCCATCTCAGGCTGCTTAGTCCAATCGAATCGTTGAAAGATTGTGTTCTAATAACAGTTTATCAGCACATTTCGTTTGAGATTATAGTAATACTCCGTCAGCAACTGGCCACGGACTTGTATTTGAAACATGTTCATACAAGCGAAGGAAATAATTCTGGGACTACCGCACAGTGCGTATGGACACAACTCTTACAGGCGTGGTAAGTCACGTTTTCGTGAAATTCTTTAGCATTCTACATAGCAGATAATCATTAAGAGACAACAATCCGAGTGACACAAGCACTACTCCATGTTTTCTAGAAATAGCCATGAAGAAATTTGTTGTCGAATAGGGTTCCAATGAAAATCTGCTTTAGGGACAAAATACTAGTGTCTGTTGACATTATATTACCATGCGTCTTGAGAAAAAACTATAAAATGTGGCTATTTGTTTTCCACTAACAATCGCTTAAAAGAAGAAAGTAGCTTCAATGTAAAAATAGATTGCAGTGAAAACTCTATAAGAAAGTCACTTCAAATTGTAAAGGCGTGCTATAAATACTTTCTTTATAAAGAAGTAACTTCAATTTACAAAGATGCTCTGTTAAAAATTGCCTTTTTAAAACAACGTAACTTCAATGTGAAACTCATTCTTTAGAAACGTTCTTTGAAAAGAGTAACTAGGCTTTCTTTTCGAATTGCATAAACAAGTGTTGCTAGATTGTACATGTAATTAGGTTCTCGCTAAAGTCACTAGGAAGTTGTCCGAATTTAGTCTGTTAATAGGCATTTTTGCAAGGGATCATTGTGTTCTTCAGGAACATGGCACCTTTGTTTCAACGTGCGGATATTAAGATGCCTGATTCAAATAATCTGAGCTATATATGCACGGCGTCAAAGAGCAGCTATTCGCTGGTCTAGTCCGCAACCCGTCGACAACAGTGACGTGCGCGAATTTATTAAGGAGGCCACAGCAATCGAGCTGGCTTTTTCTAGGGCTGCAGGCAGCATAAACACCTGACTAACGGTGCGCCTGGAGGAACCGACGAGAAGTCGCTGAGCCAATTGATAATAAAGAAGATTACGTGCGAATTAAATGTGACACAAACCGCCGGGCTGAAAAAGTTTTCGATTGCGCGAATCACTGATGTCGTGTGCCAAGATCCGACTAGCACTTGTATATTCTGAAAACAGGGGGAGGGGGTGGAGGTATGTTCCTTGTTAATTCCGGGGCGGAATAGTTGGGACGACAAACAAACCCAGCCCACGTATGTTCACGAAATGCTTCAACATTGACCTTATTGGTGAGAGATGTTTTTTTACTATGCCCTGTTAGAGCACATCTTTTTTCCTTCATTTGCTTCGCATGGTTCGCGATGCTCAATTTTATGTAAATGGCACTTGTAAACAATGATGTACTGCCTTTGTGTTTGCTAACGTCGCGCAAACGCCAATGCGGGGGCCTGCGGCTTCGTCAAGCTGTCCATGTGGCAGCTTTTTCTGCATGCGCCTCGCGTCATGTACTGATGCAAATAAACATCATTGTCATTGTCATTGTCATTGTCATTGACCGCCGATAGGTACACTACTGATCAACAGGGACCTTGATGCGTGACACGAGAGTAGTCTAACGAAAATACAATTTTGCAACAGAACAATCGGAACATCCTGAAGTAAATAAAAACGTGAAAAGCTTCGTTGAAGGCGAGAGACTAAAAACAAAGAAGAACCCTCGCCCGACGTGCACAACCAAAGCACGCCACATGGGGATCTACAATTGCTTCGAAAAAAAAGAAATACGTGAGCAAATGAACAAATGCACGAAGCAATAGACACAACAACCACTACGATAGAATATGTAAAAATTATTACTCAATGGTTACTTAAAAGGACGGATAAATGGGATTTCAGAAAAGTAGGCAGAACCCACCTCAAGAAGGCGTTCAGCGGTAATGCGCTTACCGTTGGATCAATATAGCAACACAACGTATTTTCAAAGTCCAAACGAGTTCTGCATACGCTCCGTGCGGGATCTACAGAGGGCGCCTTTAAAGCTGCACGCAACGTAGGTAGGACATTAGGCAGTATAATAGCAAGAGCTCGGTGGTGCAACCCACCGCCCCGTTCCAAAGGGGACGCTCATAACATCCATCCATTCATCCATCCATCCAGAAACGCCACTTACGTTACGACTCGCGTACAATATTGAGATTCGTAGCAGACGGTAGTGGCTCCTTGCATAGGAAGCTATGGCGGTGCAAGTGCCCGTGGCTGGCGCATTAGTCCTTCAAACTGGCTTTAAAGATATTGTAGTAGGATCGTTCTTCCGCGATGCCACTGCGAAGAAAGGCGAAAAACTGCATCAATGCGGGCATGTTTTTGACGTGCACGAACGGTTTGCTGCGGCCACGTCGGTCTTGAAGGCCAAATGCGTGCGTCAGGCGTGCGTCTCGCAAGACACTTACTCCATAACGATCGAGGTAAGTTATCATTCTTTCATGCTTAGAATATGTTTGGCGCGTACCCACTACCCGTGTACTTGCAAAATATTGAGACTATTCAGAATTATCGATGGCTTAGATGAAATCGCGGCCACTGGCTAGGCGGCGTGCCTTTGTTGCGACCGCGGCTTCGGGTCCTGACTATACAAAGCCGCGTCGCCGCGTCTTGCCCTATGTTTCTGCTTAAATTTGTCGCGCGATGTAACGACCCGTTTCTTTGTTTATGTTGTTTTCCAAAGAAAAAAGCTTTTTAAAGCGCAAACAAGTGACACGGCACAAAAGGAAGGTCAAACACAGGACACCTACTTTTTTCAACTGTTTATTCCTCAATGTCATCGTGAAATATATATGAGAAATTTATATGAGCAGAAGCGTGTATGTTTATGCACTTCTGTCATTACAAGGTCCGCACAGCTTACTTGTGCGGGCCGGAAAGCTGCACTTTGTTTTTTCCTGCAGACCCTGCAGTTTTGGTTGCCCAGCTACTCTTCGTCCTAGCCTGATTCTACAGAGTAGTCGTAGTGGTGCCGTGCCGCTAATTGTGTTTACGTTAATATGCTAGGTAACTAAGTTCACTGCTTCACGTTCCTAACAAATAAATAAATCCTGCACAGCAAAAGCTGACCTCGCATTGCATTCCCAAATTTTGTGAAAGGTAGATGGTGAGCTAATAAGGTTTATTAAATTGTTGCCTCAATTTTGTGCAGTATTAAAATGCCTTGAATACGTTTCTTTTCTCATCAGCTTGATGCCAGCAGGAACATCACACATGCTCACTGCCCCTGCAGAGGTGGTGTCTCAGGGCAGTGCAAGCATTCAGCAGCAGTGATTACATATGTCAATCAAGAGGACACATCAACGAAGATGTCCATAGCAAATATGTGGAAACGGCCATCGGGGAAAGCAGCTTGGAATCTACAATAAGGGAGTACTGTTTTCGGAAATGCACCCACCTAAGTGTTCAGGTGACATGATGGTGAAGCAAACTGCGCCCAGAGCCATCATAAACTCAAACTGCCCCTTGGGCATAATACTCCGCCAAGAGGAGAAAGTAAAGGAAAATCTAGCAAGCTTGGACAGACTGCTCGGGCGACTGGGTAAGCCCAATGAAATATTTGGCACAAAGAGCACTCGAATTAAAGAAGTGAGTGACGACTTCCTTCTTGAGGTAGTGGTGACAGAGGATGAACGCAACAACATTGCAAGACAAACGACTATACAGAGTGGATGCCCACTATGGCATTGTGAGAGGCTTTAAGCGAGTTTCGAGGCTCACAGGATAAAGACACATCAAGCAGACTGTGAAAGCTTCGGAACACAACTGGCAACGCCACACTCCTTTAAAAGCGCTGCATGTGCATAATATGTGGCAAAAGAGCCAGTCGCACGGCTAGAGTACATATCCAAAGAGGGGCGCAAGGTGATGCAAGTGAGACTTGTCATCAGCACTGCGCAGCCGTGGTTGTGCTGTAGCCCGGATGGTTTGGTGGACGAAAAACAAGGAATCCGCTTGCTGGAGATCAAGGCCCTTTGATCACCAGAACAAACGCTCCAACTACGGGAAAGTCGCGTCTTCTACACACAAGTTCAAATAAGCATGTATGTTGTAGGTGCGAGTATATGTTACTTTCACGTGTACATACCAAAGGGGTCGAAATTTTTTTTTATTTAACAATACTGTTGGCCGAAGGCCGTTAGAGGGTGGTTGCAAGACAAACAATACAAGATAGCAGCGCTGCCGCAGTGTACAACAGACCAAATAAGGCATATACACTGGCAAAGGCACAATGCAAATCAAGAAGCAGCAAAAACAAATTGCAGTAGGGTGGTATTAATTGTACCACAGCCGTTGGAATTATCATGTGTGTTACAACCAGGAACAAAAGTAAGACAAAGTACCATTATTAAAGTAGCAGCTATGTACTTCTAGCCGAAGTAAAGAATTTTGTTAGTGTGGTTTCAAATTTATTTAGATTGTCTACTGTTAGTAATTCAGGTGGTAGCGCGTTCCATTCCTCTATTGTTCTGGCCAAAAACGAGTACTTATGTGTATCTATTCGTGCTGAAATGGGTTGAATTTGCTCTAGGTTGCTGATTCGTACTGTTCGAGACAGACGCTGTTTTATGTGCTCCTGCGTATTAAGGTTAAACCAGTTATGGCGAATCAGATAAAGAAATTTCAGTCTAGCTATCCTTCTGCGTTCTAAAAGTGGAGGTAGATTGAACTTCCTGAGCATTTCAGTGGCGGTGTCCGTTGAACGATATTTTGACAAGATGAATCTTGCCGCTCTTCTTTGAAGTTTTTCAATTCTATCTACCAGGTTTTTTTGAAACGGATCCCACACGACGCTCGCGTACTCTAATGTAGGACAAACAAGCGTTAAATATGCGGCTAATTTAGTTTGTTGAGGAGCAAGTTTTAACTTTCGCCTCAAGTACCAGAGCTTTTTTACAGCTGATGAGCATATGTTCTTTATGTGTGCTTTCCAGTTGAGGTCACTGGATATGGTAATTCCGAGGTACTTAATGTGATTTTCGCGGCTTATGACCTTACCATCTATCTTATATACGAAGGAGTGTATATTTTTGATCTTCTTGGTTACCCTTATATACTTAGTCTTGCTATAGTTTATTTTCATTTTCCACTTATTACGCCATCACTAATTCTTTTTAATGCGGAATTTAAGACGATCTGGTCATTGCGGCTGGATACTGCGGTATACATTAAGCAGTCGTCTGCAAAAAGTCGAACTTTGATAACGGGGTTAATCTGGTCTGCAATGTCATTTATATAACTGAGAAAAAGGACAGGGCCCAGCACCGATCCCTGAGGGACCCGTGCTGTGTAGAAGTAAGAAGGAACGGCTCCTTTCTGAAAAAAGTTGTGCCGAAATAGGAGTGGACGTTTAGGTACTACTTCCCAGCTGTGCTGAGGCGCGGAAGTCTGCATTAAACTTCAGCAGTGTTGACTTGCGAAGCACGTTTTTTTATTGAATGAAATGTGTGCACGCGTGCGCAATATATCAAAAATAAAAGGAGCTGTCCAAACATTTGCTTCTGTTCAAAGCAGTCACACAGTCCTGATGACAGGACCTTGGAGGTTAACCAGTACGCTGCACACATGCACTATCTTGTCGATCTGATACTTGAGTTCTGGGGTTAGCCTTTCATTCAAGATCGCAAAAATATTGATGCATTGAATGCACCTCTCCGCATGAATGCGGTGACATGCAACCTTATAAGTCTCTTCCATCTCCGCCTTCGTAAACTGCTCGTTGGCCTTTACAAATGGTGGCATGACACTTGTGACGTCCTTACTTTCCAAGTCGCACTTTACATGGGGAAATCCTTTGTCCGCCATCACCATATACCCCGGTTCCGGCAGGTTATTCAATCCAGAGTTGGCGATGACGTACGTGTCGCTCTACCGACCACCAAACACATCCGAAATGAGTAATATTGTGACACGCTGACGAAGATGTTTTAATCATCGTCGGAAGAAGACGATGTTCTGGTTTTCGCGCGCTGTCTACCATCTTGTCAGCTGCTATAATTATTGTAAATATTCTGTATATACACGTCTGACAGTTTTTAACCTCGTGACATTTTTGGTGGAGGTTGCGGGATCATTATCAAGACAGATTTATGCAGCGGGTGCTCCTTGGCTGCATCTACAATGCCAGCTCAAGGCGAGGATGTTTCGGGCCCGTCGGCACCCACACCCACAGTCATTCTAGCACAAACCCGCGACCCAGGAACTTTCTCTGGCACCGACGACACTGATGTTGAAGACTGGCTTCAACTATATGAGCGGGTGAGCCCCAGCAACCACTGGGACCAGACCATCATGCTCACTAATGTGATATTTTACCTCGCGGGCATGGCACGCGTCTGGTTTCAGACCCACGAGGAGGAACTTACCAGCAGGGACATTTGTAAGCAGAAGAACAAAGAATTTTTTGGCAAGCCTCTTGGACGTCAGCGTGCCGCCCAAAAAGACCTCGCTTCGCGGGTCCAAACGCGCACTGAATCCCACCTCACGTACATCCAGGACGTGCTCGCTCTGTGCCGTCAAGTGGATCCGAAGATGTCCGAACCTGATAAGGTTGCACATGTCATTAAGGGCATCGCAGATGATGCCTTTCATCTCCTTGTCTTCAAGAATTCGTCCACTGTGCAAGCCATCATTACCGAATTCCGGCGGTTTGAAGAAACCAAGAGTCGCCGCATTGCCCAGCCATTTCCCCGCCTTCCCGACACCGCTGCTACGTCCACCTGCGAAGACCTCCGCAGCCCGCTCACACCTAACCGCTCTGATGACGTCCTACATATCATCCGACGTGAAATAAAAGCCGCATTTCCTGTCACGACCCCAACCCATGGCCCCGACAATTGCCAGGCGACCGTCTCATTGATCCAGTCCGTCGTGCGCCAAGAATTAGCCAACGTTGGCTTGACCAACGTCTGCTCAGTTAGTCGGCCTGACTACACTCCATCCAGCACTGTCATACGCACCCGCAGCCTGAATGCCCCAACCCGGTATCGCAACCCCACCGAATGGCGCACTCCAGACGACAGGCCTATATGATTCACTTGTGGCCGTATCGGCCATATTTCACGTCACTGCCGGTCTTCATGGAATTGGACCCCCTAGTCCCACCCTGATCCCACCCATACCACGGCCCTCATGCTGCTCCTCGGTTCGCTCCACAAACGCAGCCAGCAAATTCTGGCGACACTTCTCTCCCTACCCGCTCAAGCCACTCTCCTTCGCCACGTCGCCGCTTCTCCCAATCGCCCCCATCTCGCCGATCACCGTCCCCTAGCTCCTTCCGGCGCGCCCTTCCGGAAAATTAACGGGTGCAGCACCTGGAGGTGATGCTGCAAATCTGACCCGACGCAAAAATCCTCTTTTGACCTTGCCCACGCATGGGAACCTCATTAACGTGAACGTGGATGGTTTACCTGTTATGGCTCTGATTGACACTGGCGCGCACGTATCTGTGATGAATGCTCAGCTTCGGAATCGTCTCAAGAAAGTCCTCACTCCTGCCCCTAGCCTGTGGTCCAAGTGGAACACCACCGGTGGAACACCAGCCGTTATTGGCATGTGTCTGGCTCGCGTAAGTGTCGCCGAACATCATACTTCTGTTTTATTTTATGTACTAAAGCACTGGCCCTAACGACCTCATCCTGGGCCTTGACTTTCTGTCTACACATTCCGCTTTGATAGACTGCTCTGCTGGTGTTGTGCAAATCGCTCTACCTGCCGCTATTGACCCTACCGATAGTGCCCCGATACGGCTATGTTCCACAGATCATATTCGCTTCCCTCACCGCGCCGTTACCTACATATGTGTCTCCCCCGTTCCACCTGTACTAGACGGTGACTACATCGTATCTCCTAATCCGGATATCCTGCTCTCGCATAACATCGCTTTCCCTCACACCGTCGTTACCATTTCGGACAACACGTCCTGCCTTATTCTTGTGAACTTTGGACTCTCTACACAAGTACTCCCGCATGGAATATCCCTGGCGCTAATAACATCAGCCAGAGACTACCACATTTCGGCTTTAACTTGTGACAGCTCCTCGTGTTCAACTCTTGCTTCACCCCCTGTCCCTTAAGATTTGAATGCCCTAACAAAAATGATTGCTCCCCACCTCCCTCCCCAGTGTGCTCAAGAACTACGTTGCCTCCTTGCCTCATACTGGGACATATTCGACCTTGGAGAACGCCCTCTAGGACAAAAATCTGTCGTAAAACATCGAATAAACACCGGTGATGCGAGCCCGTCCATCGGCGACCCTACCGCGTCTCGCCTACTGAGCGACATATCATTCAACACGAAGCTGACAAGATGCTTTCTCGAGACATCATCGAACCTTCTTGCAGCCCATGGGCATCCCCTGTTGTACTAGTCAAAAAGAAGGACAGCAGTTGGCGATCTTGCGTCGATTATCGACACCTCAACAAGGTAACAAAGAAAGACGTCTATCCGCTACCACGCCTTGACGATGCCCTGCATTGCCTGCATGGAGCACAATATTTTTCGTCCATCGACCTTCGCTTTGGCTACTGACGAATTGCTGTCGATGACATGGACCACCAGAAGACAGCTTTTATTACTCCGGATGGCCTGTATCAGTTCAAAGTGATGCCTTTCGGTTTATGTAATGCCCCGGCCACATTTGAACGAATGATGGACGCCCTCCTACACGGTTTCAAGTGGTCCATCTGCCTCTGTTACCTGGACACACCTCGAACGCCAGTCGACGATCCTATCTGTTTTCCCTCAGTCGGGGCTACAACTGAATTCGTCCATGTGCCACTTTGGTCGTCGGGAAATTTCTGTGCTCGGGCATCTTGTCGATTCTTCTGGTGTGCGCCCTGATCACGATAAAATACGGGCATTCAAAGACTTTCCCGTGCCAACATGTGCCAAGGATGTTCGCAGCTTCTTGGGCCTTTGCTCCTACTTCCGTCGGTTTGTCCGAAATTTTGCGAACGTTCCGGGCCCTCTCAATCAGCTCTTCAAGAAAGACGCTGCATTCATTTGGGGCCCTGAGCAAGCTGGTGCTTTCACCGAGTGACTGGGCTGCCTACGTCCCCGCCCATTCTCACTCACTTTGATGCGTCAGCTCCAACAGAAGTCCGTGCCGATGCTAGTGGCCACGGTATTGGAGCTATCTTGGCACAGAAACAACAAGGGCGTGAACGTGTTATTGCCTACGCCAGCCGCCTTCTTTCCTCTGCGGAGAGCAATTGTTCTATCACCGAACGCGAATGTCTGGCTCTCGTTTGGGCAGTGGGCAAATTCCGCCCCTATTTGTACGGCCGCCAATTCACAGTCATCACTGATCACCACTCTCTGTATTGGCTTTCGTCCATCAAAGATCCTTCGGGGCGCCTTCGCCGCTGGACTCTGCGCCTCCAAGAATACAACTATTCAGTTGTATACAATACTGGCTGGTTACATCAAGATGCAGACTGCTTGTCGCGCCATCCTCTCGACCCTCCTGACGTTTCTGCGGCCGGCATACCTGTCACCGTTCTCTCTGCGGCTGCTTTTTCGCGACATTGGAGCCGAACAACGTCGGGACGCTTCCTTGCAACACCTTATTAAACGTCTCACTTCAACGACGCCCGATCCTTCCCTTCGCATGTTTGAACTTCAAGATGGTATATTGTACCACTCTAACAGGCGCCCGGACGCCCCTGCCCGACTCTTCGTTGTGCCTGAGCATCTGCGTCACACTGTTCTCGCCCAGCTTCATGATGTACCGACTGCAGGTCACCTTGGCGTGTCACGGACTTATGACCGCGTTCGTCGGCGCTTCTATTGGCCTGGTCTATACCATGACGTCTGCCGTTATGTCGCTGCGTGTGATCATTATCAACGACGAAAAAAGCCGACCACACTCCCTGCTGGTCGCCTTCAGCCACTTGACGTACCATCAGAACGATTCTTCCATGTAGGTGTTGATCTTTTAGGCCCTTTTCCTACGTCTGCTTCTCGAAACAATTGGATTGCTGTAGTAACAAACTACGCCACCCGATATGCAATCACACGGGCTCTTCTGACAAGCTGTGCAACTGATGTCACCGACTTCCTCCTAGAAAACGTCATCCTTCACCACGGCGCCCCTCGACAGTTCCTCACCGACCAAGGCCGCTACTTTCTTTCTAAAGTTGCCAATGACATTCTACACTCGTGCGCGACTAAACACAAACTTCCTACTGCTTACCATCCACAAACGAACGGTCTAACCGAGCGCCTTAACCGCACCCTTACTGACATGCTGTCCATGTATGTCTCCGATGACCATCGCGACTGGGACGTTGCGCTGCCGTTCGTTACTTTCGCCTATAATTCGTCTCGCCATGATACCACAGGCTTCTCTCCATTCTTCCTCTTGTTTGGCCGCGACCCTACGTTACCTTTCGACACCGTTCTGCCTGCTAGTCTGAATTCCACATCCGAGTACGCCCGTGAAGCCATCCTCAAAGCACAAGAAGCACGCCATATTGCCCGACGTCGACTTTGTGGAGTCGCAGGACAATCAGCGGCGCTTATATGACACCCGCCATCGTGACGTCCATTACACACAGGACACCCTGGTTCTCCTTTGGTCGCCGTCGCGACACATTGGCCTCTCGGAGAAGTTACTTTCACGCTACTCCGGCCCTTACCATGTCTTGCGTTACGTAACTGACGTCACGTACGAAACCGCCCCTCTTAGGCCAACCGTGGCTCAGCATCGCTCCGACGTGGTCCACGTCGCGCATCTTATGTTATATCACTCGCCCGCCTCCTAACCAGCACCGAGCCGGTGCTTCAGCCGCCGGGGGTCATGTGACACACTGACGAAGAAGATGTTTTAATCATCGTCGGAAGAAGACGATGTTCTGGTTTTCGCGCGCTGTCTACCATCTTGTCAGCTGCTATACTTATTGTCAATACTCTGTAAAAACACGTCTGACTGTTTTTAACCCAGTAACAAGATGTAACCGCATGCCGTGATCCCAACTAGAAATTTCAGTGTTAAGTCGCTCTTGTAGTTGCTTCAGCAGTTTACCCTATCCCGACTTTACCTGTTTTCTCAATCCTGACTTCCGAACAGTTTACAATAAACCTGCAATTGGGATAGCTAAAGCGGAAAGAGGAAGGCATCGATGCCTGTACGACATCCCTCGATAGCCACTTGATCCACGCTCCGGTGCTGACGGACAGGACATCCACAGTGGCATAGAAAATGCGCGACGCGCTAGTTCGATGTACGCCGAACAAAACGCCTAATGCAGAGAATGTGAGGCCATGCTTCATCATCATGAGAAACAGCAGAAGCTTGCTGTCCACTCCCAGGTCCAAGTACCTCTCGTCACGCACCTGTAAAATGAGAGGTATTTTGTGCGCGCAACATTTAGAATAGCGATGAAATCAACTTTCAAAGCTTTTTTGTTGTTACTAATTCAGAAACTTCCACAATTTTGCAACGAATGTTCAGCTGATTTAGTGCTCTAGGTGTATGAATGGTTTCTTCAAACCATCTAATGTCTGAACACAAGCAGGTGGTAATTTGGTGCGGGTAGACATTCCTCCCAAGTTTGTTCCAGCTCCCTGGCCTGTGCATCTGGCACATTTATGCAAACACTTCTCTGTAGTGCTGTTTTGTGTCTCACGCCAACCCTCTTATCTGAATGTCACAGTTGACAATGATGCTCAGGTTAGTCCTCCTGGCGCCTAGTGCGACCACATTGTTAAATGCAAGCTTGAAATCACCAGAGCGGGCCCATGCATCCTCCTGTATCAATTTAGACATGTTTCTCATTCATTCTCAAACCACAGAGTCCAACATTGGCAATCCTGCTGCAGTTGATGGTCTCGTCCACTATCAAAATGTTCTTAGGCTTGAGAAGACGAGGGGAACTTGCACTCCTGGCTTATTGGATCCCAACCCATCTGATACGCCTGAAGTTCAGCCACATTGCAAAATTTTCTGAGATCCGTATTTCGAACTCAAAATCTGCTTTCATACATAAATTGCCGCACTCATGCTCGAGCAACATGCTACGGGTAAAAACAAGCTAGTTGCCCATTCAAGTGTGTTGTGAAAGGATTAAAAGATGCACCTGATCTCACTGCACCATCATGTTCTTCTTCATCAAAAGTTCAACGGATGTACGCACAAAGCCAGCGTTTGAACCAAACAAGTACAGACGCCATTTCACGGGTGTCGTCTGGTGAAATACACGCTTACCAAAGCATGACTTTCTCCAGCGCCTAATATGTTTATGCACCTCGTACGGACAGCTTGTTTTAAGATTTTAGTTTGGGCCTGTGGTTTCCTATTGAGAGTATCGTCCTAAACTGTCTATGTGCTAAAAAGAATTCTCCATCACTGACCTTGAATAAATATTGTCGGACCAGGAAGTCAGTTTTTGTTTTAGTTGTGATCGATATCTCACTCAGCTTGCACAGAGTTAGCTGAAATCTCCTTAGCAGATACACTGTCGTCTAGCGCATGTGATAACGAGGAGAAATACCACCATGCTGCAGTACCATATGCTCCGACAAATCCCACGGCACGTTAAAATGGACAGAAAGCCCTAGTACATTATACATCTTATACACATCTGTGCGGTTCATTATCCATGACCAGAAAAAACTGGGTGTGTGAGGTTGTTGTCAAATTCCCAAGGGACAACATCAAATATAAAAGAATGCTGCACCTTAAGATGAACGTGCATGAGATCATCATATCTATTTTAAGTTCAATTTAGATTGAGCAACTTGTGAATAAGCTCTCGTCGGTGTCATTTGGAAGGTGACCTAACATTTACCTGTGGCAAGAGTCTTAACAGGGCCAGAGACACCGTAACTGTCACCCCAGTCAGGTCTCTGAGGGCATTGTCGTTTCCCTTGTCCAGCAAAGACTGGTAGCCTTAGAAACCCTTTGGTTATTGGTCTTCCAAACACAATGCAGTGAAACTTTCGTCAGCCGTTGCAGGCTGTTCAGGTGGAAATAATTCAGCCTGGGTGGATGCCTCGCATGCACCGGCGAACAGGGTGCAGGCAATCATCAGGACTTCTTTGCTGTGAGCTTGCGGTGTCTCTAGCGTCTGAGTTGAGACCTGCATAAAATGATGGCACGTTATAATTTTCATACCAGAGAACAAGGTGTTTTCTAACTTTATCTTACCCTAGAATACCGACTGTATGCCACGTCGAGAAGCCCTAACCAGACCCAACAAGATACAAAAGCCGATGCAAGGCTCACCACAGTACCCCAAGGAAAGTAGGTGAAACTGAATGAACGTTCATTGTGATGAACGAGAAGGGAACTACCATCGCAGAATTTTAATAGGGATAACTACAGCAAGGACTGGACCCTACAAGATTGTTCGTTACCTGCGGAACTCGAACTGTGAAGTGGCGGCTGACAAAACCCAGCTTCTTTCACGCAGCCATTTGCGACCCGGAGGTGGTTCACATTATTCTGCTCCAGCCTTTCTACACTCGCTAGGACTGGGCCCGTTTCGTGTTCGAGATTTCTTTTCAGTGTACCATTATTTTGTTTTTTGTCCCATCTGGGTGGTGTGCTTTTAACGGGGACAATAAAACCCACTGGAAAAACACAACAGGAAATTTTCACAGTCTGTCGTATTTTGGGACGTTGTTTCTGTAGTTCTGTTGCCTGTAGTTCTGTTGCCTGTAGTTCTGTTGCCTGTAGTTCTGTCGCCTGTAGTTCTGTCGTCTGTAGTTCCTGATCAATATTTAATTAAAAGTTCTCAAAGACCTCTTAAAGAATATGTAAATTTACTGGTACAAAAAAGATAAATATAAAAGTAAAAAGAAGAAAATATTTCTGCACCCGGGAATCGAACTTAAGACCTGAGGAACACGAGCCCAGCATTTTACCACTGCACCACGCCGCTATTTTTTTTTTGCTTTATTACCTTGATTATCACCACTCAAACGCATACAAAGCGGGTCACTTGGTGCAGAAAAATAATATTACATCACTTCGAGAGACTGTACATATTTAAAAGGCACTCAAAGAGGATATCACAGACACCAAAGTGTCAAGCTCCAGAAACCACTCTGGCGGTTCAATCATGTGCTTGAGGGCATCACGCGTGTACCTAAGACTTTCACTTAGGTGTTCCCTCGCATACCTTTCATCTACGCGGGCATTCCTGAAATCCATGCGCGTATTCCACACGCTGCTCATACACAAAAGCATTACCAAGTCAGCCGGCACTCCCCCTGCGTCTGCACACGGTAAGAACCGAATACCGAAAGGACTTAACGGCAGTTCTTTCTTCAGAGTTCGTTTGAGAACATCCCACAAGAAAACTGAGTCATGGCAATCCAAAAAGATGTGCTCAATAGTTTTAGGTTTCTTACATATGATGTAGTTAACAGACCATGGAACAAAGAAGCCCTTGCTTTGCAGCCATGGCTTCACAAGGAGAATGCCCGAATGCAATTGAAAAAAGAAGGTTTTCGCTGAAGATCTAACCGGCATTTTTCTAACGCGTTTCAGCACATTGCGTTCAGGTCCTAAGTTACACATCATACGGTAAACAGGACGCGGTAAGAAAACATCAACCAGATCACTATAAAGTTTCTTACGCGTCACTGAAGTCAAAAATTCATTCGAAAATGCACTTTCAATAAAGAAAAGGGCATAACAACTTCCCTCAGAAAGCCAATTGGTGGTCGAGTACGTTCATTTGTTGTTGAGACAACCCACTCAGGCAAAGAACTCAATCTCACTTGAATAACAGTACGCAGAAATATATCACTTTGGTCCCTTAAGAAAAAGAACCTACTAACAATCTGTTTCAAAAACAAATGTGTTAATCTTAGTCCTCCATTCTTCACCGAATGAAACAAGTTACACCGGCTAGTTCTCTCCCAAGTGGATCCCCATATATATACCGCAAACACTCTGTGAAGTTTCTGCACCGAAATCCTTGCCATGCATAGCACTTGTAGTACATAATACACCTTTGTAACTAAAAACAAATTGCAAACACTAGCTCTTTGAAAACATCGAAAAATTATGCCCGCCCCACTTTTCTGTCTGATCTTTAACTCTTTTTACTTCTTCGATCCAATACGCGGCACTGTCACCATAATGTTGTAATGGCACCCCAAGATATTTTCCATGGGTAACGCTCCACTTCATATTGCAAAAATACTCGGGTACCTGTGTCCAGCTGCCGTGCCATAAACCTAGGCACTTAGTCCAGCTGACAACACTTCCAGTTGCGGCGCAAAAAGAAACAACCTCTTTCATAGTGTTATTCACGCTTTCTGTATTACGGCAAAAAATTGCCACGTCATTTGCATAAGCCAGAACTCTAGTCTCAATTCCTGCGTAGATAAACCCCCGAATAGATTGGCTTTTAATTATTTTCAAACAGAAAGGCTCCAAATACAAGGCAAATAAAAGAGGTGACAAACAGCATCCTTGTTTTACTGATGACTCCACTTTTATACTGGCGCCTAATTTCCTATTAATTACTAACTTTGCAGTGCAATCTTTGTATACCATTCTTATTCCATCTGTTATCACTGCACCGGCTTTAACATGTTCTAAGAGCAAAAATATGACATCATGGACGACTCTTTCAAAAGCCTTTTCAAGGTCAATTTGTGTCATAGCGACTCTGTCCTCTCTTTCATCGCAGCATTCCAGTATGGTCCTTGCAGTATGCATATTCGTAAAGATCGATCTGCCTTTGATACCGCCTGTCTGATGGGGGCCCACAAGTTCATTTATAACGGTCTGCAATCGTCGCACCAGTACTTTAGTGTAAACTTTATAGTTCGTATTCGTCAAGCTTATTGGTCTAGGCTTCAACCGCCATAAGTCGCGCAGGATCTTTTGCTTTAGGAATTAAAATAACGTGCGATGTCCGAAAAGAAGGAGGTGCTTCCTTATTCTCGTACATCTCCCTTATCACGCGATGTAATGCTACAGCTATTTCACTTTTAAAGCTCTTATAGAAAGCCCCTCCCAGACCATCAGGCCCCGGTGATTTGCCGGGACTAAGTTCGTCAATCGCATCCTCAACTTCTGAAAGGCTTATTGGTCTTCGAGCGCATCACAGACCTCGTCTGATAATGTTGGCATTAATGGCAAGAAGTCAGTTCTATACTTTTCGATATCACATGTCTTTTTCCCCATCAAACTTTCATAATAAGACTCAAAAGCGTGCTCAATTATTCCAACATCACTAGTGACTTCCCCTTGATAAGTTATTTCTGTTATTTCTTTGGAAACCGCGTGTTTCTTCTCGTCACTTATTGCCCGCTTCGTAGGCGTCTCCCCCATCCATAAACTCTCCGCCCTTGCCCTTAATACCACACCCTTGTACTTTTCTTCATCCATGACTTCAAGTTCAGACTTAACTTCTTTCATTTCTTTCGAAAATAAGCCAGGCGAAGAGCTTTCTAAGCTGAGCATGTATTTTAGCCTAAGGTGTAATTCCTTCTCGCGCTCTTTTTCTTTGTGATAGACTACGCATGCTCTTTCAATAGCGGTTAATTTAACGTCTCTTTTGAAGAGTTCCCATTCTGCAATGAAGAACGCTGACGTAGTTATGCTGAGCAAATTTTCGAGCTTTTCTTGAACTGCCTTTTGAAAAACGTCGTCTTGCAAAAGCTTATCATTTAGCTTCCATAAGTCCCAGCTGAATTTCGATGGTTTTTGTTTCTTTCCTATGGTTGACATAACGAGGCAATGATCGCTAAAACTAACATGTAGCACATGATAACTTGAAAATAACGGTACAAAGGTTAACGGAGCATAAATTCTGTCTAGCCTGCCATGACACTGACCTTGATAGTGCGTATACATGGTATGATTTTCGCTTGACAACAGATAACCAATGTCTTCAAGCTCTTGTTGCCTTACAATCAAACTTAGAAGTAACGCACTTTTATCACAAACACTAGTCAAGTTAGATTTATCTTCTGGAAAGCAAACACAATTAAAATCACCCAGTAACATGACATGTCTTTCACAATTCAAGTACTGCTGAATATCACCAAAAAAGACTTCCCGCTCCCGTGCTACGTTCGGAGCATAAACACATAAAGCCCTCCAAGGCATCTCTGAAGAAGTAAAATCGCAGAGGACCATTGTACCATCCTCGGATGACGTGGCGGCTTTAACTACAGCAATACTGCTATACAAAAGAATAAGGCAGCCCCCAGACCTACCCGCCGCATGACATACACTTACGGTATATCTAGGGCGGAAAACGTTAACTATTTGCTCCGTGCATTCATCAGTTGAAATTTTTGTTTCTTGAATGGCCAATAAGTCAATATTATTTTCAATAAGAATACGGTTAACTTGGCATTGCCTTCTACGCCCGCTAAGTCCACGCATGTTCAACGTCGTGACACAAAGACCAGTCGAAAAATTAGCTACCATTAACTGGGAGGAGAATCTAAACCAATTACCGCACATCGTCCGTCTCACATCTGCTACGATGACTCGACCGTCTAGAGAGGCGGACCATGGTTTTCTGGACTTCATAGCCCAATGACGACGGCCGACGCACATCCTGCCCACAAACCCCAGTCCCCAGACCCCAACAACAATTTTTTCTAACCCAGGACCGCCTCCGCGTGAGCGGAGGCGTCTGGGTTGTAGAACGGCATTTGGCTGGAACGCCGGGCTTGGGCTTGAACGCCGGTCGGCGTCCCGGGGTAGCTTTCGGAGGAGGCTCCTCATTCCCAGCCTCTTGATCCTTTTCCTCTTGCTCATCCGCCTCTTCGTGAAGCCTCTTAGCAGGTGCACAACTTGAGTTTGGCATCACGGTGTCGTCAGTGCCATGCTGTTCACCGGTCGTCACTTCTGTTGATGCGCACGTTTTTTTGGCCTCTTTTACCTCGACCTCTGTTGAGTTAGTTGGTTCCACCGTGTCATACCATGGGTCTTTCCAGCCGTCCGATGACTTGTCTTCATTAACAGTCGTTGCCTTCATCAGGGGCGTTAACACCGAGGGCTGAGTCTCTTTCCCTTCGCCTGCGGCTTCCACTGCGTCGACCACGTCCGTCAAGTGATCTGTGACATCTTCCTTCAATGCCGGGCCTGTCACTGTGGCATAGGTTCGAACGCACTGGGTCTCGCCGTGACCGAAACGACGACAAAGCCCACAGCGTGGTACACGGCACTCGCGTCGTATGTGCCCGATGCCATGGCATCGGAGGCAGAAGGGAGCTCTGCCAGGGACGTGCACGAGCACAACATCTTCCGCCACTCGCAGCTGGTGGGGCAAGTCTTCAGCGGTGACGCCTACCTTCAGCTTAATAGTGACAGTACGGGTGGTTGACCCTTTGTCAACGCATCCTTGTACCCGCCACCTGTCCCTGGTGATCTCAGTCACCTTTCCAAAAGGCGACAAGGCACTGCGAACGTCTTCGTCAGGTACACCGTGAAGGAGCCAGTAGAGCTTGATACGGACGCCTCTGTCACACGGGTCGACGACCACACAGCGGTGGTCCTGTACATCAAACGCGTCTGCAGTGATAATCCTCTTTTTCCCTTCTTCGACCTTGAAAGTCACCGCCCACAGATGGTTCATTTGATATGCACCCAGCGCAACCACTTCCGGCATGAGAGACAGCCGTGTAAGAGCGTCTCGAACATGTTCCACTCTGTAAGGCCTCGCCTTAACGTCACCATGTAAAAGACCGTATGCAGAACGGACGCACCTGTTGGCAGCGTTCGTAAAATCATTTGGTAGTCCTGACCAGGTTTTTCAGTTGACCTGATACCGCGGCCCAAAAGGGTCGCTGAAGCCACTCGCGAAGAGCCCGACATTCCGCGCCCGCTCACCTCGGTGGCTGAAGAGGAAGTCGCTGCACCACGCCGCACACGTCTGTCAGAGTACATTTTGGCTATGTTAACAGTTAAACTCGATGTTTTGCCTGGCTGTTTACATTTGTATTTTAAAAGCCAAGATGCGCTTTCACTCCACCGCGTCAACTGCCGCATCTCTAGAAGAGCAAGAGTGTTGTTACCATCGACAGGTACATCGTGGAGTGCGAGAACATCGATTTTGCTGTACGATATCCATATTGAATAAGAAATTCAGAAGTAGACAACGGTCACCAGGGACACTTAGGGTTGTTACTGCTAATTTTGACAGTTGTCTGTCGCTCTTTACACTTTTGAGCGCGCATATAATTCGTGTGTTCAATGCAAAATAGCTACATAAACAATCCTGTATGAGTCTTCATTCTGACAGCATACTGGCTTCTCACGGCAGCGCTGTACCAGATTAATGAGACCCGAGCGAGACACCTTTTCACGCAACTTTGGGGAACAACCCAAAACTTCTTTTCCGCTTCGCATAAGCTTGTGAAATATTTCTGGGAAATTAACTAATGTGTCAGTGTAACACAACATGTAAGTCCACAGGCCTGTGTGCCACATCTTACTAAATAAAACAAAACGGATACGCAGCCATTCCCGCAGATGGTATGATTTTGATCAGCGGCCGATTTTGAGGAGGCCGGTAGGGCGTTGCTGGTGCCGCGTCGTCAGGGCACAATTATAACTATTGGCCACGTCGACTTTAATACCGGTGTCGGTGCTATCAGCATTGCCGGCTTCAGAGAAGCGCGATTGAATACCGCGCAAGAGAAAAGTATAGTGTACACTACCGATGCGAAACTGACATACAATTTTAAAGGGCCGCGATGGAAAGCGCTTCTGTTGCGGCTTCAGAACTCTTGGCCCTCGCGACCGAATGTTTCTCTTGCGACTTCAGAACTCTTGGCCTTCGCGACTTAATGCTTCTCTTGCGACATCAGAATTTCTGTCGTAACGTCAGAAATGTCTGTCAATTAAGAAACATCAGGAACTTCTGTCGTACAACCGAAATTTCTGTAGTGGCGACAGGAATTCCTGTTGTCTTTTTCAATTGGGCACTACAGAAGCTTGTCGCATCGCAGAATTTCAGCGCACTTCTGTTGTTATCATTGGGTACATGTTGCGACGATAGGTTTCCGTCGTAGAACAGTTCTCTGCAGTACAACAGAAGCTTGTCGCATTACTTCAGGAACACTTCTCTTATGACAATTGGGGGCCTGTTGCAATGATAGGTTTCTGTCGTACAACAACATTATTTTGTAGTACAACAGAAGTTGGTCGCATTACTTCAGGAACACTTCTGTTGTGACAATTGAGGGCCTGTTGCCACAATAGGTTTCTGTAGTATTTCAACAGCTCTCTGTAGCACTACAGAAGTTTGTGGGGTTACTTTAGGAACATTTCTGTTGGGACAACAGGGTGCCTGTAGTGATGACAAATTTTTCTGTAGTACTACAAAAATCTGTTGTAGAGCTTCAACTTTCTGTTGTAACAACAGACATACCACGCAGTGTACTTCTGTAGTCACAACAAGAAATGTCTGCTGTACATCAGAAAAGTCTGTCGTTTCATCAGGAATCTGTAGTTACTACAGAAAAATCCTGTTGTACAACAGAAATTTCTGCAGTACTGAACACAACCTCTGTTGTCATTTTCAACTTGGAAGCTGCTTTTCGTTTGTTTTAGCACAAGTTTCCCACAATATGTGTCCAGTTGTTTGTTATTCACGGCTGCATCGTTTGTAATTCATAAAAATATGTCTGTTCTGCCTTTTAGCTTTCAAACACAAGAAACACCCACTCTGCATTCATTCTTTCTTTATAATCTGAGAGGGCTCCCACTTTGTTCCGTCGGCACTGAAATGCGCACATGTTAGTGGCACAAGAAAAACAAATACATAGAACGCGAGACAGCCGAGAGAAAAGACATGGTCACGGGAACCAAGCTTACTTTTTTCGTCGCACAGCCGTGATCCATTGTTACGCCTCACCCTTTTTCAAAAGGAGGGTGACATTTGCATTTGAGCCCTAAGCGATGGCGCTAAGCCTAATCCCGCTGACATCTCTGTTACAGAATCGGAGTACTTAAAAATTATTAGCAAGTCTCTTCCTCGCAAAAACGTAGAGCGTTAGTTACATTGTTGGCCAGACACGCTAAAGTGTTTGATATTGCACAGAAGGTGCACGGAACTCAAGTAACAAGCTCACTCACTTGTCACAAGTTTGACACCGGATCTGCGCATCCTCTTCGACAGAAACCTTACTGAATTTCCGTATCGGAGCACAAAGCCACTGAAGAGCGAGTCAGCAAGATGCTAAGCACTGGCGTTATTCACGAATCGTCCAGTCACTGGGCTGCTCTCGTTATATTAGTTAAGAAAAAGAACGAGTCATGGAGGTTCGGTGTTGACTATCGACGTGAACTTCATAACCAAATGGAAGTCTGCCCACTTCCCCGCATCGATGACGTTATTGATTGCTTACATGGGGCGTCTTATTTTTCCTTGCAATCAGGGTACTGGAAAATTCCTATGGATCCGACTGACAAAGAAAAAACAAATTTTGTAACTCCAGAATATTTTCTTTGAATTTAATGTTATGCCGTTCGGGTTGTGTAATGCCGCCGCAACGTTGGAATGATATATGGACACAATTTTGCGGGTCCTCAAATGGGACATTTGTTTATGTTACCTGGACGATGTTGCGATCTTTGGCCGAACATTCGAGGGATATAGCCATCGCCTGGATCTTGTTCTAACCTGTCTGGAGAAAGTTGCACTGACAAGTAAATCCCAAATGTTTGTTTCAGAAAACGCGAAGCACTAGTACTGGGACACCTTGTGTACAAACATGGCGTCAGACCGGATCCGCAGAAACTCGCCGCTGTCAGGACTTTCAAGAAGCTGTAATCTCTCCCGTACCTGTAAATTTTTCTGGGCCTATGCTCATACTTCCGTCGCTTTATTCCAAATTTCGCTAATAGGGTGCAACTACTGGCTGACCTGCTGCAAAAATGTGTGCCTTTACACTGGACACAAGATTGGAACTCTGCATTTATGCAGCTAAAGGTCATGCTGACCTCGGGGCCGCTGCTGCGCCACTTTGATCTTCTGCTCCTACAGAAATTCATTCCGAAGCCAGCGGAATCAGCCTCAGCGCAGTGCTCGTCCAACGCCATGACAACACTGAACACGTGGTCCCCCACGCGAGCCGTTCATTTAGCAACGAACAGCGCAACTACACAGTGAGACAACAGGAGTGCCTGGCAGTCGTTTTCGACGTTCACAAGTTTCGCTTATACGTCTACAGCCGTCGTTTCTCAGACATCATCGACGAATATTCCCTTTGTTCACCGCGTTCTAACGTTCTTCCCTTCACGCATGACGATGCAACCTGCGGCCACGTGTCCTTTGCCCGAACGTTTCACGGCTTCCAAAAAAGGTTCTACTGGCTCAAGATGCGACATGGCACGGAAAAATACGTTTTGGGTTGCGAACAATGCCAACGTCACAAGCGTCGCGCGACTACGCCGCCAGAACTTCGCCATCCTGTACCGCCTACTAACTATTCCTTCGAGGCTGCTGGAGTTGATTGGATTGCAGAAGTTTAATAAAAGTCCTGCAGGATGCACGTCAGCGGCCAGTGGGCGTTTCCCACGCAGGGACCGACAGGGAGTACCTGGCGGCCGCTGCGCGAGCCTGCTGGACGGCCCATTCTGCTGGAGTCGATCTCCTCGGTCCATTCGCGCAACCAAACAATGGCAATCGACGGGACTTCGTCTGTGTCGACCATCTGACGCGCTACGCAGAAACTGCGGCAGTAGCTGCAGCAACGGCCTTCCACGTATTGCAGTTTATGCTTAGGTCTGTAATTCTACTCCACGGTCGTCCATGAGTCATAATCTATGACGGCGGGCGTCAGTTCGTCATCGATGTCATTCAGATTATCCTGCGTCTGTCTGCCTGGCAGTTTCGCCAGGCCACTCCGTATCACCTGCAGACCTGCAGTTCTGCAGAAATCACCTGCAGTTTCTGCAGCTACTGCCGCAGAAACTGTGGCAGTAGCTGCAGCAACGGCCTTCCACGTATTACCTGCATCGTATTCACGTATTCCACGTATTACCTTCCGTATCACCTGCAGACCTGCAGTTCTGCAGAAATCACCTGCAGTGTCTGCAGCTACTGCCGCAGAAACTGCGGCAGTAGCTGCAGCAACGGCCTTCCACGTATTGCAGTTTATGCTTAGCTCTGTAATTCTACGCCACGGTCGTCCACAAGTCATCATGTATGACGGCGGGCGTCAGTTCGTCACCAATGTCATTGAGCTTATCCTGCGTCTGTCTGCCTGGCAGTTTCGCCAGGCCACTCCGTATCACCTGCAGACCAAACGACTCGTAGAGCGAGCGAACACGCCTCTTACGAACATGTTATCCATTTATGTCAATTCCAAGCAAAAAAACTTGAATGAAGTGCTACCTTATATCACTTATGCTTACAACACCACGAAGCAAAAGACCACAGGGTACCCGCCATTTTATGTGATTTACGCTCACACTCCTCGCAGCTGTCTCGACGCGATTCTTCCGTTTATGCTAGACGTGGAAATTTCGGTTGCCGCTACATTGTGCCGAGCCGAAGCCCGTCGCCACGCACGCCTCCGAACTCTGCGATCTCAACAGCATTCAAACGTCCGTCACGACGCCCGCCATCGGTTCGTGTCTTATACTAAAGGTGACCTTGTGTGGTTGTGTACACCGCTCCGCAAACACGGTCTGTGTCGGAAGTTTTTGGCCTGCTAGTCCGGTTCATTCGTAATCGTCGACCCCGTCAGTGACCTTACCTATGTAATCTCCCGCGTCACAAGCAATGATCGCCGCTCTAGAAAGAGACAGCTGACACACGTGGCACGCTTTAAACCATTCAACAGTCGATCTTCGGAATGACTTGCGTAACGGTCATCGTCTGCAAACGACAAAATGAAACATGCGAGCGGAGATTGGATGAAGAGAAGAACAAAACTGGGCTGACTCACGTGCGGCGCTGTGAACAGCTTTCGATGAGCGATACCTTTGCATTTTTCATCTTGTAAATAAATGCGATCCATCGCCACAATAGTCTTTTTTTTTTTTGTGGACGGCAGCGAATGAGTTTTGGTTTCCTAGCCATATACAGCTTCCCTGTAAGAAAAAAAAACAAGAAAAGTAAGAAAAAAAAAAGAAGGACATAAGGGAGTGTTTCGGGAAGCAAGAGGTTACGAAGCCTCCATAGAATTGAACAGAAGACGTAAGTAAAGTAGGCGGCGTGCGTTTGTGGTTTTCGAAGAGCCGGTCAACTGGTCAGTGCGCAACTAACGAAACCACATAAATTGAAAGAATGACTTAAGTAACGTAGCAGTAGTGATTCGGGCAAGGCTGAAGGTGTTACAATTGTGAGAGGAATGCATGGGTCTGTTGGAAGGCAGCGGCTTGGTCTTTCAAGGGACGTTCTCCTTACCATTTGGGTAGAAGCTTGGGCGAGCTGGCCGTAGTTCAGAAGGTCATTCATTGCCGTGATTCTGAGTACACGCTCTTTTTCTTCAGTGCGAGGTATTGGCAAGGCATAGGTCACAGGTAAACCGATAAATAATGGACGGGGAGAATCTTTACATGTTAGTTGACTGCTGGCGTAAGCACCCCTTACATTGCTCTATCACAGCTCGAGCGGGATTGCCTGGCCGGGCGCAGGGCAATTGTGGGCACGTGTTAAAAAAGTGATTTGACTAATCAACGATGCACTGGCTCCGGGTAGCACCCCCTTTTCTGTGTTTTTTCTGGTTGCTGCGCATACATATTACGCTCGTCTGCAAATAAATATCCGTAGGAAGTTAGCGCTCTTTACTCTTTTCTGTCCTCTGTCCAGCGGGAGGGGGCTGGTGTATCTGGGTAAAGAGACCGTATGAATTGTTATTGCATAAAGCGTAGAAAGCAAATTATGGGGCCCTACGTGCCAAAACCACGACCTGATTATTAGGCACACCGTAGTGGGGACTCGGGAATAATGTAGACCACCTGGGCTTCTTTAACGTGAGCTTAAATCTAAGTATACTGGTGTTTTCGCATTTCGTCCACGACCTCCCGCAACCTCGTGCTCTTCAGCCCAACACCGTAGCCACTAAGCAATCACCGTAACCACTAAGTAACTGCATCAAGAGTTCGCTTCACTTTCTAGGAACAACAACCCTAACAACAGCCCTGACAACAACCGTTTCCAACCTTTCTTCGTGTCGAGTTGTGACAAACCCCGACCTTGAACCTACGGTGTGCAACTGCTGATCTTCACCGAGAAGTTGCTATTCCCGTTCGTTCGCCTGGTGCCGCCTGTTTTTCTGTTCCCAGCCATACTGCCACACACCGTCACGGATTGTCCCTGACCACTTGCCCACGAAAAACTTGGTAATGAAGCGCCTAGAGGTAGCCCGGCATCGACGACCACTTCGCAAAATCCTCTTGTTACTCTGCCTACGAGACGAGGCTCGCTGGACCTTGAAGTTCACGGCATGATCGTTTCTATTTTTGTGGATACCGGCACTCACATACCGGCTATGAGGACTGACCTTCAGCATCGCCTCAAAAATGAGGGCAACCGTTCCCTGGCCAACTTTATTTGGGTTACCTAGTAAAAACCTTCCGCAGCATTTATGTTGTCTACCATGCGCATCATCTTAGCCGTTCAATCTACTTTTGTCTTTTATTTGCCATTTTCGATCGATGCCTCTACGTCCTTATTTTTTATCGTTATGGACAAGATCAATCCGATTTTCTTCAACGAGTATCTGGCCGTTCCCGTTCACTCTTGATGAGACTGCAGACCAAAAACATTGTTCGATCCCGAAGGTGTGCGTAACCGGGTATGCGTTGCTGTCTGTGTACACTAGGACTAACTGGGTATGGGTCGCTCACTATATGCCCGCTCTTTAATGAGTCTCTTTGCGCCAACTTTGGTCACTTGATATCACAACAAAAGCAAGTCCCATGGGCTGCACTCCGCTTCAGTTCGCAACACGTAGCAAAAGTATTACCCGTTCACTGCAGAACCTATATATGATTCATGAAAAGCATTCTCTACCAAAGAACTACTGATTTGCATTACGCAGATGTCCACTGGCGCTAACTAAGCTTAATTCTCTTACGGACCAATCATTCTTCCATCAGTGACTAGCGACAGGCCTCCTTCCTATTTAGCTGCATCATTTAACCGATGCTTTAGACATACCTCCGTCTTGCCTATGCTCCATGCAACATGTATGGTTGCCCCTCAAGTTGCCATCTATGTCACCATGACTTGCAAGGGCTGTCGCTCGCCTGCATCACTGCTACAGAAAAATTTCACATCCCAACCGTGCTTTGAGCTGCTCCCCGGAAGTCACTTTCTAGCGTGATGCATTTGCCGAATAATCAGCGATGACGTTTCTCCTGCGCAAGCTTTCAGCTTTCGACGAGTCCTCGTGTCCTGTGATGACATCTTTAGTCTAACTGATCCTCCCTTGGAACAATTATTGGTCGTCCAGCATCAGATCGAGGCAGTTCACGTTATACTAATATGATTAGTTATCATCTATAACGTCAAGTATGCAACTGTAATGTCGACCATAATGCCACCAGTTATGGTACTGTAGTGAAACACCACGCTGTAGATAGGCCTTCATGAATTCATTCCGGAACGACAGCAGAATCGGTGTGGCAATTGTAATTCTGTGAGAAATGTCAAACAAAGTTTTGGTGTGACAAGTAGTGCATATTCTCTGCGCCTAAGTATTTCCACACGTGTTCTCTTTCGTGCGTGAGTTTCAGATGTCCAAATGTTGTAAGCTCTAGGGAAGATAAATGCATTGGCTCTTGTGAGCGCCAGTAATACATGGCAAATATGGCGATTGCAACTACCTCGCGGTACCTATTTAGTTATTTAAGCATAATGAAAGCCTTAATTTTGCAGGCTTAGGCAGAGGGAGCCATACAACCCGCGTAATAGTTTTCAAAGCAATACGAGTGAATGCTTACGTACGTAAAAGGGAAAACAATTACAAACAATACATAGCGCCACATAGTTACTATATTCAAAATAGCATTCAGCAGGAAAGTCAGCCTACCCATCACAACATATCAAATCAAATCAAAGTTTTATTTCATCTCTCAAAAAAGAGAGAAAGAGGGTGGCGGGAAAAAGCTGCATTACTGCAGCTTGACTAAGCCCGGCCCCCTGTGGTACAATTCGACAGTGTCCAGCAGTAGTATAGGTACATAAGTCAAGGCACTTTACAGCAAACGTGAAGAAAAAAAATGGTAACATGGACGTACAGGCAGTATTTTTTTTGTGCAGAACAACAACAAAAAGAATTGAAGAAAATAGAATTACATACGAAATAATTTCAGAAAATAAGCTGTGAATGCAGCTAAAAATTAACAAAAATTGATTGCATCAGATGTATCAAATTCGATATACGGAGACGACATACGAATATGTGCATACATACACATATACATACACTAATACTAATGTATACCAATACCAATGTACGTACTAATATGTATACAATAATCCAATACAAGTACAGGAATCACACAGCGGGGTTTTGCGAGAGGAAATAAGTGAAAAAAGAACGAGGAGACATACTATCCGGGTTCAATCCACTTGTAGTTAGGGTGTTTAGTAGACCAGCTAGGCGATAGGACACAGATTGCTGTCCATAATTAGTGCGACAAAAGCTTGTTAACCAAATGTCGGGATGTCTCGTGTTATAGGGAATTTCGTGACGATTCAGGTTAAACAAATTTACATAATCAACATTTCCCCTTCTCAACGTTGTTCTGTACAGGCATGCTAGACGAAATGAATAAATGAATTGAACCGGCATTATTTTTTATTCGTAAAAATATTTAGACGTGTGTTCTTTGGAGGAAAGATTAGCTACAGCACGAATTGCTCATTTTTGACATAATTTTACTTTAGCGATGTTTTGTTTTGATGTGGTTGCCAAGACTAGGTGACAGTAATTTAGTGTAGAAGGAAAAAGTGAGTTATATACAGTTCGTTTCACAGTGGTAGGCAAGGCATGTTGGTGTCTATGTAACATGGCACTTTGTCAGACAAGCTGTATAAACAGCAATACCGAAAATCCTGAAGCCTTTGTTTATGCGCCATTTGATAGCACAGCTACCAAACCGTGATATTTCTGGAAATAATTGAAAGTACGACCAGACACTTCGGACAAAGCCGTCTTTGGTGTTAGCATTTAAAACCTCGCTGGGCAGCCTATTCCACTACTTCACAGCTGACCGGAAAATTAATGTTTGTAAGTGTTGTATATTGAAATGTATTGCCTAATGCATCTCTCGTGAATAATTCAGCGTGAATGTCGGAAGGTGGGCTTCAGCCAAGCGTCTTAATTTATGTTAATCTCACCGTGACATATACAGTAAAGGAACTCTGTGGAAGCTATGCTTCGCAGGGTAGCCAATGTCGGGATGCTTGCTTGTTAGTAGTTAGGAGGATGCCTGCTTGTTAGTTCCGTTAGTAGTTAGAATACGCTAACTTGGATACGTTCCTCAGTACTGTCTTTAATTGATCAATTAAATATTTTATTAAGGCTTGTATGTAATGTGAGCATATTCAAATATAGGTCTTACGAGAGTCTTGTAGGCGGTTGTTTCACCAGGAGATTGGGCTCTACCTAGCTTCATGCGTGAAAAGTCAAGTTGTTCGAGCGCTTTTGAGCATGTTACTTCGATATATACATCCACATTTACTTTGCTAACTTTACGTTAAGTATTTACCAGTGTTCGGTTTTCTTAGATCCATACCCACTGAAGTATAATTAAAATGGAAGAACCAATTTTATCTTAGGGATACAGACATCACCTTGCTAACATCATTTGCCATACCACATGTTTTACACCAAAAAGCAAGACTATCATGTGAAGTCTTAAGCCGTAATTGATCCTCCATAGAAGACACAATAGTGTAAATTGCACAGTAATCGGCATACAAAAAGCCTCAACGTTGCACCTGAATAGACTCATGAATATCATTAACATACATTAAAAACGGTAGGGCCCTGAACGGAGCCCTCTGGTACTCCAGAAAGAACGCTACACCGGGTAGATCCAGCTCAGCGCGCGGAGACACACTGCAATAGGTTCAATGAATAGGCTGCAGTCTCCAATACTACTTTTAAGCCAATACCTACACACTTCAGCTGCTCAGTTAATATGGGGTGTACAGCACGGTCGAAAGGCTTTCAAGTGTCTATAAATACGGCATATGCTTGTATTTATTATTGAAGCTATGGCATGCGCTAGGCCAAAAAGTTGTGTAACTTTCGAAATGCCTTTTCGAAAACCGTGCTAACGTTCAATTCATTAGCCTCCAAATATCTTCTTAGGGCTTTATTATTATAATCTGTCTGTATGTCTCGACCTGTAATTTAGTACCATTTTTGTGAATGTATGTTACGTTTGCACAAAGCCAATGTGCAGATGGTTCATCTGAATCCAATGAGGGCCATAAAAGTATGCGAAGGAAAGGAGATAGCTGCTCTGGATATCGTTTCAAGAATGCGTTGTAAATGTTGTCGAGACCAGGTGATCTCTTTCACGTCGATTTGAAGAAGTAGTCCCCGAGTCGTGCAGTGCTACGGGGGCCGTGAGAAATGGTGTGCGCGTGAAGACTAACTGGTAGTAGGCATTAAATGAATTTGTGATAAGATGAACATCTTCAACAACCGTGCCTGAAATTTTCCTTCTAGCGATGTGCTCTTCTTTCTTAGACATATATCGCCAAAATTTACGCTGCTCACTCTTCATAAAATTAGCTAGGGCATTTTAGAAAAATTGCTTCTGGCACCTTTTATTTTATCTTACAATTTCATAGATGTTTTGATTATGTCAGCACGATTTGTTTTCTTTCTGCGCATTCCCTGCCGTTTTATCTTAAGGTGAATAAACGAGCATGTCAACCACGATATTTACTTGTAGCTTTTTCTAATTTTGGATGGAATAAAAGTTTCCTCGCATTAGATGGCCTTGCCTAATTTCAACCATAGATCGATCATTATTGTTCTACTTTTGGGCAGGAAATTCGCCTAGCATTGTCTCAAGAATGTCTGTAACGCTTGCACCGTCAGCACCATTGTAATCTATTTCTGTAACACTAGAGTGAGCAACAGTGCGATTTTTGGGTAGCTTTAACTCAGAAATGATAATGCCAGTATTGTATGGTCTCAAACGCCTTCTTGCTGACTCTTAAGTTCAATTAAATTCATACAAGCTTTCATCTAAGACTGAACAAGCTTGTCTTTGAATGCGTGTTGGCTGGCTAACGAGTTCTGACAGTGAACAGTTAAACATTTAACGTTTATATACCGTTATATAACGTTACAACCCAATAACACGAGCTTAGTTTGGTTATTTGTTCTGTGATGCACGCAATTACGCATCAAGAAAGATAATGTTCTGGAGCGCCATACCTTTGTGTAAATGCTGCCAATCGGTATAGCGACATTATTAGTTTGACATCTACCCCATTTGCTTTCATGATCAGCGGTAGCCTGCTCTCTAAACATACCACGCTTAACTGCAAGTGCTACCCTACCCCCACGGCCACCGCGATCCGTCCGATCCAGAACCTAGGATACGCCAACGGCCTTAAAATTATGTATGAATGAGATGAACTACGTTTCTCCCATCGCAATGGTGTCAGGGCTGTACAAGAGAAATATATCCTTTGCTTTCTGCAGTTTGCTTACGATGCTCGTTGCATTAGCAAATAGTAATGCTAAAGGCACCAAACTGTTACGTCGCGCATTGAAAGGCGTATTGTTGCCGCATTACCACGAGTTCATGAATCAGCTTTCGTTACGAGCACCGTTTTGTTTTTATTATTATCCCGAACATTAATATCACCATTAACTTTCACCTTACCAACAACCAGAAACACTTTGTTGCCATATGCGCAATTACGTGCTCATGATTGCCATAATTCGACGTCTCGCAAAAATTACCATATAAATATATTCAGATATAAGTGCACCCATATTTTTAAACTTGAACCAATTATGCAGCACGGTCATCTTTGTCTGTGAAGTCGTTAAATTTGAGGATAACTGCGTGGATTGAATTCGTTTTCTTTCTGTCAACTCGATCGATGCGTTCTGCAGATTTAACCTCGACCCCAAGTACTTCATAAATGCTTCACTGAAAACCAGCTGTTCCAACCCAATCATGTTTTCATTGTCTGTTTCTTTCAAACCATAGACGACAAAGTCATTTATTTTGCTCCTGTTTTTAAGTTGAGGTTTTTAGACAATTGTGTGAAATCCCTGCGCCTGACACCAGCTGTGGCCTCAAACTTTTCAACTTTTTCATGCCATTGTTTTACTGCAGCAAGCTTTCGTTTAAGGTCCCAAAGCCTTGACTTCACGTCCAGTTTGTTTTCTAAAATGAATTGTGTGAACGCATTGTCAGTGAGAAAGCTAAGAATCTGGTCAAGCCCATCGTTAATGTGCCAGAATTCCCCTCGGCGTCGTCAGCAAGTTGCAGAGCGAGAGGATCATGCGCAAGGATTTGGTATAACAAAATACCGCTCAGTAAGAGCTCGGCACCACCACTTCCCAGTAGCAACTCCCAAGGCATTTTCCCCAAAACCACTTGTCAACAACCCGTAAAAAGGATTACCCGAAATTCAGCATCGGGCGCCGTGAGGTACCACCAAGCCCACTCAATAAACGTTAGGAAACGCTTCAAAAACATTAACGGCACATTGACAGCACTTTCAGAAACTTGATATTATAGCAAATTACTGCTCTAAGACCAAGTTGACGAATCACCGTAAAAGATGGCGTAGCGAGATATTTTTTTATCGGTGTAAAAGCATATAGGCATTTTACTCACCATAATTATCACAGTTGTTGCGTTACTGTAATGTTTGTTTAAACATCTCCCTAGGCACTCACAGCGCCCGAGTACAATTGCGCTGCTCTAGCATTTTCCCTAAAATTGAGTGGGGCCTCTAATGCACTATAATCTCCAAACAAATAGAAAATGTTATCAGTGCATGTCTGCTTGCATTCAATGAACTACCACTATTTTGTTTTGGTGTCGCTTTCGTTAAAAGTCGACATTGGCGCCGATGAGAGTGTTGGATCGTTCCCCCATTTGGCTGATCTCAGCCCGATCATGGTGCGCGGCCAAGGTAGAAGATGCAAATTTCAACTAATAAATCATCTTTTAATATTAGCTTCTTTTAGACGCTATAAGCCAGAACAGTTATAAATGTAGTTTCTTCTTTACAGTGGCCCCTTAAATTGTGACGATTTCCGGTCAGTTTCATTGTGGCTCGAAATGTGCATTCTACGACTCGAAAGTAAAATGATGCCCAATACAGTTCTTGCAAATTATATTAATTTTTTAACTTTACACTTTTTAGCACTTTAATTTATTACACTACATGAGTAATCAAAATGGACAAATTGCGATCACTTGATGCCTTACGTAGAAAATGGTTATAAATCATAGTGGTGCGAGCACTTGACACCTTTATGCCGGCTCGGATTGTACTAAGTAACTGTATCAATATCATCCACTACACCACATAATGTTAGTTTTGTGAAAACAACAATTTTATTGGAAGACATCGGCACCAACCAAGGACGTTTTATGGACGTCGCTGTACTTGAGGGCAATTAGCACAGCACTGAGGCCATACTCCTTGAGTCGTACTTGGCCCCCCAGGGGCCGCCGAGGTGCACCCAGCGGTGTCTTGGCACCTGTATTGCAATGAGAAGTTAGTTCCGGACACATTGAGCACAAACATATCCAAGAAATAATACTTTCTCTAACAAAAAAGTCTTGAAGACCACTTCCCTGATGCATCTCCATGTCAGCGAAGCATGGTTAGTTTTTGATATTAGTGCATTGAAGAATAAACCATATGGCATGTACAATATTCCTGTATCTTGATCTATTTTCAAAGTGCGACGTGTCCATGATTTCGGGCTGCTTTCTTTCTTGTTGCGCAACCAGCTGGATCTTCGGAGGGGATGTCATTTGCAACTGAGAGAAAGGGTTTTCCAAGTATTCTTCATATAAGTCTGATGACGACAATTGTCTGAAAGTGTTTCTCACTGGGTATTCATTCGGGGTGCCTTTTTAAAGTAATTTGCTAAAAGTAACAGCTCTTCCTCTGCCGCGACACCCCGTGCTGATAATTTCTACTCGTTTAAATTGCTTCCTACTTTTGAGATGTTTATGAAAGAAGAACACGATGACTGAATACACGAGGCACGTGCAGCGCCATCTTTGAAAAGCTCAGCCACAGACCAAGTCGGACGCTTATCAGTTTCAATAAACGTTGTTCCTCGCCCTTCAAGTCCCTTCAAGTTAGGCCGAAGCACCTAGGAACGTCGAGCTACAGCTGTGTTTACAACCTGATCGCCACGGAGTCCTACTACCTTTGAGACGCTTTCATGAAAAAGACGAGCCTCGCTCTACTAGAATTCCCAGCCTGCTTTGTGGTGGCACGTTTGTATACGCATGTCACGAGAGAAAGTGGAGGATATAGAAGGAGTACACTTCGCAACTGGTTGCATTATTGCATTTTATTGCTAGACCGGAGATCCAAGTAGGTGGAAACTAGACCGCAGATCCCAGTAGGTGGAAAGAATTCATTCGGAATCGAGTCACAGAAAATCAAATCACAGGCGACGTCCCTTTGTGGAGGCATTGCACCATAAGGAAAACCATACCGGCGTGCGTACAGGAGGAATTTCTGCTACACAGTTCAAAGCCAGCGAACTTTGGCTGTCCCGACACTTGCTGATACTGCACCATGAAGAGTCGAGGCTGTATCGTGCGGTGCCGCAGGCAAGACATGACCAGAGGCTCCAATCAAGGGGAGCGGAAAGCGTCCCCGTTTATTCAACAGCCGTGTATATATACACTAAGTGGGAGAGGGTGTGTACCCTCACCACCATGTGTCATGGGCGATACCGATATCTGTCACGTCACACGTGCCATAGATGCGAAGCCAGCGCTGAGCCAGATACGATACAGAGGCCACGATAAAGAGCTCTTACATCTGACGTTTTCAACAACGAGCGTCGAAGCACGCTTCCTTCAAGTACGTCAATCCTTGGCTGCACTCTCACCAACTATTTCAGACATACAAAACTATAGCTCCATAAAGCGCCTGCACTCTGTAACAGCATGGATTATACGACTGTGATGATGTTCTTTCAGTTAATTAATCGTTGCTGAGGTACAGCCTCCCCGCATGAATTGACGAAGTCCTTCGTTATCACAGCGAAGTAGAATACAAACTAACAAACACACACGCAAACAAACAAAAAGAATTAACTCTCCAGAGGAAGTGTCAAGGCCAGAAAAGGCCTACAGTTTCATGGTCTGCAGTGGAGTTCCGAGATGAACTCGAGGTGGTGACAAGGCAGCCTTCGGAGCGTAGAAACGGTGCTGAAGACAGGCAATGTTTAAGAAAAATCCTAGTCACCTTCACGAGAACACTCAGGATCCAGTGATGCAGGAGTAAGCACGGTTGCGACGTTCAGAACAAGTAAGGTGACCTCTGCACAGTAGAGGTCTCTGAGGCGGACAGCGAGTCAAATGGATTCACCCCTGCTCCCGGTGCATGGACTTCATTTTCCCTACGTCACTCGGCACGTTCCTACGTGTAATCATGAGAACACGATGACACGCCCCTTGAAGGTGGCCCTGGTCCAGAAGAAGGCACGAAGCACAGGAGCGACGCCGGGCGACTTCACTGCTACACCTGGAGAACTGGCGAACTCCTTCCTCCGCACCGGCTTGTTCCACGTTTCCCCTGCTTATTCTTCCTCTTTTCTCTCCTTTGGCTTCTTCTTGCTGTTCCTGTTCGAAATATTTCTTCGGCGCGCTCGTGCAACCGCCGCAGCGTGTCGTCGTCGTCTTCGCATGGTTGAACCACTCCGATCACGGCCCTCGCGCCCTTGACATATCAGACCTTCCAAAACTCTCGCAGTGGAAGAGGGGCTATTCTGTGAGCCTTACTGGCTAAAGAGAGCACAGACAGCGTCTTTCTTACAATAAATTCAACATGGCTGCAAGCGAGCACTAACCTTGAAGTATTCGATATGTCACCTGCTTTATTGATCACTGTAGTGTACTTCGCGTCACGGGTCACCCCTAATCTATCTAGAAACCTAGGATTCTACGAGGTCGCCCGTTGGTGAAGAAAGTCATCACATGGTGCGTCATTTATTAGCACTACCCGACAAGACCTGCAGACGAAGTGGCAGAGCCTTAACAAGTGAAGATACTTACTGCATATGAACCATATCTAGTGAGTGGACAAGACATCACCAGACCACTGTACGTGAAACAACGAGGCAGCTGTGAAAAAAGTCCACGTCACTTTCTTCCCATGCATCGTAACTATGGCAGCATGCTTTCATCTAGTAGAGGATATGATGACTGCCTCCTTGCTTTCCTTGCATCGTTTTCTGTCCCAACCAAGGCTACCAGGTTCTGTATTCCGACAATGCCTTGACCGTCATGAGGAGCAAGGAAGAAATCAGCCAACTGTGCAAAGCGACGCGCCATGATGTCTTCAACTTCTGGAACCATCACATCAGACGGAAATTCAGCGTAGACCGGGCTCCCGGTGGGGTAGATTTTATGAGTTGCTTATCAGATCTGTGAAGGTCGCATTAAAGAATAGCATTGGAGTGAAATTCCTCAGCAAACGGTAACTTCAAAAATATTCAAGGAAGAAGAGGTCTTAGTCAACGCCAGACCAATAACATGCGTCTACAACAATTGAAAGGACCCAGCACCCCTCAACATGGCACATTTTCTTATGGGGAAGCGCCTGATGTTTTTCCCGAATCCAGGCATCCAGAACTTGGAACCAAAGGCATCACAGCTGCTTCCATTGTGGACACAACAAGCAGCGGCATGACTTTCACTTTGGGAATGTTTGTTCAAATGGTACCTGTTTGAAATAATAACAACTATAGCAAAAAACAGGCCGCTTCACACGTGATCAAAGCCAGTGATTTAATTCTCCTAGAAGCGGGGACAACACAGGGATGGACAGTCGCTACAAGGACTCTCCCCCCCAGAATGCCGGAGGCTAAATGGTGAATGGCGGAACGAATGCAGAGTTAACGTTCCAGAAAGGCTGGTTTCCCTCGGTCGCACGACAATGTCTGTTCTTTGCCGTGACCGTGAATTCTCAAGCTTTTCGCTGAACTTGAAACCTCACGAAAGGGGCCTTCATAGGAAGGACAGTCAATGGTGACTTAATAGAGTCGCGTCGCAGAAAGGCCTGCGTGGTTGTGTCCTTTGTGGGGAAACGCTCTCTCTCTCTCCCGTCTATTCTTCCCATTACTCCCCGCGCGCTCAGCGGCTATGAATTAGCGCCTGTACACTCACGGAGTGAGGACCACTTCGCATGAGACTCTTCACTGAGCTTTTACGACTAGGCTTTTAGGCAGTCACGCCAAACTAACCTTTTGGCATTATAGACGTTTGTGCGTGAGGCTCGTTATTAAGATGTTCTTTTTATATTTATTTCCTTAGTTTGTTGAATTTGTAATTCAGGCCATTGACCCTCACCCGTGCTTAGGCCCATGAGCCAGTCTTTTAATTAAAGTTCATTCTCTTCGCTCTTTCATTCATGCTGGCGGCTCGTGTTCAGCCTGATTGGCAGGAAATATATATGATTGGCAGCATGTATGGATGTCAGAGCAGTACCTCTTCTGCATGTTGGCACTTCTGCGATTTTGTTTACCATAGGCCAATTGCTCTTGATTATGAGAACCAACCGGGATTTACGAATTTTCGAGTGCCTAGAGCAATGTTCGACAACTCGGAAAATAATACAGCGAGTCGGGTCTTGCGTGGGTGCTCTAATCAATAGTAGCTGCAAAGTGGCATTATGTAAATTGAAACTCTGTATCTGCAAAACAGTAGCAGCATGCTCTTTTATTTACGAAGCAGACATTCACATCCCACAGTATAGCAAAAGAAAGGACCGAAATTGGTCCTCAGCTGCTGCAAGTCGAAATTTGCATTTTTCAGAATGTTTTACCACTTTTTTTTCCTGAAGTGAAATATTTCTGACACTTCCAAGATTGCATAACGTATTGATTTCTTTCTTACTAGAGATTGTGATGCACACGAAGTAAGGAGCTTCCGTTTATGTATAAGACTCTTCTAGATAATTTTTCCTAACTGCTTCGCGATTGTAATCCATCTGAAAGACGATGACAACTGGCTCATTCTGGCTCAATTAATGTTCCCGTCTTTATAAACGAGCATCTGACCCCATCTCACAAAGCTCTCTTTTCCAAAGCCCTAACTTTAAAGAAAGAAAGTAACTGGATGTTCATTTGAACGGACAACTGCTAAATCAAGGCTAGGAAGACTACTAACAGCAAAGTTCTCCTTATTCGAGACGAATCTGACCTAACCAAAATAGACTAGAGCTCATTGTGTAACCAATTGAAATAATAATTATGGCTTCCCTACTGATACCCCATCAAGTGAATTGTTTTTAAGCGGATTCATTCCATCATCCATTTTAACGCAACAAGTCTTCGTAAGCACTTCGACGCAATCGACACTTTCCTCACATCGCTAACTAGTTCGCTTGCACTAATTGCCATTACTGAAACTTGGTTATCTGACGACGACAAAAATTTGTATTGCTTCCCTAACCCTATATCGGAATTCTGCAATACATTAACAAGCTGTCACGGTGGTGCGGCCATATACGTTTCTCCTAATATTGCTTATCGATGAAGACACGACCTGTCGTTAACCATTGGTAATTGCGAATCTGTTTGGATTGAATTCAGTAACTGCTTTCTTGCTCAGGACAACAAGAATTTCATATTTGGCTGCACCTACCGTTCTCCTTCATCGTCAGTTAATGATTTCTGTACAAATATTGATCATATCTTACACAACATATCACTAGAAAATAAAAATGTTGTTATAATGGGTAACATAAATATTAATTTACTCGATGAAACATCACCCATGTGTAATCACTATACTAGTTTGTTCCATAGCTACGAATATGATTGTGTAATTGACGTCCCCACGCGTGAAGTTTCTAACGGCACAGATACACTTATTGATCATGCTCTTTATAACCTGCTTCGTTCACGACAGGCAAACGTTTTGCACATCGACATCACTAATCATTATCCCCTGCTCTTACGCTTCAATTCCAACGTACGACCTTTCCCACCTTCACATACATAAGATGTTCTGGACAAAGTCGGCTTCATAACTGCTGTTGCTTATACAAATTGGTCTGAAATTAAATCGCTTAACGACCCACAGAAAGCATCTACCAAAATTTCTTTCACTAATTACATCATACTTCCGAAAGTTCACCTCCAAAAAATATGCGAAAAAATGTGTCATTTTCTCACAATCTATGGCAGAAATGCGCAAACGAGATGATTTATATAGGAAAACTAAAAGGCAACCATTAAATATGAACCAACTTGCCCGATATAAAAGCTTCTGTAACGCTCTTAACGCTAAAATAAAATCATCTAAACGACTGTATTTCGAGCAATGAATTTTACAGGCGGCTAATTACACTAAAAAGAAATGGGAGATTGTCAACTCCTTTTTAAATAGACACACCCGACTAAACCAGCTACCCATAATTTTAAAGGATGCAGTAGAGCTCGATTCTCCTGCAGAAATAGCTGAAGCTTCTAGCAGTTTTTTTCTTTCCTAACAATCCACCTACTCCTGCACAGATCATCAACATGAACCGTCTACCTCGTTCATTCCTTTTATTTCTTACAAAGCCAGAAGAAATAAACGCAGTTATAAATAATCTAAAAGTGACAAGCGCTGCAATTTACGAGGTCCACCTTGCCAAGATTAAATTAATTGAGCACTTAATTTCAGGTATACTTTCATTTATTGTTAATTTATTATTGAAGACTGGTTTATTTCCTTCTGAACTTAAGCGTGGCAAAATCATCCAAGTTTTTAAGACAGGTGATAGCTCATTATTAAATAACTACAGACCTATTTGCATTCTACAATTCTTTAGGAAAGTTATTGAGAAACTAATTGAAATACTGCTAACGAAATACCTGTCTAAATTTAATATCCTCTTTTCATGCCTTTTTGTTTTCGACATGGATATTCCACTGAGCTGGCACTGATTCATCTTACTGACCAACTAAAAGAATTAATCGACGAAGGATTTCTCCCCGTCTCAGTCTTCATCGATCTAACGCAAGCATTTGATAGCATAAATCATAATATCCTTTTCTCTAAGCTCGAAGCAATTGGCATTTGGGGGCCTGCTCTCTCGCTACTAAAAAGCTACTTACATAACAGAGTTCAAGTTGTTTCTACTTCCAATGCTTATTCTCGGCAGCAAATTTCTAGCATTGGTGTGCCCCAGGGATCTATCCTGGGGCCACTTCTGTTTTTGGTTTATATTAATGATTTACCTAACTGTTTTTCTTCCACAGAATGCATTCTGTACGCAGATGACACCACTATATTCACATTCCACAGAGATATATCATCTCTCGTTAATAAGTTAAATGCTAACTTAGAAAATATCCTAAGGTGGTGTAGTGTTAACATGTTATCTATTAAAGCATCATCATCATCATCAGCCTGGTTACGCCCACTGCAGGGCAAAAGCCCCTCCCATACTTCTCCAACAACCCCGGTCATGTACTAATTGTGGCCATGTCGTCCCTGCAAACTTCTTAGTCTCATCCGCCCACCTAGCTTTCTGCCGCCCCCTGCTACGCACCTAAGACCAAATTTGTTGTATTCTTTTCACATCAGCGAAACATACCATCCATTCCACCTATCACTTTTGGTCCTCTCCGCCTTGCTCCAAGTTCATGTTCATCTTTCCTTGATATTGACACGTGTACTTATATTTATCGGGCGATCCCGTTTCGCCGCCTAACAAATCTTATCGCACAGCGCGGGACGCGCTTGCATGTACCGAAGTTTCTGGAAAGTTATCGATGCTTCCATCCGCAGTCTGTTGTCGCCGAGCCTTGTATGATCTGATTTCATCGCGTGACTCGAATGTTGTAGAACTTTGTGGAAGGCATGCGGGTCCCAACGATTAGTCTGGAACATTCGACGACTGTTGTATAAAAGCCGACGCGCTTGGCCCGCTGATCAGTTTTCCGACGATCGCCGACCGTGTTCGCCGCTATCGTTGTGCTCTAAGTGTAGCCTGTTTTTGTGGGCACAGGTTCGCCCAATAAACGGCTGGCGCGGAAAACTGATCAGGACGGCTGGCGCGGTGGAGCCTCAGACTACAAGAATATGACGTCACGGTAATATACAAGTCCGGAAGAAAACACTCCGACGCCGACTGCTTATCGCGCGCCCCCATCGATCCCCCGCCGCAGGACGACGAGGACGACGACGCCTTCCTTGGGATAATAAGCGCGGAAGACTTCACTAAACAGCAACGAGCAGACCCGGAGCTAAAAGGCCTCGTCGAGTATTTGGAAGGAAACACCGACGTTGTCCCTAGGGCATTTAAGCGCGGGTTGTCGTCGTTCACGCTGCAAAACAACCTGCTCGTGAAGAACTTCTCACCAGTCCGCGCCAGCTACCTTCTTGTTGTACCGTCAGCGCTGCGTCCAGAAATACTGCACGCCCTACACGATGATCCAACCGCTGGGCACCTCGGATTCTCCCGGACGCTGTCGAGAATACAGGAAAGGTATTACTGGCCGCATCTGACCGCCGACGTCGCCCGTTACGTCAAGACATGCCGAGACTGTCAACGACGCAAGACACCACCGACAAGGCCAGCAGGATTACTACAGCCGATCGAACCTCCTCGCCGACCATTCCAGCAGATTGGGATGGATTTGTTGGGGCCGTTTCCGATATCAACATCCGGGAATAAGTGGATCGTCGTGGCGACGGACTATCTCACCCGCTTTGCTGAAACTAAAGCTCTACCAAAAGGCAGCGCAGCCGAAGTGGCGAAATTTTTCGTCGAGAACATCCTGCTGCGACATGGTGCCCCAGAAGTCCTCATCACCGACAGAGGAACGGCTTTTACAGCAGAGCTCACCCAAGCCATTCTGCAGTACAGCCAGACAAGCCACAGGAGGACAACTGCCTACCATCCGCAGACGAATGGTCTCACGGAGCGCCTGAACAAGACCCTCGCCGACATGCTAGCAATGTACGTCGACGTCGAACACAAGACGTGGGACGCGGTCCTGCCGTACGTAACCTTTGCGTACAACACGGCGGTGCAAGAAACAACGCAGATCACGCCGTTTAAGCTGGTTTACGGCAGGAACCCGACGACGACGCTTGACGCCATGCTGCCGCACGTAACTGACGAGGAAAATCTTGACGTCGCTAGCTACCTCCAGCGCGCCGAAGAAGCCCGACAGCTCGCCCGCCTGCGAATCAAGAGCCAGCAGAGGACCGACAGCCGACACTACAACCTCCGACGACGCTTTGTCGAGTACCAGCCCGGTGACCGTGTTTGGGTTTGGACCCCTATACGCCGACGAGGACTGAGCGAGAAGCTCTTGCGTCGCTATTTCGGACCGTACAAGATCATCCGACGTATTGGCGCACTGGACTATGAGGTCGTGCCAGACGGCATTTCGCTGTCACAGCGGCGCCGCTCACGACCTGAAATTGTCCACGTTGTGCGACTCAAGCCGTACCACGAGCGTTGACGAACTTTGGGACTTCGCGTAACTGACCTTTGGACTTGATTTCTTTTCGTTGTTTTGTTAATTATGTTTAATAAGTGTCCTTTTGTGTTTCGCTCTCTTATATTTGTAGCATCGGGACGATGCTTTCTTAAGAGGGGGGGTATTGACACGTGTACTTATATTTATCGGGCGATCCCGTTTCGCCGCCTAACAAATCTTATCGCACAGCGCGGGACGCGCTTGCATGTACCGAAGTTTCTGGAAAGTTATCGATGCTTCCATCCGCAGTCTGTTGTCGCCGAGCCTTGTATTATCTGATTTCATCGCGTGACTCGAATGTTGTAGAACTTTGTGGAAGGCATGCGGGTCCCAACGATTAGTCTGGAATATTCGACGACTGTTGTATAAAAGCCGACGCGCTTGACCCGCTGATCAGTTTTCCGACGATCGCCGACCGTGTTCGCCGCTATCGTTGTGCTCTAAGTGTAGCCTGTTTTTGTGGGCACAGGTTCGCCCAATAAAAGCTAGTTTTGTATTCCACCGTATTGCTTCTTTCTTCACCGTCACTACCACGTGACAATATTCTACTTGATTGTAATTTGAAATATCACAATCCTATTGCTCACTTAAAAAAGAAGATAGCTTATGGTATACGCATCTTAATTAAAACACGCCCTTACTTCACACGTACCACATTACTTTCACTTTACCAATCTTTTGTCCACTTTCAGATTACTTATGGCATAATATGTTGGGGAAACGCATATAATACTGCTATTGCGCCTCTCCAGACAGTTAAGACCCGAGTCATAAGAATAATTAGTTACAGTCCACGCTTTTCTAATGCCACTTCCCTACTACACGAGAATACTATCCTCACCATTTCTGGCCTCACTAAATATAAACTAGGTATTCTTTTCTACAGATTTGTAAATTATGTGCTACCATTGATCCCATTTTCACCATCTAACCTTATGATTCATAGTACCACCAGAGTTGCATTGAAGAACAATTTTCTTCTACCAAGAATCCGCACCAAGAATCCGTGAACAGACTGTAGAATTCACTTCCATATCAATATGCAACACTCTTCTTCTCATAATGAAAAATGCAAGATCATTATCACAATTGAAAACAGGACTAAAATGCATTTTATTGCCAGAATAACGACAAGGATTACTGTAGTCATCATTTGTTCGCTTTTATCTTTCTTTTTCTCTGGTTATTGTAAATAAACTGTTGATATTTTGTTCCCGCACAATTTCTTCTGCTATCATGAGGTATGCTAAACCATATTATTGGTTGTAATTACTTCTGTATTTTGTTCTGTAACCATTCTTTTCTTGTTGCTTGTATACTTCCTTATTATATCCTACTGTTGCTTTGAGATGTTAACTATAATAACTGTTTTTCTACAGGAGGTCACGATACAGTCTTTTACTATGGGACCTCCTTCTGTATACTAAATACTTATAATGTGACCCGATTTCTAATAATAAATCTGATCTGCATGGGATATATGATTAGTCACGTATGACTTTAATACTTTAGGTGTTCAATTCCCTAAAAAGCATGAATGAGCGAGTATTGATAGTCTATGTGGTCTAGTCGGAGTCTGATTCTGATAAGTGAGCAATAGGAAGCCCGACTGAGTAAAATTTTGGTTGACTAAGACCGAGTAAGCGCGGTTGAGTATAATTGGGTCAGTCAGCGTCCGAGTGTGCCCTAAGAAAAAAAAAGTATTTTTTGAGTGAGTCTGAGTGAATTCCATATAATTTGCCGACCAATGGTCGTAGCCTCCCAAGCAAGGAGAAATAAGTGCCAAATGTCTATGTTGTCTTATATTGATGCTGTCATACTATCGTGCCTCATGCAAGCAACTTGTCTTCAGACAAAATACATTGGGAGAAAACCGGACTCGTGATTGACGTTCTATCAGTTCGGAGTACTGGTGATGTATTTCGATATTGGCAAAATGTTTGAGGCTGCAGTGAATATTTCACTCACCCTGTCAGTGTTATTCTGTGTCCGTTATCACTGCACACAGCATGTACACAAGGATTCCCCATGCTTCTGCTTTGGCCCCGCGGAATTAGCTCACCCATAAATCTGCATCCCTCTGTTAGTAAAAAAGAGAAAACAAAGGGAATTTATTCCTGTCCAACTTCACACGAAAGACAGGAAGAAACAAACAGCTCATTGAGCGCGTTCTCTGCTCTATTCATTCTTTACCTATCCACCTGCGAGTTGACGTGTCGTTGTTTGTCGTGACTACTAAAAGTTATCGCTCAGCAAACATATGAATACCTCACGCGCAGCGAGAATCAATTTTCTGTGGAAAATTTACCAGGCGGCTGGCTATTCAAAACTTTTGTAGTTCTACAAAGTGCTACCAGAGGGACCAACGTGTTCGTGAACACGAGCAACGGTCCAAGTGACGCGGGAATATGTGAGACGACAGCAGCATGATTATGGCGATGGTGATGACGAGAGTATGATAGCGACAGCATGATTACTGCTTTACTTTGTATTCAAAGTACATTTTATTCTCCCAAAATTTGGTAGGGACCCCAGACAAAAAGCTGCAGTAAGTAGCTTGACTGAGTCTGGGACTCTAAAATAATGTCATATGACATCAAAGGCTGGCAATAAAAAAATATCGGCCGTAGTAACATTATGTTATCATTGCAAGCGTCCCTCAGCGTGATACGGTATGAAGTAACACATACATACACATATATAATTGCGTATTACATACTTACAGATGCACATATTTAATTGTTTTTGACAATGTTTTCGTTATCTGTCCATGCTTTCTTTTATTTCTCCCCACTGATTTCGTTATCATACCTCTTCAATCCGGCTCTGTTGCTTGCAGATCTAATGCACATGTCGAAATTAGTGTTAGCTGATATTTTGTTTATTGGCGATACCTGATATATACTACATAAAGAGTGGTTTCGTTTGGTTTGGTTTGATGAGCTTCGTGTACAACACGTAGTGGGACATGTTCATTCTTAGGATTGGCGGAAAACTGGCACACCCTATAAGCACATAGCGAGTGCCAGAATCAAATCAAACCAAATAGACCAAGAAAACAAATAAATAATGTTACCATTTTATTATCAGATCGGTGTGCTTTGGAGGTGTCTGTGAGCAGACATTATATTTTTGTGCTTCATTTGGCAAGTAAACTATTTGTTAGCAGAAGAACGGTGGGCATACTTAGTCACCATTAAACGTTTATATAGGCTCGCTCGCTGTTACTTTCATTCGATACCCTGTACGGCCTACTGACCTCCAGTGTCCCATGTCGGCATTAAACGTCCAGAAATTGTCAAGTAGGGGAAGAGCCATAGAGAGGTATCGCTTTAATACATAACAGCGAAATGAGGTGTACACGCAAGAGTCTTATTGCATGGTATTTCCAAGCAGACCCCCCAACTGGCTAAAAAACTGACATAAATATGTAGTGAAAAACGATGGGCTCGAGAAACCTAAAATCTTTCGTTATAAAAGTCACTTCGTCTTAAAGATAAGGCACCGTACCACTCCAGATAAACTAGGCTGGACACGCACGCCTCATCCGGTTGAGCCCTCCCGTCCCAGAATTTCGTGACGATTACCGTGAACGCCATGTCCTTTTGACGCACAAGCTGCCGCAACAATAAGTAGAGGAGATGATACCACTTCCACTCCGGGCTGATGATGATGAAGAAAAACTTTATTTATCCCTCTTTAAAGGGAAGGGGGCAATGGAATAGAGGGTGGGGGGAGAAACTACTTGAAGTAGGCCTCCTTTATCCTCTCAGCCCACTCCAGGATGGCCTCCTGAAGATCGGGCCTGGAGCTGCGCAAGGCAGCCTCTCACTGCTCCTCACTAGATATTAATTGCTTGAGGAAAGGGGGAAGGGGATGCTTAGGGCGCCCCCACATGATGTGGTTTAAGTCTGCTTTAGGAGAGACACAGAATTTACAAGAGGGAGAAAGGTAAATGGCGGGATGAATGCGGTGGAGGAGGTGAGGAGACTGAAAGGTGGGAGTCTGCAGCTGTCGCCACAGAACTTCACACCTACGCGGGGATTTGCGGATTTGTGGCGGAAAGGCTAAGCGGCCTAATCGGTAGTGTGTGCAGATATCGTGGTAAGTAATAAGTCGATCCCGCGCTATAAACGGCGCCCTCTTCGTGGCGAGGTCCGACACATCTGATGCCTGAGCCCAGACTGTAAATTCTCGGGCACTGGCATGAGCCGCCTCGTTTCGGGCAAGGCCCACATGCGCGGGAGTCCAGATTAATGCCACAGTTTGATGGAAAGGATGGGCCAAGAGGAGAGAAAGGGCTGGCTTAGAGACCCTACCTGCTCCGAAGTTATGTATGGCTGCTTTGGAGTCACTAACGATAACTGATGAATTTGGGATTGTGAGGGCCAGGGCTATTGCCGCTTTCTCCGCCTCCTCCGAGGAAGAGCCAGGAATGGAGGCGGCCGCAGCAACCTGGCCGTGAGAGTTAATTACTGATATTGCGTAATGATTTCTGTTCCCATATTCGGCGGCATCAACATAGAGCACGTCTTTAGAGGTGGAGAATTGTTTTGGAGAGCCTTTGCTCGCTCCTCCTGCGCTGTTTCTGATGCCCAAGGTGCATGTTTTTAGGAAGTGGGGGGATGCACAGGTTCTCGTGTATGTGATGTGGAATGGTGTATTTAGTCTTGATGATGGGTGCCGGAGTGATAGAAAGAGTTTGTAGAATGTGTCGACCTGTTGCGGTGTTAGAAAGTCTGCTATATTGGGATGTGAGGTGGGCTTCTGTGAGTTCAGTAAGTGTGTTGAAAGTTCCAGTAAGCATTAGCCTTTCAGTGGAGGTACGTATGGGGACCCCCAGAGCGAACGTATATATTTTGCGTAAAAGACTGTCGATCTTATCTGATTCTGATTTAAGGAAATGTGGATAGGCTGTTGCAAATGTAATCTTACTGATAACGAAGGCCTGAATCAAGCGGAGCAGTTTGGCCTCCTTTAGTCCGCCATGTTTATTGGAGACTCGCCCTAGAAGGCGCAGGGTGTGATCGGCTGTGGTGTGGAGTGTATGTAGGGTATATGTGTTGAGCCGGTTGCTTTGAATGTGTAAACCGAGCACCCGGAGCCTGTCCACTCTAGTAACGGGGATGTGGTTTAGGGTGATCTGTATACTAGACATGTGTTTTCCGGCCCCCCGGTGGGATGGCAGAAGTAACTCGGATTTTTGAGAGGAGCATGTGAGATTCATAGCCCCGGCATGAGCCACGACGGCGTCTGCTGCGGCCTGTAGAGTGCCTTGAATCTCTCTTTCGCAGCTGCCAGTCGTCCAAAGAGTGATGTCATCGGCGTAGAGTGAGAACTTGAGATCGGGAATAGACCGCAATGCTTGCGCCATCGGCATCACAGAAAGATTAAAAAGAAAAGGGGACAGCACTGAGCCTTGGGGCGTGCCGTATCTACCTACAGCGTATGAAAGGGATTGCTCTGTGCCTATGTGTATCGTTGCGGTACGGTTGCATAAGAAGGTACATATGTAGTCATATGTCTTTCCGCCAACCCCAATGAGATTAAGCTCTCGGAGGATGGCGGAATGTGAAACGTTATTGAAGGCTCCGTGGAGGTCCAGACTGAGAATCGCTTGCGTATCTAGACTGCTATTGGGTGTAATGATGTCATGCTTCATTCGAAGCATGATAACTTGGCATAAGAGAGATTTTCGAAGACCTACCATTTCTGATGGATAAAGATTGTTGTCCTCCATGTATTTACTGAGTCGGCTGAGGATGACGTGTTCGAGTGTTTTATCTAGACAAGAGGTTAGTGATATAGGCCTGAGATTAGAAGTGTTGAGTGGTTTGTTGGGCTTTGGGATAAAAATTACCCTGGCATCTTTCCACGAACTAGGGAGGGCGCCAGTGTCAAAGCAGTGATTGAAGTACGCCGTGATGGCTGTGACAGAGTTGTCGTCTAGATTGCGAAGTATTTTATTGTTAATAAGGTCGGGGCCTGGTGCTGACATTGTGCGCAGGGTGGCGAGGGCATGGCGAACCTCTGCTTCCGTGATAGCGGCGCTAAGTAGCTCGTTGGGTTCGCCAGTATATTTTGGCATGTCATACTTCTGAGCGGGAGGCAGATGTTTATGGCGGAGGTCGTCGAAGAATCCGTTGAGATTGTTTTTGTGTGCATGTAGCAGTTTGTTTATGCTATGGTTGTGGTGTGTGCGCGATGTGGTAGGGTCTAATAAGTGTCACAAGAGTTGCCATGTGCGCTTGTTATCGAGGTTGTCCTGCATGCTTTCATATACCTGGCCCCACTGCTGGCACGTCAGTTGTGTGGCGTACTCCTGGATCTGGAGGTCTAATTTGGCAATTCTGAGGCTTAGTTTTCGGTTGAGCCGTTGCCTCTTCCACCGTTTGAGAAGAGACTCTTTGGATTCCCACATGTGTAGAAGCTTGGAATCAACCTTAGTGAGAGCGGTTTCGGGGGGAAGAGTGGTAGTGTGCGTCTGGGCGTCTGAGTGTAGTTGCTGAAGCCATTCTGAAATGTCTTGAATGTTTGTGGGAGCTGATATCTGGCGGGCCTCTCCAAAATTGTCCCAATTGGTAAGGCTGAGGCGTTTGGGTGCAAAGGGTTTGTGTTTGAATTGTAGTGTGATGGTAATGATGTAATGGTCGCTACCGAGGTTAACTTGTGAGTTGTGCCATGTGACGTGTTGGATTCTGTGTGTAAGCGTAAAATCGGAGGAGGTGTCCTTAGCTACGCTATTGCCTAGCCTGGTTGGTGCATCGATGTGGTTCTGTAATGTGAGTCTGTGGTCTTGTATGTGGATCCATAGGGCTCTGCCCTTAGGAGTAGAAATGGAGTGACCCCACAAATTGTTGGGTGCGTTGAAACCTGCAAGAATTAGGAGGGGTTGGTGGGTGGCAGCGGCAATAGCTTGAGCGAAAAGGGAGTCAAAGCGGTGATGTCTGTCTTGTGGGCGACTATAGATATTGAGAATGTAGAGGCCAGATGCATTATTTTTGCGATGAATAATTTCTAGAAAATCTTGCTCTATATCGACGCTGTCGAATTGGGAGTGATTGGCAGTGAGGTGCTTTTGCATTAGAATTGCCGTATCGGGCAGGGATACCTTATTGTTCTGATAGACATTATAACCTGGGAAGGTGATTAGTCCGTGAGTTTCCTGAAGCGCAATGACAGCTGGGAGATTAGAAGAGGAGGCTAGAAACTGCTGGAGGTGTGCTTTCTCTTTTCGAAACCCCCTACACTTCCACTGCCACACTTCAAACTCGGAGCGTGTCGGGTTATTGGCCATTGTTAAGCGGAGCTGGTGGGGAGGTGGATCGAGCAGGTGAAACTATGTTATGATGATTCGCGGTGACTCCAGCTATCCAACTTGTAGTTTGTTGGATGTGTGGTTGTAAGAATTCAATAAATTTGTCGAGCTTTTCATTCCTGGCTGTGTAATCTGTATTGATTTTTTCAATTGCAGTGAGTATATTATGGAATTTAGTCTCCAAAGCGATTAGCCTGTCGTTATAATTTAAGATTGTCTCGTCCAGGGTGTCCTCTGATCGCGGAGTGCTCGGAGTTTTACGTTCGCTGGGCGGAGGGTGAAGCAGTTCCCGTTCAGTGGAGGGGCTAGTGTCCATGGGCCGGCGTGAAGAGGTTTTAGGTAGGGCTGATAGATGATGAGTCGAAAGGGTCGTGTTAGAGAGAGGGGCTTCAGAGGTTGAAGTAGAGGGGTGACAAGATTGGAGTTCTAGCTTAAGTCTTTGAATTTCGGCTTTTAGAATTGTATTTTCTTCAAGGAGGGATTCATTATTAGCAGTCTGGTTTGAGGAGCAGCGGGAAGAGGCTACCTTAGCCCAGCTTACCTGGCGTGGGTTGCGCGAGGATTTGGCGAGAGTAGGGCTTGATGATAGAGCTGGCCAGGCGACGCCTTGGGTTGCATAGCCAGGCCCGCGGTCCTTGCTTTTGCTGCGACTTCTTCGCCGGCTTGAGTCGCGAGTGCGGTCGAGACTGGGAGTTCGGTTGGTAGGCGAAGTGTCTTGTTTATGCCTGGGACGTGTAGGGCGCGGTTTGAACCTTTGTTTGCACAGTGAGGAGCCGGTTTGATGGTTTCCCTTGCACACAACACATATCGGGTCACATTCGTGGTCCATGGGTGCGTCTTTCATTCCACACTTGGGGCAGAGTGTGTCAGTGGCATTAGTGCAGACGTCCTGGCGATGACCAATCCCGCGGCATCGCGTGCAGGCTTCTACCTTCTGCCTGAAGGGGCGGCATCGAAATGAACAGCCGTCGTAGTTGACGTAGAAAGGGATGATTTTGCCTTGGAATATGACCATGATGGTTTCAGTATTGCCCAGGCGTCGTGCACCCCCAATAATCAATGTTGGGTTGCACCTGCGGAGGGTTGAGGCGATGTCATCTTCTGAGTAATCTGGTGGCAAGTGAATGCATCCTCTGCAGGTATCGATGGGATCGGCCACATGGGTGGTGACTTCGTAAGGGCTACCATTGAATTGCAGACTCTGGATGCTGTGGTAGAGATCGTCACGTCCCATGTCTGGTGTGCTGATTAGAATGGTATTGTTGATGGTGTTGACACGAATTTGGTCAGAACTGCTGCGGTCGGTGATGGGGAGCCCCGCAGCCTTGAGGATGACTTGTCTGAGGATGCTTGCATGGATTTCAGCGCAGTTGAGGCCCCCACGAACTCTTAGGATGATTTTATATTCGCTGCGCGGCAGCGGCGGGGGCTTCGGTTCTGCTCTTGATTGACTCCTATGAGCCACTGTGGGGTATGCTGGTGGCGAAGGATGCTGACGCTGTCTTAATGGGTTATCGTGGATCTCGCGCCAGGTGCGCGCGCCATCGCGCTCCGTTCCTGCGCCCATGCTAGGCGGAGCTAGTCCCAGCAGCGAGACGGTAAGCCGAAAGCCCTAAAAAGGGCTGCGGCTCGCGTAAGAGGCGTCGGAGTTGCTAAAAGAACTGCCAAGAAGTGCCGATAACACTCACATAGGTCCAGGCAGGAAATGAGACTCTTGAAGGGATCGGGTAGGCACAAAAAGAAAAAATGCAGGAGCCGAGGCAACATGCGACCGCTCGCACCCTCCGGGCTGAACACCTTGTTTGACCGTGTGCACCTGTCAGACCTTGTTAGCACGAATCGGAGGCAGTTGCCGCAGATCGCTGCACGTTATGATGTGCAGACCGCTGAACGGCTTGTCGTACTCGTACATGATCTGTACGTCGTTGGCCTATAGAATCATACCCTCTTACAGGTTCAGCCCCCCCCCCCCCCCCAGAAGCAATGGCTCATACCGCCATAAACGCGGTCCACATGATCGTACTTTTTGCACACACACGTCACGAAACGCTGGAAATTCGCCTCAGACAGCTTCTCTGTAAAAGGGAGAAGACAGGCATAAGTTGGCGCGTAGGCAAACTTGGGCCTTCTTGTCGGAAATAAACTGTAGTAGCTGGCACCCGCTGAAGCCTGGCCCGCACTTGAGGGCAATTCAACGCTGAGGCCAAGATTCAAATGTTATTGACGGATGTTTAGATGTTAGACTCCCGCGGTAGGTAGTATTCAAGTCCTACCAGGACGAGATTGAACAGTATGGGGCTAGACGTCCCGCCCTGCGGCACACTATGGCAGATGTGGAGTCTCTAAGTTGGACGGTCCTCAGTCCGCAAAAAAAATCATCTCTCAGTCAGATAATCTCGTATCCATTGATTGATCTTGCCTTCAACCTCTACAGCCTCTCATGAGCTTAGCATGGCTAATGAACGACGTTGTTCTAAGCTCCTTTGACATTGAGAGAAAGTGCTATTGATAGGTGCTTGAGGCTCTTTTCTTCTGGAACTCAGATAACGATGTTAATAACGTGGTCGATGGTCAAACGACATCCCAGAAAACCTGGCACCACCTCAGGATTGATGTGGAATTGCTCGAGTCGGTATTGCAGGTGAGCAAGAAGTATTGTTTTCTTCCCATTGCCGACGGAGCTGGAAAGAGCAATCGAACAAAATGTTTGGGCGGGAAGTTACCAGGTTTTAAATTGACGAATAAGCGGCTCCATTTGTAGTGTTTGGAAAGCAAGCCTTGAGTCACGTTTCGTGTAAGACTTGAGCAGCTCACCCCATTCACCAGGCCAAAGGTGGCATAGCGCAGCATACATGATGTCATTTCGCACTCCTGACGTGGAGCTCCTGCACATCGCCAATGCAGCGTAAAGCTCTTCAAGTGAAAATAGCAGGTTCCTTTCTGGCACGCATGCCCAAGGGTCAACACCTAGAGCTGCCTCACAAATTATTGATTACCATGGCCTCAGCAACATGTGCGCACAGTTCTTCCGCCACTTCAAGTTTCGAGCGGCCTTGGTAGAGGGTTAGAGCACAGAAGGGCTGTCTTTCGTGCAGGCATGAACGAAGGTTTTTATGGCCTTCCATATGTGCGACAGTGGCTTTTGAGAAGCAAGCGACTGCTTGCATAGCGCCATGAAATCTTGACATCTAGAATGGACTTCGTGCCCCTATACCTTCTTTCGGCCTGTCGGGATACTGCACGCAGCCTCTGTAGCGAAAATGGTAGAACATTTTCTTCTCTCCGGATGCCACGCCAACCTTATTCAGGTGTATTATAACACCCCTAAACAGTGCAAACACTACAGCGTAGTACTTTTCAATTAGCCCTAATTAACCTACATATGTCAATACTCCGGCTCATAACCCCTCACATATTAACATATTACTGTTCATCACCACCACTATTAAGTAGCGTACACCCCTGAGCTCAACCAGGGAAACCCAAATGCACATGCGTGTAATTTTCGAGCAAATCCAATGGCACTGACTTTATCGGTGTACGAGCATAAGTCTCTCAGCAATTTTTTTAGTCACTAAATAATAGTTGCGATTAACAGAGTGCAAATGATAATACGGCAGCTGTATAAGCATGACGCTCGTGTCCCATGATACCGTGAACCGCTCCGAACATTCGCGGCCACTCTTCCAGAATGGTAATGCCACGAAGGCAGCCCCTTATGCCAATCGTGCTGCGCCACATCGGGACATTCGGCAGGCCACACCTTATGCGTTTTTGTTAGACCACAGTTTCCTCAGAAAGTGGCGCTGCCAGCGCCATTCGTTGCTATGTGAGGCCCTTCCTTTTGGAAATCTGAGTTGACTGTCTCAGGGAGAAAACATACCGGATCAAGTTTTTGCAACAGGACGAGGCAAATGTCTGCTCCAGAAATGTGTGGAAATGACTCAGCACATTGTAATTGAATACCAAGATAGTCTCCAGTTCATTCCGAGGCCTCTTGAGTGCCAAATTTATTAATATAGGAGATGTGAGCGCTGTATGTACAAGTGAAGTCACTTGATCGCGTTGCAGCGGAGAGCATATTACCGTCGACAGTGATGCATCTTCATTTAAATATCGCAACTGTACTGACTTTCGCGAAGCAACTTCGAAGGAATGCCCGAAGATGCAACAATAAGCTCGTATTCTTCGAAAAATTGCGAGACTAATCTTCACGTAAACATACTGCTAAAGCTGTTCGCAAAAGTAGCCAACGCTCGCGAAAGAAGCGTCACCAGGCAATATTAAAACTGCATAGCGGGGCGCAGGCGCCCCGCTACGCGTCAATTGAGGACGGCTACTGCGTCTACTGCTAATTCAATGTCGATGAGAGCATGCGGGGAATATTCAATGCCACCGGCTGATACAGACACGAAATGGCCTTTGCTGCCCTCTAGACCCACGGTCATGACAGCGCGCCCTAGTCCTCTGCGCCATGAAGCCAAGAATGATCAGGTTAATGAAACCGGGTACGCTAATGGCAAGGAGATAGAAATAATGAAAAGGAAGGAACTCAGAACATGCTGCAACACTTCGTAGGTTCGAGGGGTGTGACTGTCTGTGGTCTCGAAAATCCTGCCGCCAAAAGTGCCCTGCAGGGGCTCGCCGTACAGCTATCTACATGTTTTAAAGCTTTTGCCTGAAGCCAGCGCTGCTCACGCAGGGGAGGCCCACACATCAGCTTCGTCTTAGTACCTTTATCTGAAGGTTGACTTGAACTATTGACTGACGAGATATAGAACCTGGCAGTGGCTTCATGCGTGACATTTCTGAATGTTTATCAACAGAATCTTGAACTTGCTTTCACCATTGTTAATCCCTCGTTCTATGCCGTCATCATCCCTCATCACACCTAATGTCCTCGTTCCCGCTTCCCCTGTGCAGAGTAGCAGGCTAGAGCGCGCTAGCACACACACACCTCCCTGCCCTATTTCAAATAAATTATCTATCTCTCTGTCTCCGTATTTATCCCTTCCAAGCATAAAAGAATGCGTTAAAACTCAATTACATCTTTATCCTCAAACTTTATGTCGTATATTCATTCTTTGTTTTCGAGATTTCTTTTACTTATTGTTCATATAAAATCACTAGCCAGTGCCGAAAATATCCCGACCAGACACTTAGTCAGATCAGTTCATACCACCACGTTTACCATGTCAATGCTCAAGCATCTTCATCGCTTCTCACTTTACACAGGTTGCAGCCTATAAGTGCTCTACCACAGCTTCCCGTGGAAATAAAAGAGAAAAGTAGTTCCACGACCACTTTGTAATACCCCCCCCCCCTTGCTCCTTCACTTATGAAAAGAACTTGTGCTGTAGTTACACTTTCTCTGATCACAAAATGGTGATCACAAATCATATGGAACTGGTTTTGTGATTGAAAGAAAAGAAGCATGTGAGTATTGCTAATTGAGCAGACGTGCTACATTATTTGACATGGACGAAAGTTGCCCCTTTCGTCAGTCATTGTCTCTGAAGCTGACGATGTATGAAAAACACTGTTCCAATTCGTTTATTAGCCGAAAGCATTTGAGTGTGCTGCACCTCTCAGTATCAAGCCAGATGTCTAAGCTATTAAAATCTATTGGTTGTACATGTACGGTGTTCGCTGGTATTTGTAGCGTTAGGCTGGGGAACTGCATCAGGAATAGTTATTAGGGCGCATGTTGCATGACCAAAGTAGTTGTGAGGCACGGGATTGACAATTGTCACGAACAAATTCATTAAAGGTGGTCTAATTCACACAGCTTAGGACAAAATTTGTGAAAGTCAGAAATACTTACGACTTCCATATCTTACGGGGCAAACATCTTGAGGACCATTACATGACACAAATAAAAAATGCGTTGCGAATAAAATTCCCACTGCCGCAAAGTTCATGAATGAGAGAGTACGCATAGTTGGCCTCGGTACCTGTTAGAAGAAAAGAACGACAATTTTAGAACTGCGGAGTGAATATTTCGGCAAAAAACGAGCAGTGTATACCGCTCGCTTTTATTATTTCTTTTCTTTTTTTGCTCGCAGCTTATATTTCAAAAAAAATTCACTCTGAAAGATCACCAACCATTTTTGAGCACACGAGAGAGCATTTCAAAACACTAGAAATATAATCTATATCATGAAATATGTGTCTGCCCTATTTGTGTAGCTCGTAGTTGGAAATATAGAAAACGAAGGCGAACAGAACATGGACAGTGGCTACGGGACAAGACCCTTCTGTTGCTGCTAATGTAAATGCACCAGACAGACGTCTGGGTTCAGGCCTGACTGCCGCCCTTTTCTTAAAACTAGGCAACATGAAAAACGCACCTACATCGTAAGCTTGCCATTACTGCGGTAATATAATAAATGGTTGCATTCATAATCAATCCTACTCATGGTTAAGTAATATACCATGAATTATTTTCATTACCTTTATTAATCTGGATTGGTCTTCAGAAACACTATCGTACATAATCTTAATTAGGATTGAGTCATCTTCGTTACACTTAAATAACCCTGGTTACCCTTAATCAATTTTATGTAACTAACTGAACGTATGCTTGTGTAATACTAATTATCGTTATTTGTACTGATTAGCATTATACAGTGTAATAAGGTTCCATGAAAATGAAGCCCAAATAATCTTAGGTCCCCAAATATTCTCAAGTATTCCCAATGATTTAACCTTAATTGCTCTGGATGAGGCTTACTATTCAGTCAGTTATTCCATTAAAGATCTTCATTAGGTTTTTTTGGCCTTCATTAATCTCAAGGAGCGTTATTTAAACTAAATGTCTGCATGTAAATAACGTTGTTAGTCTTGCAGTAACCTTAATTACTCTAAACACCTCTTCAGTACTCACTATATATAGTCATAGTCGTAAATCCCTGTAGTCAATCATAGTCATAAGGCCTTCTCAGATGAGAACTAGGAGTCGGATTCCTGATTAATAAGGATATAGCTGGTAACATACAGGAATTCTATTGCATTACAAGAGGGTGGCAGGTCTTGTTGTGAAACTTAATAAGAGGTACAAATTGAAGCTCGTACAGGTCTACGCCCCTACATCCAGTCATAATGACCAGGAAGTCGAAAGTTTCTATGAAGATGTGCACTCGGCGATGGGTAAAGTCAAGACAAAATACACTTACTCATGGGCGACTTCAAGGCCATGCTAGGCAAGAAGCAGGCTGGAGACAAGTCATTTGGGGAATATGGCACAGGTTTTAGGAATAGCAGGGGAGAGTCATTAGTAGAGTTTGCAGAACAGAATAATATGCGGGTAATGAATTCCTTCCTCGGCAAGCGGGATAGCCGAAATTGGACGTAGAGGAGCCCGAATGGCGAGACTATAAATGAAATAGACCTCATACTCTGCGCTAACCCTGACATCATACAAGATGTGGACGTGCTCGTCAAGGTGCGCTGTAGTGACCATGGGATGGTAAGATGTCAAATTAGCCTAGACCTGAGGAGGTAACTGAAGAAACTGGTACATAAGAAGGCGATCAATGAGTTAGCGGTAAGAGGGAAAATAGAGGAATTGCGGATCAAGCTACAGAACAGGTATTCGGTTATAACCCAGGAAGAGCACCTTAGTGTTGAAGCAATGAACGACAA